>NW_006436812.1:1215556-1259169 GCF_000325575.1 Pteropus alecto | reverse complement strand
CTGCTGTCAAATCCAGTGGGCCAACTTGTGATTGTCAAATGAGAGCTCAGGGCGAAGGGAAGACATCAGGTCCAACTGGCCTTGAGCAGAGTGCAAGAGTGGAGTCTGAGTTGAGGATGGGGAGTGTATTCTGCTTTACAGTTTTTATTTTAAAAATATCTGCTCATATTTTCATGAAATAAGTCAGTGACAAACTTTCCCGTGGTCTTACTACCAAAATGAATTCTACCAATTTTTTAAGTAAAAAAATGAATAAATCAATAAATAAAAGTAAATAAATTAATAATAATAATAATAATAATACATAAACAGATAATTCATAAGGGAAAGGAAAGAGTAAAATGAGAATTATATATTTCCTTTCTGGTATTTCTCTCTGCACAGGTGACTACAGTAACTACACCTTATGTGTTTACACCCTTCTGGGTAGAGGACTTTCCCTAATCAGCGAGCGTACATCTGCCATGCTCTTTTAATGGGTGCCTATTCACCCATCGCCTGCAGATGCCATCATTTAAGTGTTCCTCGGTGGGGAAGACATTGAACTTTGGCTATGGCCGACAGAACTGTGGTCCCTTGGTACGCTTTCATCTGTATACTCGTGAGCTAAATTCTTGGAAGGAGAACTGCTAGGCTAACGTTGTAAAAGTATATACACTTCACATTTTGTTAGATGTTGCCAGATGCCTCTCCAAAGTTGGAAATAGCTTATGTTACTGTGTCTTGTTTTTATTTCTGTCAGTCATGCTGACGTGAGTGAGACGCCCTAGTTAAAAGACAAAGTGGGAGCGTACAGTCTAGTTTACTTCTGAACATTACTAGGACTTTTCAAGGAATGAGTCCTGCTATTCCCTGATTGATAATAAATTCTGAAAAGGGGGCAGGGGTGGCTTTTTTACACATGAGCTGTCCACATCAGATCAAAAGAGGGGAGGATCCAGAAATGTTGAACTCGAACATGATTTGACATTCTGCCCATTTTCTTGTCCTCGACGGATGTATTTTAAAGTGGGAGAGACGAAATAGGTTAAGACCTTCAGTCTCCTTCCTTTAAAAGTGATGTGTGGTTCTCTTCTGGCTGGGAGCTCCAGGGTCTGACCCACAGCTTGGCTGTCACTACTGCTGGGAAGAGGTGTCACTGATTTGGCATGCCCTAATTCCATGCTATTTCCTGTTTCTGTGGGTCAAATGTCAATCCCATTCAGTATGGGCTGCAGAAGCTAATGAAAAGAAGTGTGGGACTGGGTCTTTCCCAGAGTACAGATGAGGCAGTAGTAAGAAAAGCGACAAAAAATAGTTTAGTGTATGTTTGACACAACTTAACTACTATTGCCTGGCATCTCTCCTTCGGCACATCCTGCCCGATATTTGACATTACAAAAAAAAAAAAAAAATCAGAAAACATCTAGTACGTTTCCGATATCTTCTTTTTCTGCATAGTGCAATGGGATAAAAGTAGCTTCTCTTTTAAATCTGAGATAGGAAGATATAGATGTAGACATATACATATAGCTGTAGACATAGATTTATGTATAGACATAGACATATGCTATTTTCTTCTTTAGAGTAAAATGTGGCTTGTCTTGTACAAAATCTCAGTCTAAATACATGGTTTAAAGGGATGAGATCTATGTAAACAACATGAACCTGCCATTAACATAACACCTTCTCGCAAATGTCACCCTTGATTCTTTATGAGTTAACTCATTTGGAAGTCAGTATTCTCCACCATTGCTGCATTACAAGTCTGGAAATCAGTGTCATAAAACTTGCAAAGAACACATTACATTATTTTGATATAAAATACTTTATTTTTGGAACCTTACATTTATGCAGTATGCAATGCAAACACACAAATCAAGGTTTTACTAGGAAATGCCTCCTTCCGCCCTCTCCCCAGCAACTCAGTTCTACTCCCCAGAGGTTCTGCCATTTCCATTTTTGTGTATCATTCCAGAGATAGTTGATTACTATACAAGCATATTCACATATAATAATAGCATGTACTCATATTACATTAAAACCAAGTTCAGGGTGATGGCAAAATTATTTCAATAAAAATAAAAGGCACCGAAAGGAATATTTGTCCTACAGAGTTTACCAAATATAAATATTATTAGATGAAAACATTAAAACGGTAGGATGAATCCATAAATATGGTGTTATTCCTCTTAAGTTTATACTACTTTATTTACAGCAAGCACAGTATTAAGATCACAAGCTTAGAAGTATGAAAAGAAACATAGGTTTGGCTATGTGTTTCACTGATCTGGCAAGTTCTTAATTCCTCATCAGCTAATGAGAAGAAGAATGCCTCTGTCCAAGGGGTTATGCCAAAGGTGAAAAAGATAAGTATAAAGGACCTGGGACATAGTAAATAATCAATGACAATGATTGGCTTATTTTCCTCTTTGCCTCCCAATATTATGTTTTACTGGGAATGCTCCTTAAGCAATGATATCTTTTTATGCTGTATTTTGCTAAATGTGTGTGTATGCCTGTGTATGTGTGGAGAGAGAGAGAGAGAGAGAGAGAGAGCGAGAGAGAGAGAGAGAGAGAGAGAGAAGGAGAGAGCTGTGTAATCCAAGAGAGTAGTTTATTCTTGCTAGTGAACAGATGGCCTCTGCTCCCTTCTTTGGGTTTCTTAGTACATTTCAACTTCACTATGAAGAGAATCTATTCATGCCTCTAATTCTTTACAGTTAAGGGTGAGTTCTACCTTTAGGCTAATTTAATGTAGCTTGACAGTGCCCTGGGTTTGCTGGTGAACAGCCAGCTCCAAGGATCCTGGCTCCTGAGTCAGACTGGCTTCGTTCCCTATTCCTTTTGTAACTTTGGGCAAATTATAATGCTTTATCTTTCCAGTGCTTAATGTTCGCATCTGTAAAATGGGCATGAGAGTAGAAATGAACTCCTTGGATTTCTGGGGAGGATGAGATGAGACAATGAGCAAAAAGCATTTAGCAAGGACTTCTAACCGGTCAGCCCAGTAAGCATTCTTTGAGTGCCAGTCAATACCATTAATGCCGTTTAGTTAGCGAAACTCATTCTTTTACTGCCTCTCACGCATCCACTCGTTGGTGACACGTGCCTATGCCATTCAGGACTCTGCTGCCGAGCCACTATCTTCCCCTGTGGTGCTCGCATGTCCCAGGATTGTGCTCCAAGTGATTTTCACACTATCCAGGTGTTCATGGCAGGGAAAGATTGTTTGCTAAGCCAGGAGTCCTTTGAGAATTTGTAAGAGCTTAGGAAAGACAGGTCGATGCCTCCTGAATGACCATGAGCTCCTCTCAAGAGGTTATGCTTCATGCGGAGACCTAGGAGGTGTCTGTATTTCTTTCCACCATCTTCTCTTGGCTCACAGGAACTCAGGAGGGGGATTGCTCAAGAGACAGAGAGAAAGATTTTTGGTTCCATTTTCCCTGGGGACTACTGAATAATGGACCTGGAAAATGCCTCATTGATGAGCCTTCTGGTGTAGAGATGTTGCTAAGATCATGTGTCTGGACTCTGAGCTCTTGATTATAATCCTGGCTTGGCTTTGCTTGGTCCCGAGTGACCTTGGACAAGTTATTAACACTATTCGGGCCTCGGTTTCCCCAAATGAAACCAAAGCAGCTAATACAGCACCTGAAACATATTGACATCTGTAAATTCTGGTGATTGTTTATAGAGTTATGAGGTAGCATTTATTGAGTACTTAGTATATGCCAGAAACAGAATTAAGAACTTCACACTAGAGAGGCAGCTGTAGTATAGTAACTCATAAAAGAGGCTCTGAGGTCAAAACGTTTGAGTTTGACTCCTCACCTCAACAATTGCAAACTTTGATCTTCATCAATCCTATTAACCTTTTCTTTTCTTCGGGTCCTTCATCTGTCATATGTGAGAATTCAATGAGATTATGCGTGTAAAGCACTTTGGAAAATACCTGCCATGTATGGAACACTTAATAAATGTTGGTTATTCTTCCCCTATGTAACCATCACAGCTGGCAGAGGCCGTTATCCGCATTGAGTCAACCCAAAGTAACCAGTAACAGTCAAGGACCTGTCCAGGGTCAGCTGACTCAAAGGATGCAGGAAGCAAACTTGAGTTGATGTTATTGGTTCCTTGCGGGAATAGGGGCTAAATGAGTGACATTCTGAAAACAAAGTCTCCCTCATCTCCAAGGGATAATGATACCTAGTTGTCTCCAAAAATGTCACCTTCAGGGCATATTCTATAAACTGTACAAAATTAAATCCCTCACTTCATTTTCCTAGAAAGGACCCTCCGAAGCGTTGCTTGGTACCCCCGCAAATCGCAGAGGCCAGGGGATGTCAGTAGGATTTGGTCTCCCTACCAAATCCC
Organism: Pteropus alecto; assembly: GCF_000325575.1. NCBI lineage: Eukaryota > Metazoa > Chordata > Mammalia > Chiroptera > Pteropodidae > Pteropus > Pteropus alecto. Next base: position 1,254,813 of record NW_006436812.1, on the reverse strand, counting down.
TGCAAAGATGTATGAGGCTGCATATAAATTGCATTGAATCTGGCCAGCCATGGGCTAGCATTGCTTTTGTGCTGAATATTGCTGAAAAGTATGAAATGGAGATTACATTTTCAATTCGGGCTTTTTTTTCCCCCCAAAGCTCTGCAGAGATGCCCTCATCCCTATCCATCAGAGCAGAATTGCATTGGTGTGGAGTCGCAGATTCTCCTTCTTTTGCTGTAAAGTGTCTCCGGCACTTGCTGTCACACTGTCGCAGTGGGTAACACTCTCCTTAACAGCTAGTTCCCTTATTCTCCTTTTCCCTAAATCTCTGCCTTTTTCTCACTCCTTTTTGTTCTTAGGATCTATCACCCCTGGGGATCACAAAATCAACCACGAAAAAATGGCATTTTTGTGGATGCTAAAATTGTTATATCCGTCTCTCGGGTTGTTCAGGGCAAAAATAAGACATTGATGCAAATGTGGTTCATCCAGCGACAATGAGAAACACGCTTATTACTTCTTTCTGAAATACATATATTCATACCAGCTATTTCAATTCCTTTCCCCAAACAGCCCTAAATCATTGTCAGTGCCTGAGCTCCAGCTTGGGTCTATGAGAAGAGTGTTTACCGGTGGTGGGGAGCAGGAGGATGGTTATGCATCTGGCTTTTATATCAGCATCGGCTTCAATATTTCAACAGCTCTTTCTCCCCATGTTCTTTGCCTCTCCCTCCTGCCCCCTGAATGCGATTGCCTGGCTGACTCCCCAAAGAGAAAATGTGCTAAGTGAACCTGACAGATTCCAGGTTGGCTCCATATGGCAAGGTCTGAGTTAGATGTTGCTGGGATCCCCAAGCTGCTCTCACCTTATTAAGATGGCAGTAACGACATGCAAGTCAAGTTCACTGCTTTGGGTTTAATTCTTTGGGCCCTGGAGACCAGCCTCCGATTTCAAGGTGAAATTGGATGCAGCATCCCCCATTGCAAATTTGACCTTTTCTTTCCCTTCCCAATCCCACCACTGGAAGGAAGGTTAAGTGAAAAATGGACCTAGAACTCAGAAAAATCTTAGGAAAATGTGGAGGTGAGGTTAGAGGGCTGTCTTAGCGCTGCCAGCAGAGGTTAACAAAGACATCTCAGTATCGGCTCCTTGTTTACTGCTTGATCTGTACTGTCTGAACATTTTTGGACTCCCACACATAATTCAGACTTTGACTTTGATTTATAAGTACATAATTTGCACTTTTCCCTCTCCCCACATGGTTGTAAAGACATGGAGAAAAAACACTCTGAATCAAATACGTTTCATTTGAAATGGATGAGCCCTTACAACTCCATGATTAAGGGCTGGAGTTGAGTTCCACTTTTTTTTTTTTTTTTAAATGATAGGAATTTGTTAGAAAGAGTCCACACAAGAGTATTCTCTGATGGCTTTTCACTTTACCCAGGGTATATAGAAGTTCTGTTACCTTTATAAAACAGTTCTCCACATTCTGAGAGCGGGATTATTGTGTAGAATGGAGAAGAGAATGCTAAGAAGGCAAAGAATCAATTTATTCAAATAACACCAAGGGATAGCAATAGGCAGAGGGATAGAATGCACTCTAGGTGGCTCAAGGAGAAGACCATAGCTAAAGACTGTTCTAGAGGGGAGGGCGTGGGGAGAAGGGAGAGGTGGGTCGGCTTCTGAAATGGTCTTGCAACTGGAGCTGTCCAACTGGAGACGGTGCTGAAGTGTTCGTGATAGGGGTGGGGCTTGCGGCAGATAAAGAGCGGGAAGGCCCTTGTCTAAAGTTTCCTGCAGTTCTGAGGTTCCCAGATTCTGGGCATTGGCACATCCACAGTGAGACCATCTCCAATACAAGCTGAATTGATTGTAGTTATAAATGCTTTGGGTGATTCCAGAAGCCATCTTTGCCAGCTTCTCACTAAATGTAACCCAAACCTCAGACTCTGAATTTGGGGAATTGAATCAGTTTGCATCTCTTTTAGCTAAAAGTAACCCAAAACTGACTACCAGTGAGTGGCTTAAATCAAAAGGACATTTGCTTTATATTTAACAAGAAGCCTCAAAGTAAGTGGTCTCAGGGTTGGTTAATTGGCTTAGTGCCATCATTTAATACTCAAGTTCTTGACATTCTGTTATTTTTACCATCTACATGTGTTGGTGTTTAGCCCTCACTTCTCATGATTACAAGATGCTTGCTAAAGTTCCAAGCATCGTGTCGTCACATCCCTGTCTCAAGCACAAGAGGACAGAAATAAAGCACTAACTTTTTTTTGCAAGTGTTTGCCTTTTTTAATCTAAGAAGGAGAACCATCAAGGAAACATCAAGTCATATCTTTTTTGCTAGAACTGGGTGACATATGTGCAAAAGGTAATTGGATGGCCCTGACCAGCTTAGATTGATCATTGTTCATTCCCTCGAGGTGGGTTAGTGGACTCACCCTCCCTGAGATCCAATAGTATCTATCACTCCTTTACCTGAATAAACTAGAGTTCTATTAGTAAGTTAACAGTGGAGCGGATGCTGGATAGTTAGCAAATACTATTTGCAGTATAAACCCATCCAATTTATATGATACAGCTCTTGTCTCAGATTTCAGCAAAAGGACTTTTTTTTTCCAATCAATGCTCTCCTAAGAGTCATATGCTCAGACCTTAACTTATGTGCTCAGGGGACAAGATCTAGCCCCCTCCTTCATGTGAAATGTTTTCAGACTTTGGGGTTTCCCTTTTTCAAAATGGCAATGACTTTCCCCTGAGGCTTGAAGTTGTTGATGGATCAAGGTAATCAGGATAGTTAAACTATCATTTTTATTTTATGAATGCTTGTGCAAAATATTTTACATAGAGTTATTCATCAAATCATTGCAACAATCTTATTTTTGGGGGCGGATGAGAGCCAGGGATTACTGTTACTCTAATGTCTCAATGAGATAAAATCTGAGCTCTGAGATGACTGGACTCAAACCCAGTCCATTTTTTGTTTGCTTTAGAGTTTGACAGTGACAATTTAATTGAGCATTTTACTTCAAATATTAAATTCTCATGTAGCAACTAGGTATTTTTTTAATTTTATTTTATTGGTTTCAAGTATATAGTATATCAGTTAGACATTTATATAGTTTATGAAACAATCCTGCCCTGACTACTACCCTCATAATTATCCTCTTGCTTATAGAGGCATTTAGAAATGAGGATTGGGAAGATGGCAGACTGCCCTTGGTGATGGCTTCCTGGGACTCTGAGTTTTAGCATTTGAAGGTGATCTCTTTTCCCATCCGTAAAATTTCTCCCCGGCTCACACGTAAAGACAGCTGCCACCAAACTTTTCTCATGGAATCTTTGGTCGTAGGGGTTGACACCTCAGTCTCAAGCTCCTGTTCAAATAAGCTCTCACTTTAGTTTCCTCTTGTGCTTCTGGGTGTCTCGTTTGTTTAGCCCCTTTGACATGTCCATTTAGAGAGGTTGCATGTTTACAAATCGAGTAACCTCTGATGGATCAGTGGGGTGGCATATGTGGAGGAGACTGTCAGCAAAGTAGGTAGGAAAAATGTCTACCAAGAACAAAGCTTAATATTTTCAAAATTTTCTTTTCTTAGGGAAAACAATGCCTGTTGCTTATTCGTTTATGAATTTAGTCATACATTTAGCAATAGGTTTAGCATCTATTATGTACCTCCCGCCCTTATCATGGTTTAAGAAAAGGATCTCCAATTACACAAGACACAGTTCCACCTATCCAGGATCTACCCAGCCAAGGATAAAAGTCAAGGGACAATTAAGTGCAACATAGAATTGCCGGTGCCAGGATAGAAGTAGGAATGGACACTCAATACTACTGAGGTGAAGGGAGGTGAGAAATAGGAAAGGCTTCGTAGGGAATGCTTTAATTAAATTTAGCCTTGTAATTCGAAGAGCTTATCAATTTGATTGACAGTGGGAGCAGAGAAGGATCACGTGTTTCTAAGGAGGGGGATGATGTGAGGGAAGGTGGGGAGTGTAGAGGAAAATGGCAGCATTGCTTTTCTCAACATGATTGGAAGGAAAGGGCTGGAGAGGTGAAAAGGAGAAAATGATGAGGTCTCCCTGGGGCATCTTCAAGAGTCATTTGGTATGAGGTATAAATGTCTCAAGGAGAAGAAAGTCAGAGCGGCTGAAGCTGCATCATTTGGGGGTCGCTAAGTTATAACTGGGTTGACTTTCAAAGCTGATCGACTGCATGAATGTTGGCCAGTGTCACCAAGTCTCTGAACCTCAACTTTTTTATCTGCAAAATGGGAGTATGGAAAAGGGTTTGCTCCCCGTGATGATTGTATTTATTTGTGTCCTACTTGCCGAGTAAATGGATCCCATGTAAATTCCAAAGTCATCCTAGGGATTCTGAAAACCTTCTTTGTGTGATTCCCCATCCCTAGAACCAACACCTTGACATAGCTCCCCGTTGCGTCTCGTGATGGTCTAATCTGTTCATTCAATGAGCAAAGGTGAAGAGTGCCATCATTTACTCGGTCTCTGTACTATGCTGAGCATTGCATTAGCCTCTTCACATATGCTATCTCACTGAAACTGTACAGCCACTATAGAAACCTAGAAGAGGATAATCTGATTACTGCCAACTTTAAGACAGGGAAGTGATGTAATATGCATGACCCCACCCAGGTAGTAGTGGAAAAGCTGATTCAAGCCCACTTATTCAACCGGCAATGTTTGCCCTGTCTTTGACCTGCCCCCGCCCCAGGACACAGGAGCAGCCTTTGAGCCATTGTCTTGCTTCTGAGGTCTGGAGTATAAAACCAGCCTTGTGCCTGTGATCCTAGCTGCTCGGTGACAGGATGTGGCTCTCTGATTTCCACCTCAGGTCTGTCCTGCAGTGTTAGAATAGTATCTGTCACTCCACCTTTTCTCCCAGCACACCTGAGTTTTAGTAGAGCTCTGTGTGAAAAGTATTCGCTGAAACAGCCCTCACTATCATCATGGACGTTTTCGGCTTCAATTTTGAGTTTTATTTGAGATTTTTCTCCTCCCCAACTTGTGCCAGCAGAGGAGGCTGGGGTGTGATCAGAAGTCAGGCTCATGAGTAAATACCAGTGGTAGCCTGATGTTATTCCCTTGATGACCCTGCTCAAACAACACAGCCTTTGGCTTGATCTATGCACATAAGCTGCTTATCGTACCTTGGGTCTTTGACTACTGGCTAAGGCTGCGTGTCTTGGGAGGGCCGCACGAACTCGCTGAGTTTCAGTCTTCTGAGTTACGAAGGCGGCATTCACCTCGTGCTGTCTACCACATGGGAGGCTTGGTGAAGCAGCACGGGGCCATGGCTGGAGCAAGAAATTTGGTGCATGTCAGATCCGAAATGCAGTTCTTCTGTGCTTCCTGCGGACCTCAGGTTTCCTCTCTGTTAACTGGGACCAGCCACACCAACCACTTTGTACTGTCTAGAGGTGTAAGGGAAGAAATGCCTAGTATGTAGCATAGGCACTCGGCAAATATTTATCCAAAAGTGAAGGCGATGGTTTTTGGAGAAAAAAAAAAAATGTGATGCAAACATAAGTCCTTTGTTATAATCACCAGGTCATTTTTTTTTTTTAATTCTACACTATTTACTTCTTGAAAGCTGCAAGCCGTGTTTCCATCGCCCTCCTCCTTTCAAGCACAGACTCATTTTCAGTTGTGGGTCCCTCTCGCCTGAAGGCCTTGGTGCCGCTTGAGCAGATCCGGCGCGGAGGGCTGCGTGCGGAGCCAGAAGCTCAGGCCACTTTTTGCTGCTGAGAAATCCTCTTTCCTCTGAGGGCACAAGCTTGCTTGCAAAGGGATGTGGGAAACCATTTGTGAGAAGTTGTAATTAATGGTCTGCTGGGTCTTGTCACTTATCAGGGAAGCAGAAAGCCGCTGGGAATTGGAGGAGCCTCTTGGGTAAAATTCGTCCTCCTGGGGCTGCGTCTCTCCCTGGGGATGTAGCAGATCTTGGGACGGGGCGGGAGGAGATGCAGGGGGCTCCCATTCTCTCTGCCGTTTTCAGGGTTGTAACCTGTTTGCTTGCCATGCGTGCACATTGTGCTGTAGACAGAGAACTCTGGCTGTTGAGACAAAAAAAATCCTGGACGCTGTTACTCTCGGTGACACCTGGGCATGTTACCTCGCTCTCTGAGCCTCAGCTTTGCTCCTCTGTAAGATAGAGATAGTGCCACATACTTCGCAAGTCTCTTTGGACTAGAAATCGAATAATGATGTAAATGGAGCATAGCCTCAAAAGTGTTAGGGATAAAATATTGAACAAGACAGACATAGCCCCATCTTCAGGGTGCTGAAAGTTTTGTGGATAATGGAAGTCATGTTATCTATATAGCATATAGACCTGTGGATGTTTCTGTAGATACTTCTATAGAATTTACACAGATATTTCTAGTGATATTAGATATAAGCAGCTGCTGAATTATCCAGATATTTATTTCTTATAATATAAATTGCTCTTCTTTGGTGAAATATTGAGATGCCTTTTTAGGATAAGTTACTGTCTTTGGGTGAGTCAGCAAGAATCAGTCATACTTTAATTTGATCCTGCTTGCTGCTGGGCCGTTTTTGGAAATTAACTTACCCCCTGAAATGCCTATAGGCTATTGAATCCTTGAATGAAATCCTGTAAACAGCAGCAACTGAAAATATCCCCTATTGAAAAGTCCCAACCTTGTGAGAGCGCTGTGACTCTTACGTGAAATAGAGCTTGTAAGTCAGTTGTCACAGTGTCTTCACATAGCAGAGGCTACTAATGGTCATAATAGCAGCAAGGCCTCCTGCTTTATGACAAGAACAACATTTCCTAGCATCTATCCCTTAGTGTAGCAGACAGTTACATAATCTAATTAATCCATGCAAAATGCCGGGTAGAGTGCTAGCCCATTCTAAGAGCCCAAAAGATGTCGGCTACAATGATCTTCAATTCTGTCTTTTCAGCATCCTTTCCAGGTGCATCAGGTAGGGTTACATTCCCACCTTACAGGTGAGGAATATGGGAATCAAAGTTGTCCAGTCCTAACACAGCTAATACCGATGTTGGTGTCAAGGCCAACAGTAGCCTCATTCTCGACCTTCTCCTTGTACTTCTTCAGCCCCTTCCTCAATTTCCCTCTCCCTCTCATCTTTTAAATCAAAGGTCAGCTACTAGCATTGCTTGTCTCTTCCCTCCGATTGCCTGGGGCTTGTTTTGAGAACTAGTAAAGACAATGCTGAGCCTTACTGCGGTGATCACATTGTAAAATATATAAATGTCAAATTGCTATGTAATATACACCTGGAACTAATATAATAGTCTGTGTCAACTATACTTTAATAACAAAGAAATTTTTTTAAAATTCAAGTTAAAAAATTCAAATTAAAAAAAAAAAAAAAAAAAAAGACAGTGCTGATCACCAGGGACACAAATTCTGGATCTGATTTACTAGAGAACCAGGATGGAGAAGATTCTGGGACAGGCACCCCTGGTCAGAGAGGGACGCCTCTACTTGGGGTGAGAGCCCACAGCGATGAAGGAATTTTCCTTCCTGGGTATATTTGCTTATGTTCTTGGATGTGCTGGTGAGCCCCTGCCTACCCACCTCTATGTAAATGAGTCCTCCCACATGCTCGAGATGTTCTGTCCCCAAATCCCGAACACCAAGCACAGGAGATGTGCTTGGCTGTCACAGATACAAGATCTGGGAGAAGGACAGCTTTTGCTTGCAATTATCTCTTTGCGGGGTTTATCCCGGGTTGGAAAAAGCCTTCACCTGGATAGGAGATCTGCTACCATGTTTTCTCCTATGCATTGGCTTTCTCAGGTCATGAACTTGGGCCCCTCTGCCTGAAACCTGGTGGGAGGGGAAGGAAACCACCCTTGTACTGAAGAGTGCTATGCTTTGAGTCATCCTCCCTGAGTCAGTGGAGCGAGCTCCTCCAAGTACTAAGGCTGTGTTGTTATTCCAAAAGAACAATGCACAGCACTTATTCATCATCTACTACGTGCCTGTGGCATTGACCTGTCAGACTATTTTGAGTCTCTCCTGGGTCCTGCGAGAGTCTGGAAGTCAAACGGGGCAACATTGACTAAGAGCATCGATTTTAGTTAGAATCTGGAGACCTAACTTCGTATCCTCGCTCAGCCTTACTGAACACATGAACTTGGACAAGTTGTTTATCTTCTATGAGCTTCAATTCTCTCATCTGTAAAAGGGGAACAGTAATACATATTTCACAGAGTTCTTGTGAAAATAAGTGTGTTGCATTAGACAACAACTTAGCACAGTGCCTGGGACCTAGGAAGCAGCCAGTAGATGGTAGACATTGTATCCATATCATTTATACCCAGGCTATGCCAACGATGCTGTCTTTGGCATGTACTTATATACTTCCTGGGTTAGGAGTCTAGGAAGATAGTAGTCTTACTGGGACGACTGGTGTTAGAGCATTTGTTTAGTGTTTTACAGGTTGGGAATTGTTGATATTTTAAAGATTTTTTTTTTTCCGGAGTTGGGTATAAGCCCAACTACCCAGGAAAACAGGTTACTAGGGCCACCTAGTTGTGTAGCCAGGGTTAAGAAATAGGCCCGAGGATAATTAAAATAATTACTTTTCAACTCAAGAGATTCTACTTTAACTGGTTTGTAGGGGAAGCTGCACATCGGGGTTTTTATTGTTATTACCATTATTAAGTTAGTATTTATATGCAATATGATTTGTCCATTTAAGTGTATAAGATACATACATCTTATAACCTTCGCTACAATAAAAATATAGAACAATTCCTTTATCTTAAAAAGTTTCATCATGCCCATTTTTAATCTCTTCTGCCCCCCATTCTCAACACCTGACAACTACTGATTTGCTTTCTCTCGCTATCGTTTTTAATTTCACCTAAATGGAATCATACTGTACATAGTCTTTTGCGTTTGACCTTCTTCACTCAGCATTCTGTCTTCGAGATTCGACCATGATGTTGTGTGTATTAATATACTGTTCCTTTTTATTGCTGAGTAGTAGTTCATGATGGAAATATACTACGGTTTATCCATTCAACAGCTAATAGACCTTTTATTTTTGTAGTTTGTGACTGTTAGAAATGCTATGAAATTTGAGCACATGTCTCTGTGAGGACACATTTTCGTTTGCCTTTGGTAAATCCTTAGAAATGGAATTGCTGTGGGACATGCTGAGTGTAGGGTTAACATTGTAAGGTACGACCGTATTGTCTTCCAAACTGGTTGTGTTGCTTTGCATTCCCACCAGCAATGTGGCACCAGATAATTCTCATAACAGCTCCCAGGTTTCCCTAATATCGGTCCAGCATTGAGACACTCTGGTCTTTGCTTTCTCTGGTTTAATGGCCACCTTTGGACTCATATGAAGAAGGATGATCAGGATAACATCAGGACAACAGAGAAGACAATTGTTCCAGCTGATATGTTCTGACTTGCTCAAAACTTTTGGGGAGTGAGATACTGTCTGGATTTCTACAATCGAGGTGCATTTTAAGCTGTCTTGTGTATCAAGATTTGTATGCAGGTTTAAGTTCCCTAGCATTAAATCATCACTTTTTTTTTTTTAATACAGAGGATCCACCCTAGCTATTTAAAGAGAAGCCTGATTCACTCATGTAGGAAAGTGTCCCCACCCGCTGTTAAACAGGTTTGTTAATGAACAAAGGACATGTATGTTGCTGAGTTACGTGTGATGCTCACGGCGATCTGGTTTACAGCCGTAATGACAACACGCACGCACAGATGCACACCCACGTGTTGTTTCCCACCCCCGCCATTTTGCCAGGCAGACTCACAGTGACTCGTTAACGGTTTGCCTGGCCGTGCACCATTGCTCGTACGTTTCCGGAAGACGTTTCCCTGTCTTCGGCACTTTGCCTTGTAGTTTCATTTTCTTCTTGTCAAATTCACAAATGGATTAACATACTTGATAGGTTTTCCTCCCGTCCGACTGGATGCTTCAGCCTCCCACGTGCTTTTGATAGTTTTAAAACATGGCAGGGAATGAAGTGAATGAACTGAGGATGTGGCCTTGTTTTTGGGGTAAAACAGCTCTCAACCCCCAAATGAGGTATCCCCACTCCCCCAGGTAAGGGATTTTGTGGAGAGGTTTTAAATAGATAGAAGACTGCTCTTTTGTTTGCACGTGTCTAACTGGTACCTACTTTTTCATTACGTGACTATTAAATCTTTGACTATCATCTGTGGTTTCCCAAATCAGTTTGGTTCTCGATGTATGAACACTCGATAACAAATATCAGCAAATTATAGCCTCTGGCCTGCCACTTCCTTTTGTAAATAAAGTTTTATTGGCACACAGCCACACCCACTTATTTACATATAGTCCATTATGCTTTCTGGCTGCCATGGCAAACTTGAGTAGTTGTAGCAGAGATGATATATGCCTAGAAAAGTTGAAACTGTTCCCTCTCTGTCTCCTTACAGGAAACATTCACCAACCTTTGCTTTGTCGTATCACTTAATATGTCTACAAATTCATCGTACTGTCTGTGGGTCCCTATGTGTCTCTCTTTTTCGTGTGGGCAGTTTATATTTGTCCAGTTAGTCTTATCTCAAGCCAGTCATCTTAAGTTCTCTGAGTTTCATGTCCAAATCCATAAATTGAGCATAATAATAGCATCTCCCCTTAGAGTTGCTTTGAGGATTTGGGGGAGAAAAAAAACAGGTGAAGTGCCTGGTGCACACAGTGTCCAGTTCACACCAGACCAGCTCGTTGCGTGGCAGCCAGACCTGATCTTCACGTGTAAGGCATCCGTCATGTTCTGGGTGGTATTCCCCGCTATTATGGAGCAGAAACTAAGACACTGACCGTGAATCTGAGGCCTAGGGTCCTGGACAGGCACCAGGACTGTTACTGAGAGACAAGCCAGGCAAGGGTCCAGATGCCAACCTCGAGGTGCCCATGATACGGCCTCAGCTTCGTTCTGCCTCCTCACTGCTGCTGCTGTCATTCCAAACATTTGCCCCACTTCACGGCATTGAACTTGCAGTTCCCCGTGCCTTGTTCTCCCTAAGACGTCCACGTGGCTCGCTCCTCGCCTGACTCTTTTATCTGAGCTCTCAGCCCCCGTCACTCTCTAGCTCCACACCCTCGCCCTCGCCACATTTATAGGTCATTGTATTATCTATCTATGTGTTAGTGTGTCAGTTTCTTGTCTCCCCAAAGCACTCCCCATGCAGCTGAGGAATTTGTCTTGTTCTATGCTCAGCCCAGAGACCTGCACCTGGCATGAAACAGGAGATGGATAAATATTGGTTGAGTCAATGAATGAATGGGTGGACATTCTCAAAAGTGAGAATTTCCTTCAGTACTGCAAGATTCTCACCTGTCATCTCTCTCTCCCTCCCCCTTCCCACGCACGAAGACAGCACACAAGAACCCACTCCCAGTCCCATGCACATCCATGTGAAAACACACGCCCAGACCAAACACCATGCGTGCAAACATTTACATGCCCTCATACCTCTCCTGGTAGACACGAACATTCCCTTAAACTATCCGGAAGCAGCTTTTAAAAGTTCCTCCTCATTCACTACTCAGAGGAGCGAACAGCCTCTTCAGTAAGACACTGAATAGCTTTATTGGAGAGGTCCTGGGTAGAAAAAAGCTGCCGCTTAAACGAAGGCTATTTAGCAGTCAATCTCAATTCTAAGGAAAAGCAAATCTTTATCACCAGCATCCGATAATTTCTGTTCGGGGATTCCCACCCTTCGGAATGGATAGTTGTGTTTTTTTTTTTTTTTTTATTTTTTTTTTTTTTTTTTTTTTTTTTTTAAGAGCCTCTTTTCTAATTAACTCTGGAGCCTAGATTACAGGAGGCTGGCCTTGGGAATGGAGAGGCACCTTGGCCGGAAGTAAGCACTCGAGGTGATGTTTAATTAAAGCGAGGCTGTGAGAGGGAAGAGACCTGAGCAGGCTGCTGTGCTAATCCTCTTGCTTTACTCCCGTGTCCCTGCGTGATTGTGATTGATGAGCCGGTCCCCCTTACATCTTTATCTGCGGCAGGCGCTAATACCCGCAGGCTCAGGGGCTCCGGCTCTCTCAGCACGTGCACTTAGCCTGATGGAGTTCTGAATGGCAGAAGGGCTGGCTGTGTGGTTCTTTTTCCTCCTCTCTGCTTTTTTTTCCCTCTTGCTTTCTCTTCTTTATGTTTAGATATAGTTAGATAAGATGATAGATAGATAGATAGATAGATAGATAGATAGATAGATAGATAGATAGATAGATGATAGATAGATACATTCATTCATACATACATACATACATACATACGTGTGTGCGTATCTCCATATAACTGTATACCTGTCTATCTGTCTATCTAAAATCTGGCGGTGAATCTCAGTTTCTCTACCGCTCCGCGTTTGTCTGTCTTTGTCTGTGTCTGCTTTTCTCACTCTGTCCGATCTCTCTGTTGGTCTGCCTCTGTCTGTCTCTGTCTTACTTTTTTCGTCCTTTTGTCTCTCCTAAGACTGTCCTATGAGGTAATATTAGGGAGCTTCTAACTGAAATCTTTTTTATTCAGCAGTATTAATGTTTGAGTAATTTAGAAGCTACCTTTGGTTAAGCATCTATTAAATGCCAGGAAATGCCTGAGGTACCTTTGGATAATTATTGAATATTTGTTCCCATAATAGCTAACATTGATTAATCTCTTAATGAGTGCCAGGCCCTAATGCTAAGTGTGGTTTTTTTACTTAAACTTCATTTAATCTTCAAAATAATACTTGGTAGTAGCTACTCTCGCTGGTCCCATTTTGTAGATGAAAAAACTGAAGCATGAAAGAGAATTATGCATACTGTCTTTAATCCACACCTGATTGCACCAAGATGAGACTTAATTTCCACCGTTTAATGATACATACATGGTGGTTTGAAAGGTAAGATGAATTGTCCAAGATCCAAGAGCTTGAAGAATGAAATTTTTAGGATCTCACTCCAGATGTCTCTCTCCAAAACACTCCTATGAATAGACCAGAAAGCAGGTTTGTGTCTTCCAACATTTCTCTGTTTTCTCTCCCCTTTTAAAGCTGTGTCCTGGTTGTGTTTACTGAGCATCCCTGCCATGTGGCCAATGGGACTGGCTTCTGAATGCTGGAGGCTACAGAACTTTTGTCAGTCGTCAGAGCCAGAATAAATTGGCAGAAATGTCTGATTTGACTTTTTCTCATTCTGCAAGGCAGATGCTTTTCTCATTACTGAGAAAAGAATGACACTTTGTCTCTCCAAGAGCCCAGACATTCGTAATAATCGCTGTGCATTTTCTGATCTTGGGGTTGCCAGACCTGATGGGCTGGGGAGGCTGCAGTACTCTGCCATGCTCCATCCCCAGCAAGATTCGGTTTGTGCAATGTCTGTTAGAACTTGTAGCCACTCCCCAGAGTGGACTGGTCTATGATTCTGGTTCCACTGTGTGCAGTTCAAGTTCTTTTAGCCAGCCAGACTGCCTTCTGAATTGGAGGAGTTGAGTACGATGGGAAGGAATGAATAATGTACCCCCACTGTCCATTTTTATCTACCAATGAGGAGGAATTAAAATAAATTAAACTATGACTTTTTCAGTTCCCAAATTGACTTGGGTTAGCAAGTTCTACTTTGGAGAAGAAGCCATGAGCAGAAAAGCAGTTCGAAAGCATGGTCCATACTAGTTCCCAAGACCAAATCTGTATCGGGATGAAGGCAGAGTTGTGATGGCCTTCAGTGAACCTGGATTGTTCATGACCTCCTAGCCTTGCTAAGAGGAGCTTTTGTATGTCTCAAAGCAAAGAAGCCATAGTAAATACAATCAAATCCTACCTCATTCAGAGGCAACCCCTCCTGATATTCTTGAGTTGTTTTTCTCTGACACCAAGGCATTTCACTATCCTAAAAGCCCATGAAAACGTAGACCATTTAAGCACCCTTCTTGCTTGTGGTGGCCTAAGAAAGAATTCTTCAAATCTCGTGATCACCACACATTTGCAAAAGTCTAAAAATATAATGCCGACCTGCTTTAATAGGCAATGAAAATAAAAATGTATCTTTAGGTGCAAGGATTCAACAAGCTCTGTTGAATTACTCTGCTGTCATTGGCCCAGAGATCTATCAGCTGCGGATTCCAAGCAGACCAAGGAGCGGCCCACACTTCTCTTCTCCCAGGCCCTCTATCTGGCCGTGAGATAAAATGATCAGCCTTTTTTTAACTCTAACAAGATATTCGAATCATTAGGTTTGTTCTGAAGCCAGCTCCTAAGGCACCCGCCACCCCACCTTAGCTTGCCTAGTAATACCACATTCCTTTGTCCTTGAATTTCATCTGCTCTACCATTTCTTGTCTGTGACCATTCGAATGACTCCAAATCCTTCAATTCTGCTTTGCTCTAACTTGTCATCCTCTTCCTGATCTTGATTTGACTTGCTATCCTGGTAAGGGATTCTCCTTGGGTTTTACCTTGAGATGCAGTCTGCTCACGGGATGTGTCGCCATTATAAGGATGTGCAGCCAGTGAGGGAGGACCAGACACACTGAACGTCAGACAGGTGGTATGGTCAATCTGATTTTCAGAAATCCTTTGAGAGATCACATTAGGCTTCCTTCTCGATCCCTGGGCTAGGCTCAAGGTAAGCCTTTGAATGGCGTTTCTCTCGCTCTAAGTTTTTTGCTTTATGTGATCTTAACATGCCTCTATTGGACTCTGTATTCTCAACGGGTAATTTCATTATTACTATATTTGGGTCTGGGGTTCTCTCCCCACCCCAAAGTGACATATCCCAAACAGGTAACAATCTTATGTTTTTTTTTCCATTCAAATTTTTATAAGAAATAGAATCATATTGTTTTTTTATTCAGTGTAAATTGCGGGAAGAATATGAATTTCAATAATTTAAATTCGGTAATTTTCTGGTCCATCTTCCATAGCTAGTTAATTTTCATTCTGCCACTCTTTTGTGTGTCTCTTCTTTGTCATCCTGAATGTGATAAATTTAGTCTATGTAACTAATTCCTAGGCTAAGAAAACTCTACCCGATATATTTATTTCTCTTTCCTAGCATTGGAACTCCATGTTTCATGCTTATATATTATGGAACCAGCTCAATTTTCAGCATTAAACTTACCATGCCAAAAGGTGGATAAAGGCTCTATAATAAACTGATTACTTAGCATGATTTTGTCTGCATTCTGCATTTGGTACTGAGTCCCAACATAATCTAAACAGGCATAACATTCAGTTCCTTGGGATTCATTCACCAATCGGAAAACTGTAGAAGTTATCTGTAAAAAATTCAAGTCAAAGGAATGCAGATTAACAGAGAGGAAGGAGTCTAAAACCAAGTCTGTATTTCTGTCCTTGGTGCTGAAAAATAATTAAAAAAAAAAAATCCTTAGGCCAACTTTCCTTCCTTAGTAAATGTAATGATATGACTGACTTAAATGACTGTGTATCAGTGATCATGCATTTCTTTATAATCATCATTTAATCTTATTTTCCTAGGACAATAGATGCTATTGATGACAGTGGGAGTTGACTGATGCCTACAGCAGAACCACCCTGATCCAGATAGCAGTCACTAGCCACATGTGGCGAAATTGATTAAAACTGAGTAAAATTAAAATTCAGTTTCTTAATCATACTCTTCATCTTTTCAGATGCTCAGTAGCCACATATGGCTGGTGGTTACTGTATTGAACAACACCGTATTAGACAGACATGGAATATTTTCGTATCTGAGAATGTTTTGTTGGGTGGTGTTCCCCTAGAATAACATTATTGTGGTGGACTCCATAATGACCCCCCAAATATATCCACATCCCAATCACTGGAAGCTGTGAGTGCTGTGAGTGTTACTTTGTATGGCAAAAGAGACTTCACAGATGTGATTAGATGACAGCTGTGGTATGGAGGGATTATCTGGCACTATCCCGATGGACTCGATGTAATCGCAAGGGTTCTTATAATAAGAGGGAGGCAGAGGTGGCAGAGTCAGAGTGAGAAGAGATGGCAATGTGATGGCAGAAGCAGAGATTGGAGTGATGCTTTTTCAAGATGGAGAAAGTGACCGCAAGTAACAGATTCAGGTGGCCACTGGAAGCTGCAGGGGATGAGGAAACAGACTCTCCCCAGAGCCTCCAAAAAGAACCATCCCCCCTGACACCTTAACTTTATGTCAGGGAAATTGATTTCAGATATCTGGCCACCAGAACTATAAGATAATACGATTGTGTTTTTGTAAGCTACCAAGTTTATGGTACTTTGTTACAGCAACAAAATAAAACTAATACAATCATCATCATCATTTCACTAGATTCTTGCGTTTAGTTTGGATTCCTGTATTTTGCATTCTCCCTCGGGTATTTGAAGAACCAATCTCATAATCAATGGCACCTTTCTCATTTAAGATGTTTATTTCAGCTCATGAATGATGTCTTCTCTGAGAGTGGTTAATGGAGGCTTAAACAGTATGTGTCATGAGTTAACAATGTAAATAAGTGTGATGGGGCTCTAATAGTTGAAGGTGAGAACAGATCGTCTATTTAGCCTTGCTTTCTGCTTTTTTGGGCTGGGATGGTTGAGAATTCCACTTCTGATTTTGAGCACCATGTTCTCCTGGAATTGGCAGAGCTGAAAACCCAGGTGATCATCCTACTAAATTCTTTTAGGTGAATCAGAATCAAAGCTCAGTTCAAGATTCAGAAGACACCGTTCAAGGAGAAATCTTTTATGCCCTTCCTACCACTTTGGGCTAGTGTGTTATTTTCCAAACCCATTGTACATTTGTGGGTGTGATGAGTCAAGCTTATTCTTTCCTCCTTCAACCTGCTCCTTTCCTCCCAGGCTGAGTTTTGATGGATGTTTTTTAAATTTTTTCTAGGAAATTTTTCTCTACCCACTGTCCACTGTCATCCAAGTTATTTCCCTTTTAAACAACAACAATAGCACAGATACCATAACTATTATGACAAATAGAGTCTGAACATTTATTTTCAGTATGGTGGTAGGAAATTTATATGCATCGTTAATTTATTCCATAAAAAACCCTGTAATAGTATGCTATTAGTAACCCCATTATAATTGAGAGAAACCAAAGCACAGAGAAGTCATGCTACTTACTCAAGGTCGTGCTCCCAGTAAGAGGGAGAACCAGAATTTGGAATGCAGGCCTCCGACTCTGGAGATGGCTTGCATTTTAGGCCTAAGTAAAAGGGTCCTCTTCCCAGACATTAAACGCCATGATGTCAGGGACGATGCTCTCTCTCTCTCTTTTTTTTTCCTGTCCTCTCAGCCTAGATCATTTCTTGGAAAACCAGCAGAAGCTCCTGGAAATTGCTTATTTAAATTTATTTTTATATTCTCTACATGATCAATAAGGGCTCCCAAATGGAGGGGAGACTGATAAGGAGGACATCCAGGAGAAATCCTATAAAACATGGTGCAGTGGGAAGACACCAGGCTGGATCCATATTCTGGCTCTAGGTCTTATTAGTGAGCAAGTCACTGCTTGATTTGAGCCTCAGATTTTTCATCTATTAAGTGGGGATCAGAATATCTAACTCAGAGTCCTTGTGAGGATTTGAGGAGATAATGTGCATAAGTCACTTAAGGAAGCAGTCTCCAACTTTTTTGGTGCCAGGGACTGATGCTCCTATGATGAAGCTAGTGTCCGACGATCTGAGGTGGAGCTGAGGCAGTGATACTAGCACTGGGTATGGCCGCGAATACAGATGAAGCTTCGCTCGCTTTCCCACCACTCACTTCCTGCTGTGTAACCTTGTTCCTAACAAGCCACGGATAGATACTGGTCCATAGTCTGAGGGTGTCCCCATCATCATCATCATCATCATCATCACCACCAGCATCATCACCATCATCATCATCACTACCACCATCATTATCATCATCATCGACCTTCACCATCACCATCACCATCACCATCACCTTCACCATCACCATCACCTTCACCATCATCATCACCATCACCATCACCATCACCATCACCATCACCATCATCATCATTATCATCATCATCATCATCATCATCGTCATCATCACCATCACCATCATCATTCTTTTTTCTCTACCACCCCAAAGAATGTATTCAAGAACTTGTCACATTTAAAGTTCAAAGTAGGCCTTGGTTTGCTCAAATGTCATTGTATTCCAACAATGTAATCCTTATAGAGGCTTTCCTATGTAATTTGACCACTTCTGCATTCTCACAAAAAAGACTACAGAACATAAAAACAATTTCTTTATTTTACATAATAGCTCCAGATATCTTGGGGAAGGGGGTGTTCTTTAGAATCTTATTATAATACAAAAAATTTTTAATCATTTTTTTTGCGCTGGACACAGGAAAGAATGCAAAAGATAAGATTAGAGCCATTGGTATCCTTATCGATGCAAAGAAATCGCCTTGAGAGTGGGCTGCTGGTCCCTTCTCTGCCCCCGCTTTGTCATTTCTCCATGGATGACTCGTTGTCTTTGCTCTCTTGTCTTCATCACCAGCATTTTCTCTCTCTCTAATGCATTAGCCATTTGCTGGCCAGATGGGTCCCTCTATAACACAAATCCGACCATGCCATTCTCATTGCTGAAACTCTTCAGGGGCCTCCCATGACTTAAAGGATCAAATGCAAACTCCTTTAGATGTCATTCCCTGTTCTTCTCCATATGCCCTCAGCCTTACTTCTAGCTCCAGTTCCTGCCAAATCTCCACTGCACACACACAGAGCCACATAACCTTGTTCTCTGTGTTCTCGGAGGCCCTGACACTGCTGTTCGCACTTTTCCACTGCTTTGGATTTTTACCTAACTCACTCCAACTTCTCCTTGAAGACTCATCTTGGCTACTGTATCCTTCACAAAGCATTCAATACCACTTCCATCGTCGAATCGGAAGGCCACCTCCTTGGCTCCCGTAATATTTGGCACTTAGACTTATAATACCTGTGACACTTGCTTTGATCATTGATTTTTCCGTATCTCTCTTTATTGATAATTGAATCTCTCTTTGAACATGTCTGAATGTATTTTATATTAATGCAAAAACAAATGCTGATGCTGAAGGGCCCGGCTTGGTAGGCAGAAGTATCCCCAGTGTCTCTCAATGCCTAAAACATAGTTAAGAAATACATCTTGAGTGAGTGAATACGTGAATGAATGACTAGATAAAAGCAAGCATTCCTACTTTGTGTCTGTGAGATTTGAAAAAGAACTAGTTTCTTCCTGACCAAATCCAGTGAATAAACTTGCAGAACAAGATCTAGCTCGGAACGTCTGCCTATGCCTTAAGCATCCTGCATATTGTGGTGTGTTCAAGGGCTCTTTCCTGACCTCACACACAGTGAATGTCTGAGCTCTGTAGGCTATTTGTAGAGAGTTTATTTCATCTTTGCAGAAAGCTGCCCAGTATAAATATTAGTCAGTTGATTTCACTCACAGTTAAAACAAGCTTTTAAAAGCCTTTTACCTCTCCTGTCCTCAAATGGGTACTTTGGACAGCTTCTCAGAGCCCTGGAAGCTTAGTCAGATGCAGTAAAGTGAAAGTTATGTTCCGTTCAGACACGACCTTCTGTGAAGGCTGTCTTGGGGTTGATGCTGAAATTGTACAGAAAGGGTCAGGTAAAGTGAAGAATTTTAACATCACAAAGACTGGGTGAGGGGTGGTGTGGGAATCAATCTCCTTCTTTTGTATTTATCTCCATGAAAAAATTTCTAAAGATTTTTTGCTTTTGGTGCCGAGATGGTAGCTCGATATTGCAAAGGAGCGAGGACTTCAAATTTCAATGGCCCGAGTTCAATCCCAGCTCTGCCCACCAATCAGTCAGTCAACCTTCAACATGAATCCAATGCAGATCTAGGACCCTCGAACCACTGGGTGTCACAAGCACTGCCCAACAGAAATATAATGAAGGGTCACAGTATGAGCCACGTGTGTAGGTTTAAAAAAACCATTTCTGGTAGCCACATTAAACAAAGGAAAAAAGAAACAGGCAAATTTTATTTCAAGGTTTTATTCAGCCCAATATGTCTTAATCTACAACCAAGAATGTTTCATTTAACCCAATATCAATAAGTCCAAGCTATCATCACTTCAACGTGTAATCAAAATAAGACTATTAAAGAGATATTTTCCATCATTTTTCTTATACTGCATCTCCAGTGTGCATTTTATACAAATAGCGCACCTCATTTTGGATGAGTTTCATTTCAACTGCTCAGTGACCACACATAGCTAATGGCCACCACATTAGGACAGCACAGGATGGAACCACAGTGCCTGGGCAGGTATCTCAAATTCTTAAACTTCTCCAACTGGGATTACAAGATCTGCTTCACAGAGATCAAACGAGATTGCATTAAAATTGCTCTGTGCCCCAACTTTGAAGAGCGACATAGAGGACAAAATATTACATCATTCTTAGCTGGTTTACTGGCTTGTTGGATTTCTGTCACTGGACCCCGTGCTCCATGAGGTAGGAAATGACTTCACTTAATGCTGTGTCTTCAGTGACTAACACATAGTAGGTGTGTCATTTTTCCAGGGCTGCTGTAACAAAGTACCACAAACTGAATAGTTTGCATAGCAGAAGTGTATTGTCTCAGAGCTCTTGAGGACAAAAGTCTAAGATAAATGTGTCTGCAATATTGGTTCTTTCCGAAGACTGTGAGGATGAATCTGTTCCAAGCCTCTCTCCTAGCTCCTCATGTTTGCTGGCAATCTTTGGCATTCCTTGGCTATAGAAGCATCACCCAAGTCTTCATGTGGGGTTCTCCTTGGGTGCATGTCTGTGTCCAAATGTCTCCTTTTTATAAGAATGAGCATATGGGATTAGGGACCTAACCTACTCCAGTATAACCTCACTTTTACTTACCTAATTACATTTGCAATTACTCAATTCCCAAGTAAGCCCACATTCTGAGATACAGAGGGGCTAGGACTTCAATATTTGAATTTAAGGGGGGGGGCATGATTCAACCGATAACAGTAGGCATCCAGTAAACGTAAGTCAGATCCGTGAGTCAATAAATAATGCTTGAATCTAAGGACAACCTTTTGTCTGCTTCAGGTTCCAAGAATATTCCATTCTGTGTGACAAAGATGGGCATGCTAAAGATCAAATAAGGAAAAGTGCTTAGTGAAGGAGATAAAGGCTGCCGACGGGCACTTAACACGCTGCAGAAGCACATGCTACAGAGTCAAACTTGAAAACATTGCAAGGCTCTTCCTTGAAGGCCTTTTGAATTAAACTCGCTTCACTTCCGTCATCCTCAGTATTCTTAGCTGTAGCTGTCTTGGAGTTGTTTGGATAAATTAATGTGAATGTCTTAAATTGCCTACATAGTGAGCACGAAATTTATTTGGCTAGACCCCCACACTATTGGTCTGAGTAAAATTTTTTTTTGCAGCATTCGGCCAGTTCTCTCTTATAGACGAGTCAGGCAAACGTCTTCCATATTTCCGAAAACCCACTGTCTTGCTTGGATCCACCTGGAATTTCATAAAAACTCTCCTTTTGTCGGTGAGTCTGACCCTGTTTTACCTCAAGCTGTGTAATCCTCTCAGCTCAGCATTCACTCAGGCAGACATCCTGAAAATATCACACATTCTAAGCTACAGAAAAATAATACTTATGCACCGATCAAACATACGTGCAGAAGTCGAGGTCCTCCAGTCTCAAGTAGCACTTTAGTTGAGGACCACGGGCTCAGAAATCCTTGTGATGGGACAGGGAGAGTTACTGAACTCGGCTCTTCACTTAGGAAGATAGAACTCTTTGGTTCCAATCCCTCTCGATTTAATGTTTTTTAAAGAATAATAACTTCAATACTGGCGTGCTTATGCTTAGTTGGGTTGTATTGAATTTATAAGGCCAATAAAGTTTTATTTTCCCTTTGTTCTGCTGAGAATTTCGACTGTCGTAATGTTCACATTTGTTTTTCTTATTCTCCATGTAAAAGTTTATGAAATGGGGATGGAAGAAACCCAGAAATGCATCAGGCAATCAAGCCCAATTATTGGTATAGCTAGACTTGTTGGGTCATATAAATGGAAAATGTAGGAAGCAGTTGGATGCAATGAGATTATATCTAGAGTTCAGATCACAGCTAGAACATTGATTAGCTCTTTGAACTTGAGTATGTCACCGAGTTACCTGGGCTTCAGCTTTCTCTTAAATGGGGATGAATGGTACCCATCCTACCTACCTTCCAATATGGTACATGTAACTCAAACAGATAATGTGTAAATGCTCCCGGTAACCTTTACATCCTATCCTGGGCTAAGATATTGTGATGGTGATGAAGAGGGTGGTGAGCATCTGACCTATTTATTTACCTAAACTGACCACTCGTTCCCTCTGTTTATTTCTTCTGTTTCAAGCATTTGAGTTGCTTCAGGAGGGAAGGTAATGCCAAGGATATAGGTTAAATGATCCCTCTCTCTCTTACATTTTCTCTTTCTTCCCTCGTCTGGCTTCATCCTGGCCTGTGTCGTCATTGCATTTACTCTTTGATTTAAGCAAAACATTTTTGAGCATCTACTCTGTGCTCGCCATTCTAATGCTGGAATATGGTGCTAAATAAGACAGACCTGGGTCTCTGCCCTCAGGAGGCTTACGATCCAGGTCTCTAGCTCGACTCTAGTTCATATAGGTCCTGTGGCTCAGAAAACAGCATCATCACTTTCATTTACTCCTTTTTCATTGATTCTGCCACCTGGGTACGAGATATTTCCTCTTACTACAGCATTACACCTGGCCTTCCCAAATATTGTTTTGTCAACCTGTTTCACACCACCTGATTTTTCCTGCTCACCCTTTAACTCTCACTTTAGACATCACTTCTCTAAAGTCCTCCTTGGTAAACCATACGGGATGCGTGAGCCCTTTAGCTCCTTACAGTTCTCTTTTCATGGCATATATCCACGGCACCGTAAAGTCCTGGTCTATCCTTTGGCTCCTGCCAGCCTGTAGCTACAATAGTACCTGGGCTACATCTATCCTTGGCACCACCGTAGCCCCTAAATCTGGCACAGTACCTGCCACCCAGAAGATGCTCGATACTTAGCTGCTGAAACGATCGCACGACTCTCCAGTTCTTGCCTATCCGAATAGTTCATTGCCCTTGCTTCCTGGCAGTCTCTCCTAATTTCATCTCCTCCACATTCAAGTATAATTCATTCTCTGACAACCTTTTTTTTTTTCCAGTTGGCAAACTATGAGAAGCTAAAACTTATGCAACACACAATGAAAGACAAGGTCATAGTTTATCATCTTTGCCTATTGCAGTAACCAGATTAGACATCTTTCTACAAGTGAGGTGAATGCAAGCCAACAGATATTTATCATGTCAAAAATCTGACTACAAAAGACGGAAGAAAAGGAGGGAAATATGAAAGGTGAATACCCTAGGTATCTGCCCTTGAGGAGTTTACTATCTTACAAGAGGCCTATCGTGGTTACGTGAGGAAATTGGATAATTGAAACTACAACTTGAATGTTTGGTTCTATAAATTCATTTTAAACTATACGTAGTTTCTGTATCTTAAATGTATCATGTCTCCTCAAGCCCATGGGGTTGTTTCAGCTCTGTTTAGGCATCCAGCTTTGAGAAAGGACTGAAGAAGAAAGAGAAGAAATGTCAATTCGTGACACTAAAATGTAAACTTCCCTGATGGGTAGAAAGCTCAGCTTTCATAATGTGGCATGAGAGGAAACTATTCTGATTCCTTCCATATACAAGACAATGGTATCTACTCCTTACACTGATTCGTATCTTGAATGTTTGCTTCTCCCTTTGCTGGAACATTTCATTATCTATAAGATCATTCCACGGGGAGAGAATAGGATTCTCTTTCTAGCAGTATGACTTAAGGCTCCCAATTGTTTAAATATAGTGGCAGACCCTTGGTGATGTTTAGCGGGATGCTGTCCTTAGCAACATCCACTGTGGGGCCAGTACCTCTCTAGGTGCCTTGGTGCTATTTGTATGTGTAGTGACCTCCTCTCTTCCAAAAAAAAAATTGCTTCATGTTAAATCTATCCTTTTCCTATTTTAGAAGCAGGCAGAGAACCCTCTGGATAACTAAGATGGAACAGTAACACGGTGATATTATCCAAAATCATATCTGCAGGGTATCTGTAAGCAAGCTTTTTAAGGGGGAAGGGGGAAATCCATTCTTTTCCTTTTGTGGATCTGGCTAAATGTACTTGTATTAGCAATGGTGTAAGTCATTGCAATTCATCTTGAATATAAATTTGACACAGATGTTACCCTGGTGGTGCTGGTACTGGTGCTGGTGCTGGTGAGAACATTTTTCCCTTCTTTAGAAAGTAGCTGGCTGTGAAAAGAGATAGATTGTGAAAGTGAAAGCCTGCTCAGGGTCGTAGGTTTCCTCCATACCCAGGAGGTGAAGACTCCTTACTGAAACGTAATTTAAAGCAGACGTATCTGTTCTTTCCCTTCTGACAACAGTTTTTGCTATATATTTGCTTGCTCGGTTCAAGTGTCTACTCGCTCATCTACCCTTCTTTCCACACCACTATATTTGTGACAGTCGTGGGCAGCTCCAGCTGTCACTGGGGGATAGAGAGAAGACAATGACCATGATGCTATGATAATCACAACGGCTAAACTGTTACTGTCCAGACTCCTCATCATGTTCACAGCAATGGAGAAATGTGGTCTTACAATGTCAATTTCCCAGTTTTGACGGTGTACTCTAGTTAGGCAAGACGTTTCCACTGAGGGAAGCTGGATGAAGGGTATGCAGGAACTTCCTGTAAACTTTTTTCAACTTCCTGCTTTGGGGTCAGAATCGGATTGGTATGAATATGAGTTTCATCATATACTATTAGGGTGACTTCAACTTATTTGTTTATCCTTTCCAAGCCGCCCATCTATAAAAATGAAAATTATGACTGTCTTCATTATGGGTTGTTGGGTACATCGAGAAAATTACATTTATAGAACATTTAGGGCAGTGGAAAGCACATGTTGAGAGCCCATTTAATTATACTATTGTTATTATCAATAATATTATCATCATCATCATCATCAGCATCATCATCATGAACGCTTGGGTTCTGGATCTCAGAATCGCAGGAACAAGATCCTGTGCTATTTTTGATAATCTCCAACTTTGGCTGTGGTACTTTATGGATTCGTCCGAAAATATTTTGTGATTGAATTGTTTCACTGTAACCCTTACAGATATCACTCCACATCTTGGCCAGCATAGAGGTCAATCATAGCATACTTGAAAGGATCTCAGCTTTGGAGAAAGACTTGGGCTCAAGGTCTACATCTGCCACTTACTAGCTTCAAGAACTTTTGCTTCCTTATCTGTGAAATGGGTGTGATAAAAATAAGTTTATTAAAAATATAGTTCCTGTAGAGATGAAGTTAGACTTTATGTATATAATATATAAAGTGACCAGTACTGGCTGACGCTTAGAATGACCTCGATGACGAACAGCTAGCTGTTTCTGGCTGTTGCTTTTTGTTAATAATAGGCCCTAAGATGGCATTGGTAGCTATTTCACCTACAGACAAGTGGAGCCCTATGCTGCATGACTTCCCAACAAGAAGTCCTTCCATACAACATTGGGGTGTTTCCATAGGGGAAAATCTTCCTACAGTGCCATTTGATGGTTTGACCTTCTTTCTCGGTGCCTCGAGGTGCTAGGTGAGTAGGAGCATGTTTTGGTACACATAGAGATAAAGGGACTAGCTTAAGGATTCCTTTTTCATTCAATAGAACGTTTTGATTGTGTGTGTGTGTGTGTGTGTGTGTGTGTGTGTGTGCCTGCCACTCGTCGAAACGCTTGAGGCAACCATATGAGAAAAAGAGATGAGGTTCCTGTTCTCATGGAGTTGATAGTCTAGTTGGAGATAGACATCAAAATATATGTAATGTAAATATATATATATATATGTATATATCCATATGTCAAAATAAAAATGTATTAGTGTTGAACTTTGACAAATATTTTAAAGGACAAGTCAGGGCCCCCAGAGCTCCTGGGACAGTGGTGAGCAAGATAAGGAAACCCATCTTCTTAAGTGCCTGATACTGTTGGCTGGGAATTGCACTTGCTCCAGAGGCTGCTAATTTTTTAAGAGACAAGCACATTTATTTCCCTTTGGAAATATCACCTCGTAAGCAACCATATCAAGGCTCCTGACTTGCACAAAGTGTCATAAATATTTGATTGTCACTAACTTTTAAGGAGTTGAGAAAAACAACCTCTACATTGCCTTCTGTGACTCCAAATGGAAAATCAGGATGGAACATTTTGCAAACATGACACCTCGTCATTGCAAGCCCGCCACCCACTCGGCTGGTTTGTATTTCTGGGGCTGGTGTTTGTCAGCCACAGCAAGATGGCTTCTGGCCTCTCTCTCTGCTTCTCTGCAGAGGCCAGGAAAGTGAAATGAAACAAATTGCTTTCACTTGAATCTGTGACATGGATTCTTATTATCTTTGTAGTTTGTTTCTGTGAATTATGGCTTCAGAGTGATTTCAGTGTTTTCGGTAGGAAAATGAGGTCTGAATATTTACCTACTTGAGATCAGATTTGAATCCATCTCCAAGTATTTAAGAATATAGAGGTTAGGAGTCAGACGGGTTTGGGTAACTAGCACTTATGAGTTGTGTGAGTATGAGGAAGTAACTAGCTCCCTTGAAAAGGGAATGGTAGTATGTACCATATTGGATTCTTATTCAACGAAGTAACATAGGCAAAACTGCGTTGTTGAATTTTGCATTCTCAGTACTTAGAACAATGACCGGTACACAGTTCGTGCTTAAGATAAGTTTCCTTATCTTCATCATCATCGTCATCACCTCCACCACCATCATCATCATCACCATCATCATCACCTCCAGTGCTTAAGATAAGTTTCCTTATCTTCATCATCATCATCATCACCTCCGTATTCATTATCACTTTATCATCACCACCATTATTGTCACCACCACCATCATCTTCATCACCACTAACATCTCCATCTTTATCTTCATCACCATCATCATCATTTTCATCTTCATTATCTCATCATCATCATCATCATCATCTCCATGTTCACCTTAGCATGGATTCAATGGCAGGAATCCTTCAGAAAGAGTATATTAGGTTCTAATTCTGATTATGCCACTTAACTAATTTATGAACTCCCATTGAGAAAATTTTTCACTTGTTTGGAGCCTTAGTTTTCTTTTGTTAAAAGGGACCATAATATCTACCTCTTAAGGAGGTTGTGAGACGTGCCTAGCACAGTGCCACGGGATCCAACACCCTCCCCACGTGTTATCCAGAGGGAGCACCTGCTGGACTAGACGAGAGACTAATTTCATCACCACAGTGGTACATATATCTTCACAGGACTTTCTAGATTATAAAATACCTTCCCGTAGATTTTCTCCCTAAAGCATCACAGGAGCCTTATTGGGAAGAAGATTACATATCATTATTTATATTCATAAATGAGGAAACTGGGGTTCATGAGGTCGAGTGACTTGCCAGTCGCTCTACCATTTTGCCCCTGACTCCCCAATATTTGACTTTGATTCCACAGTCACCGCATTCATAGAAGATTGGACGATAACAAACACAGAGAATTACCTAGCATAGTGTTCTTTTAATTTATTTTACTACAATCCATAAGTGATTTTATGTTGCAACCCAATTCACCCACATAATAGTTTCATAAAACAATTCTCTTACTATTCTATGCCATTTTTTCCCAGTGTGGTGCAGTTTATCTCATTTAAAGAATGCTGCTGTGATCACTCCCCCTCCCCCACCATGGGCTTTAAATCAAACCTATATTTGAAAAACACAGACAAATCCCCACCACCACCACCCCGCCCCACACCTTTACACAGTACCCATGCCTGGAACCCACCCTCGGAGAATTTAAGCCAGTGGGTCTGGGCTGAAGTCCTAGAGCCTGATTGTTTTAAGAGAATGCTCCAAGTCACCTGGACCAATGTCCTATTGCATCTCTGATTGTTCCTACCTGACAAGCTCTCCTCCCTTTCATGGGTTTTGTTTTTTGTTTTGGTTGGTTGTTTGTTTTAGTATTTTCTCTGACACTCCCCAAAACATCCTTCCTCAGGAAATTTGCCTTGGTCTGGCCCCTCTGGCTTTCTAGGGCTTTGGTCGAAGGACAGAAATTTGGCTTTTCAGTTCTCAGTAAGGACAGGAAAGGCACGTATAGCTCGCAAGAGTGGCTGCTGAGTCCACACATTGGGCTGGAGTTGTGGGAGGAAAGGGCTCTGGGGTCCAGGGTTATGCGGCTCTGAGAGGGAGCTGACACACCCCTTGCAGGGGACCGGAAAGGGTGCTGATTTAATCCTGCATGAGAGGTACCCCGAGCGTGATCGGAAACGGAAATATAAGGATGGCACAAATACTGTTTATCCAGATTTTCTTTCCAACCCTGGAGAGCTAGAATTAAAAAAGAAAAAGAGAAAATATCTCCCAGGAACTACCTAAACTGGTACCACCGACAAGACCAGCAGGAGAGTTGAATTTTTCCAGGCAGCCTCCTTCGCCCTCACCTCTTCTTCTGTTACACAATTTAATTACAAGTTTAATCACTTCAGAAACCCCATCCATCCCCTCCAGGGCAGCAAGATCTCTCCGTTCGGCGCTCGGCGTCTCGGCGATAAGCAGCTGTCCACGGGAAGGGTGGATGGGACTCTTGAAACCTCTCCCTCGATGAACAAGAAAGACACGACCCAATAAAAACCAAAATTGTTTTGACATTTCACTCTGGTTGTTGTACTTTTAATAATAAAGGAAGAACAAAGTATGTGTAGCTTTAAATAAAGAGGCAGCATTTGGCATTGAAATCGCTGGGGATTTTTTTGTGCAAGGTTGTATTTTTGCTTGTTGGGAGAGAAGGAAAAAGAATGAGCTAGGAAGAGACAGAAGTTCAAGAAAAGGAGAAAGCAAGACTCCTGTGTGTTTCCTTCCTGGCATTTATCACCTTGGGGTTTTGGGGTCATCGATGGGCTCCTTTTTTGAAAGTCAGCTGCCTCTCTGACTATGCAGTTTATAGAGACCAAAATAGTCTTGGATTTTGCTCGCGATTTTATTGACTGCGATGAATGAATCTGTTTATATAATGCATACTATGAGCCAGCCGCCGGTGTGTGTTTGTTTTGCTGTGATCTGATTTTTCTTTCGATCCTCGCATCTACCCCCATGAACGCACTCATCATCGTTCCCATTAAACAGAAGCACAAGCTGGAGCCCGGTGTATTGCGACAATTTGCTTAAGATCACACAGCTAGTCTGCCAAAGAAGCGGGGCCTCCATACCATCCCGTCCAAATGGTCGTCAGTTACAGTATATTAAGATCACTTTGCCGTCCATCACGCGGCTCTGTTATAAATGCATCTCCAATGTTCTCACAGTATTTTTTTTCTTAAATCTCCCTCTCGCCATCCCTTTATCTCTTTGAGCTCTTTCTTCATCCCTCCTCTGCCTCTTCCCCTGCTCTCCCCAACGTCCCCTCTCTTAAAAATGTAAAACAAAATAGGAGAGTAGCAAGCTCCCAGTGGATTTCATAACTTTGCATACCATATATTTAGTTTAGTAATGAAAAATTCGAGCTCCAGGCGATGCATAGGCTAGCATTTCTAATGTTTTTTAAACAGCTATTAATGTAGTCGAGTGCTGTGTGGTGTGTGTGTGTATTTTTTTTTTTTTCTTCCTCCTCTATATAATCATCTGCTCAGTGTGCTCTCTGAAACAGAGCAGGAACCAGAGGCGGAGCAAGCTGTGATTGATGGGCCAGGCCTGGCTGGCGGAAAGAGTCCCATCTGGGGTTGGTTTGGGGAGCAGTCAGATGTTGAGGGGGAGGTCAGCCAGGCGGCCTCGGCTCCCCCTCCTGCAACACCCCAGCCATCCACACGCTGCACAGTGCACACACACCCTGGCTCGTCACTGAGGCTTGCTTTGAGCAGATGCTTTGTGGTGTGGGTCTAGAACATCTGCTAAGTTTATGGAGGAGAAAGGAAGCAGGATGGTGGAGCAGGTATTTTTTTTTCCCCATTTTATTTTTCACTCGGAATTGTGATTTGAATTAAGCTGCAGGCTTTCCTTGCGTTGGGTCTCTGTTGCTGTCTGCGATGCATCACGCCAGGAAAGGCGAGGATTTCAGCCGAGAGTGTGTGTGTGTGTGTGTGAGTATGTGTGTGTCGGCTTTCTGCTTGATGTGTGGAACTGAGCTGGTCTTAGAACCAGCAGGTTTATGGTGTAATTTTGCATTTTCCTTCTTTGTTTCAATGCCCCAGGGGGCACGACGCAGCTTAGTTCTCAGTCCAGCACTGGAAGCTTTCTCTGAATAGACGTGATTTCTCGCCAGAGAAGTAGAACAGACCAGACACTAAACTAAAGTAAAACAAACTGTCAGCAAGACCGGAGACGGCAGGCAACCAAGAACGAACGGATCGTGTCCTCCAGCGAGTCCGAGCTGGTGCGGGGTCCCATGGCTGGAGTGGCTGCTTCCTCTGGCTGTGAGGATAGATGTCATCAGCCGCTTTATCAGGGTCGGATCATTTCTGTGCATGTCTTCATTATAAGGGCTGCGTTTAGGCCAGCAGAGGTTTTTGGTTTTGTATTTTTTCTTGTTTTGCACAAGAAATGTAAGGGAGACCTGTGGTGTGTGTGTGTAATCCAGAACCAAAAGGGGAGAAGATGCTCAGAAAGTTTGACTATTAAAGCTGAGGACACATGGGCGTGCGCGCGCGCGCACACACACACACACACACACTCACACACACGCAGAAAAATTCTCGATTATTTTAAAGTCCATCTTGGCGGCTATGAAAACAGCCACTTTCACTCCTTCAGTGAAAGGAAGTTACACCGAAAAGAATAAACCCGTTTCATGTTCTGCCACGTAAAGACTATTTCTCAGCTGAAATGTGGTTTGCATTAGATGTGGAGCCAAAATATTTTGCAGAGTCTGATGGGTTGCCACCCTTTGTTCTCGTTTGAGTTTCCCAAAAAAACTACTTGATTAAACCACTCAGGGCGATGAATGGGAGAGGAGAGATTTCCGAGGTAGGGGCGGGGGAAACCCTCCCATTTTCTGACTCTGTCTCCTGAGCCCACCTTGGAGAGAAAATGAAGGTTGCAGGGTGTTTCGGTGACCAAAGACTTTCTCCGTGTGTTTGAGGAATGGCTCTCTGAACGTCTGCATGCAACAGGGTCGACACACTATGCTAATAGACAGATTACGGTGTTTGTCTTAAAATAGCAATAATATCCTGGCTATTTCATGCTTCAGTAAAATATTTAAATTGAAATGGCGTTTTTTTTTTTTTTTTTGCTTTGCCGAATCAGACTTGGTTGCATTTTAATATCCTCTTTCTCTCAGTAACGAGTGCAAACTACCCATTGGGGTGCACACTAGCTGTTGGGGTGCACACTACCCATTGGGGTTTCTCGGGCAGTGAGAGGGGCTCCGCCTCGTCTGGCTGGTGCCGAGTTGCTCTGATGCAGGTTTAGTGTATGAGGACAAAGAAGTTTCTTCTTCTTTTAACCTAAATGATGTTCTTATTTCAAGTTTCTACCAGCTCTGGTGGGTTTGAAAACATTGGGTCTTGGCTTTTCCCCCGACTTTTGTATATTTAGCAGCAACCCAAGGAAGTCTAAGCTCTGAAAATTAGATGTTCGGTTTGCAAAATCTCTCGAAGCACTTGCTCAGTGATGTGGGGGATACGTGCAAATCAGAGGCACCATCCCATCAGCTCAGACACCCACAGACACCCTCACTCTGTAAATACCAAGATCTCTGTGATTGTTCCACTTATTTAGGGAAAGGTGGGGGTTTAGCATTGGAGGAGAGGAAAGAAGGCAGCTTCTGCAAATGAGGGAATGTCTAGCCAGAACGCTCCGAATAATTTTTGCCTGTCACTGTCACCTGCCTGAAGTTGGCTTCGGCTTCACGTGCCCGAGATGTACCTTGGCCTGGAGTGGTAGAGGTGCCCTTAACGTGAATGTATTTTTCCAGAAAAATGCATTTCGGCCAAGCTAAGACTCCGGGAAGATCATTAGGGAGGAAACTAAGACATCTCGAAGCCATTCGAAGGTGAAAAATAATTCCATAGGAAGCACAACGATCTTAATTAAATATTAGCTGTAATTAGCCCAAAGTGCAAATGTTGGGAATATTAATTAGGGTCTCTCTGGAATGGATGTCAATGTTAATAAGAAACTGTGGGGGGTCCCACCAACATCTGTTTGAGAACTCCAGGAACAGGAGTGCAGCCCAGCACCCCGTGGACCTGAACACTACCGCAGGCTTCTTGGCAAACACGGACACGGTTCATCAAGCTTGGTGCCCTGGCTTGGCCAAAATGCCACAAGGTTTGGTAGGAGTTGATGCTTTATCCTGGCTCCAGTAGGGCTCCCAGCTGATCCTTGCCTTTCCTAGAGTGGCCTCAGAACCTTTTGGAACGAGGCCTTGGGCTCGAGATGGCACAAGTTAACCGGGCTGGGGCTCTAACCCTCGCCAAGGGTTAACGCCCTAATTGGGCTAATGGAACGTCGGCATGTTTGAATCAGATACCCCAGCACCTGGCTTCCCCGCAGGGTGTAACACACCACCGGGGGGAAATAGGTCTTGGGGCGGCCATGGTGTGTAAGTGACAGAGAGAGGGTTGTTTATTTAAAACTGGGAACGAACCTCCCCGCCAGGTGATAGTCTTGCCAGGTGAGAGACACCTGGGCACAGGATAACTTGGACTTTGGATCAGCTCCTGGCTTCCCGCAGAGCTACCTGTGGGTGCAGCCTTGCAAAGTTATTTACCAGCTCTGGGCGGCAGTAACAATAAAATAAAGTGGGACTAGAGGTGCAATCTCAGTGGGACTGTGCGAGGCAGGCATCCCACCCTCCACGCGATTGCATCTGGGGCTGGATAATCTTTGGCGGGGGGGTGGGTGGGCTCCCCTGTGCCCGGTAGGCTGTTGTTGCAACATCTTTGGACTCCGCCCACTAGACGCCCAGTCATGACAACCAAAAATGTCTCCAGTCATGGCTTAATGTCCCCTGGGGAACAGTCACCTCCATTTAAGAACAGATGCAAAGTACCCAAGACAGTGCCCGGTACCTACTAGGCCTAAAGGAAGACATCACTCAGTTTGTCTTCTGAACCCACTAGCGAAGAGGGGGATGCCTTTCCGATGGAGCACGGAAGCCATCCTGGGTCTTCCTCTCCTAGGCCCACTGCTGCCGAGCTTGAAGCCCGTATGTGTGCACTTGCCTTTACAATCCAGAGGGTCTGTGCTGCAAAGCAAATTCTGACAAAGCTCCCAACTCACGCTTTTTGCACCATCCTTGGCAATGCCGACCTCCAGGTCGGGTGGAGCCATTCTCCTTGGTTTAGTTCAAATACGCCCCTCTCTCTCCCTGCTTTACGGCCAGCTTTATTTCCTGCCCTATTTATGCAAGCATGGCTTCTTAGTTGGCATCTCTATATTGAACGATACTCTGCCACAGAAAGTAGAAAAATTTTTCGGCAAAGGGCCAGATAATTAAATAGTTTAGGCATTCTGGGCCATAGGGTATCTGTCCCAGCTACTTGACTCTACCATTGTAGAAAAATGTGTGCGTGTGACTGTGTCCCAATAAAACTTTATTTACAAAAACAAATAGTGGGCCAGATTTCTCCCGTGGGTCATTTGCCAATTCCTCACCTACTATCCTCCCCGCCAACTATCTCTTGCTGCCAAATTAAGCTTGACAGAGCCCATAATTTATTAGTCAATCACGCATTCACTTAGCAAACCCTTGTAAATGCCTGCTTTGCAGCTAGCATGCTGCTGAAGACTGGAGACAAAACAGAGAATGTTACACAGTCACCTGCTCTCAGGATGCTCACAGACAAGCAGGCAATGGCAGTACTTGGAGTTACATGAGATGCGGCCACCAGCTGCAGCGAGGTATAGAAGGCAGGTGACTGACATGGTTTAAGTTTCCGTGAAGCCTTGGCGGGGCAGAGAGCTCTTGAGGGTCATGAAGGACACTAGAGACTAGCCAGGCAGGGGTCAGGGGAGGGCTTCTCACGCAGAGGGGCCAGTGGATGGGAAGACTTGATGGAGCTTGGAGGATAGAGCGACCACAGGCTTCCTGAGGGCAGGCCTCTCTCTCCAAGACAGGGAGAGCTCCGATCCTAGCAGGGGGGCCTTGCAGTGTTTCAGGAGCTCGTGGGGCTGGGTCTCTCTTCCTGAGATTGCTCTGTAGTGAGGCAAGGCCACACGGGCATACGCGTCCCCACAAAAGTGTTTTCTGCCGGAGGAGGCGCAGAGAAACCTTTGAGCTTCGTGACCATCTCTCTCTACCACTGCATCTGTGGTCAGCTCACCCACTCCTACGAGACCACACCTGGAGTTCTCACAAGTCTGTCAACTCGGAGATGAGCCAGGTGGAAGGTAGGGGAGGCTGAAACAGACCTTTGGGCAGAAGTGGAATCTGTCACAATGAATTTCTCTCTGGAAGGTTCTTGAGGTCCCAAATTTTCTGGGGCTTCTTCTCAGCCAGAAAGAAAAGGCATCCGAATGGAGTTGCTATAAATAAGAATATGTTTCTCGCACAGCCCTGCAGAAGAGAAGGATGCTCATTGGCTCATAAACAGTGGAGCTTTTGGGTTGTGAGTAACAAAAGAACTAGCTTAAACAAAATAAGACATCTACTGACTCATGTAACTAAAACAAACCATGGCATTATTAGCTACAGGTAAAGCTGGATCCAAGACTTCAAATGATGTCAACGGGACTCAGTTGATCTGTTTCTCAATTTCTGGGCTCTTTATTGCTCCGGACTGGCAAGAGACAGTTTTTGGCAGCCCCAGGCTTCCATTATTTTTACAGCTGCCAATCACAGTTGAAAGAGAACTTCCTCCCCAAACGCCAGCAGAGGCTCAGAATTAAGCCTCAGTGAAGTTCCTAGGGCTTAACCACTAACTGCGTTAGATAGATGGACGTGAACCCACATCCCCGGGACTGAGAGCAGAACCCTCTGATTAGCTGGGCCAGGTCACGTGACTATACCTAGAGGTAACGGGAAGCGGGGCTCACCCACATTTGCAATAGATACCTAGGTTGAAAGCAGACGTGTCCCCTGAAAGGAAACCAGGCACTATCCTTGAGGAAAAGTGAACAGTGAGCAGCAGTGACAGATGTCCTCTGTGGGTTCCTAGGGACGGACAGGGTTAACTTTTCGTGTCTAGGGATTCAACCACAGCACAGACAGAAGACCCTGCACAGCCCCCAATGCTACGAAAACATGCTGGAAAGAAAGAAATGGCTTCCAACAGCACAGACATTTGGAGAAATTACTCTGAGGGAGGAATAGGCCTGATGGGAATGTTTTCACGTGTGAAATGTTTTAAACTATCGGAAGCCGAGTTCTCTTCAACGTGTCATCTTTAACATTCTAATTAAGGGCCCCTCTAAACAAGTGCGCCCGCTCTGCGCGCGGCTCCAAGGATACGCTGCTTTTCCCCCGCTCCGTGTCACGAGGGTTTTGCTGTGCTCCAGTCACTTTAGCCGAAGAGGCTCTGGAGCGGTGGCGGCGAGGACGAAGGAGGTTTGAACAGTTCTGACATTCTCGCTCTGCTATCAGTGAACGAATGCCGAAGTCACATCTAATTGACTACAGACAACAGGAGAGGCAGCTGTTTGGTGTGCTTAATTGCTAAGCTTTTTTTTTTCTCCCTCTCTCTTTCTGACTGCATCTCTTGACACCGCGGAAAATTCGGACCTCTGGGTTACAGTTTCTGGTGTGTGTGTGTGCGTGCGTGCGTGTGCGTGTGCGTG
This sequence comes from Pteropus alecto, assembly GCF_000325575.1. NCBI lineage: Eukaryota > Metazoa > Chordata > Mammalia > Chiroptera > Pteropodidae > Pteropus > Pteropus alecto. The sequence continues at coordinate 1,218,973 of NW_006436812.1, read as the reverse complement.
CGTGCATGTGTGCGTGTGTATAGGGTAGGGTAGTAGAGTTATGAGGGTGGGGGTGGAGGTGGGGGTGGAGAGAGATAGATGTTTCCTGAAATGGAAGCATTTGAATTCAGGTTTTTTTTTGTTTTTTTTTTATTCTTTTGCCTTGACTGTAATTATCACGCTGCATGTTTTGCCTAGATCTGAAGGGTGAATTGTTATGTAATACCCTGTGCTTATAAAAAATAAGGCAGGAGGTGGGGGAAGGCATTGACTAATGAGGCTGAGTTAAGTCCAGTACTTTGCAAAGTTACTTAAAATGGGAATATCACAGAGTGCCATCTTTGTCCAAATTAGTCCCTGAGTTTTCATTGGCTGCTTCATATCGGCCTTGGGCACATTACACATGCGCACACACGCACGCGCACACACGCGCGCGCGCACACACACACACACACTGTGACCATTAAAAGGACCTCCCCATCCCATTCTGTGAGCCAAGTCACATAAAACTTTGATTAAATTCAGTTGCTTAGATGAATTGTCTCTCAAGAACACACACGTTCCATTTAATCTCTCTTGGCGTTTTAAGTATCAAATCGGGGCTCTGCTATCACTGGAGTCAATTACATGCTCACGTGTCTCCATACGGGAATGAAATGAGGATGCTCAGCCAGCAAAGTCCAGTCCAGTGGAACACGGCCCCTCGCAGTCTTTGGCTGTCCCGTCAATGACATGGAGAAAGCGGCTACCCCTCTCTCTGAGCTTTGCTTTCTGCGTCTGTACGACGGGGTCACTGTAAATGAGGGGTAGTACCTCCTTGTAGAGTCTGGTGAGGATTAACCCGGACGCCTCCATCGCGGGCTCTTGGCGCAGTGCTGGCCCCTTACAGAGTGTCCTCGGGGCCTGGGGAAAGGGTCTGCTTGGTGCCCACTCACGCTTTTCTCTCCCTCTCTCCACCTCCAACAGGGTAATCAGGAAGCAGCAGCTGCCCCTGACACAATGGCTCAGCCTTACGCTTCGGCCCAGTTCGCTCCCCCTCAGAACGGCATCCCCGCGGAATACACGACCCCTCACCCGCACCCCGCGCCAGAGTACACGGGCCAGACCACGGTCCCCGAGCACACGTTAAACCTGTACCCTCCGGCCCAGTCCCACTCGGAGCAGAGCGCGACGGACACCAGCGCGCAGACCGTCTCGGGCACCGCCACAGTAAGTGGACTCCAGCCTCTGGGGGGGCCGGGGGGAAGGGCAGGGGCCCCGGCGTCCTATCCAAGCGTCCTGCCCACAAAGCGGCGCCTCAGCCAGTCGTCCTTCCAGCTCCGCCAAGGGTTCCTGATCCACAGGCAACCTCGCCTGCGGGCATTGAAATCGACACATTTTTCCCCTAACTTCGTTGATTTGTAAAGGGAAACGTTCGTCTACTGTCTGTTCCTACAGTCATGCCTTTTCGGGAATGATGTCACCTCAGTGGGATCATACACTATAGTAACCTTTTTTTAAAAAATAAAAAATAAAACAGCTTTAGGGAGATGTCATTTACACACTGTAAAATTCACCAATTTTACACGTACAATTAATTCACTGATGTTTTAGTGTATTTAAAGAGTTATGCAAGCATCGCCATAATTCGATTTTTATTTCCGTCACCCCCCAAGACAAACCTTGTGCCCACTTGCAGCCACCCTGCATTTCTGCCCCAGCCCTCCTTAACTGAGCCTCGTGCATTTGAGATTCATCCATGCTGTTGTGTGGGTCCCTTTCTCTTCTGTTTTATTGCTGAGCCCCGGGGGTGGGGGTGGAGGTGGGTGGTCAGAGCAAGGGGGAGGGCGAGGCCTGGACTGCAGAAGGGCAGAGAGAATTCTGAGGGCGAAATTGTTCTGTATTTTGATATTGGTTACACGACTCCATGTTCCAAGAGGAATACGTTCGATTGCTGGCGAATGACCTCAATGAGTTAAAAACAAACAAAAAAGAAACATTTTAATGCCACGACCAATGAAAACTAATGTCATCGGCTATTAATCAAAGATAACCTCAAGCAAAAATAATTATTAAAATTAATGTTCATTGGTGTACCACCTAAGATAACCATGCATACCACAAGACAACTGGAAAATCTTGCCCTGCAGAATTCTGTAGAAACCTGGGCACACCAGGACTCTAGTCCAGAACATTTTGTAAGTGAGAGGCAATTGTGCCTCTTTCTCCTGCCCCCAGGCCTCTGGAAAACCAGTATCTGTGAAGAAATTAGTTTGGCTTGAAGCAAGCTATATTTTTGGTAGCTAAAAGCAACCATTGACTAACTTCACTACCTGGTACCTGACCTGGAGGTTAGGTTTGGAGATTTTAAAAATAATATACATTCTAAAATTTTCTACTGCTTCCCCCCCCACCTTATTGTATTGTGCAAAACATAAGAGTTACCATTTTTACCATTTTAATGTATACAATTCAGTGGCATTTAGTACATTCACAGTGTAACACAACCATCACCACTGTCTAGTTCAGGAACATTTTCATCACCCAAAGGGAAACTGTATGTCCATTAAGCAGAACCCCCACCCACCGAACCCCCCAGCCCATGTCAACCACCAATCTGCTTCCTGTCTGTATGGATTTGCCTCCTCTGGGTGTTTCGTAAAGATGAAATCATATAACATATGACTTTTCCTGTTCGGCTTCTTTCCAATACTAAAACGTTTTCAAGGATCATCCGTGTTGTAACATGGATCAGCACTCACTCGCTCCTCTTTATGACTGGATACCGTTCCGTTGTATGGGTAGACCACATTCCATCCATTCGTTTATGGGCACTTGGGTTGTTTTCACCTTTGACTCATGTGAAAAGTGCTGCTATTGCCTTTTTGTATCTTGCTGCTATAACTTAGGGGTCAGTTTATTAAGTGGGTTCATTGATTTTGCAAGTATTTCTGTTGTATTGACCACCAGGTGGTAGTGATGCTCTGTTGTTTATTTGCTCGTTGGTTATTTTGTGATCATCAATGGTGGTAGGGCTCGAGGAGGCTATATTCGGCCTGAAAAAAAGGTCCAATCAGATATTACTTATTAAGCCTCAACATGTGCCAACTATACCAACTGTTTTGGAAGAGTCGTTCATTCATTCACGTATTCACTTACAGACATTTATTAAACCTCTCCTATGGCTAGGGCACATACTACCTGCTGTAATCGAACTACACACAGAGTCCTTTCCCATTTGGTAACTTAATGTGAGAGGCAGAGGGAGAACGTGGCGATCAAGCTATATAAACACAAATTGTGACCCATAGTCTCAAGGAAAAGACAGGTGCTAGGGGAGAGTAAGAAAGAGCAGAGGTGCTGCCTGCAAATGAGCAGCCTGGGACCCCTTCTTCAAGGAGATGACATTTAAGGTGAGAAGACAGAGCTTTCCAGGCAGAAAGACTAGCAAGGTCAAAG
>NW_006436812.1:1193786-1215496 GCF_000325575.1 Pteropus alecto | reverse complement strand
AAAGAGTTTGGCACATTCAAAGAACTAAAAAGAGGCCGTGGTGTCGAGGGCCTGCGGAGAGGGTTTGGGGGGTTCAGCGGCCAAGGACGAAGCGGGAACCATCAGCAGGGCTCACCTCCTGCGGGCCTAATAAGTTCCATAAGGAGGTGGGATTCCACGTTAGGAGCAATAAGAAGCCGTAGAAAAGCGTGTAAGCCAGGAGAGTTATAAGATGACAGCTTGAAAGGAAGGGTTAATTACGCCTCCCTAAAAGGAAATCTCAGTCCAGTTGGGGAGTTGAGATGCTCACCATCCACCTCTCACAAAGAGAGCTCTATGGAGACCAACACAGTTAAATTTGAGTGGCGTATTGGGTGTGCACATGGCCCCAGGCACTGAGATGAACTGAGAAGCAGCCGTTAGAAAGCTTCTGGTCCACTAGAGAATACAGGGCATGTGTTCTGTTAATTACTGTGATGTGACAAGTTCCAGAACATGGAAGCAATAGAGTAATTCCCAGAATTGGACAATTGACCATGGAATCTGGCTCAGACAAGCAATGCCTAGGGTATTTGAATGGCAGTGAGTGCCCCTCGTGGATGGGAGGGTGTGCATTGATGATGGGGCTGGCGAGCAGCTTACTTTGTCTCCTGTAGCAATGTTTGGGTGGTGCACACTCTTACAGAAAGTTTTCAAGGAAAGTTTTCAAAAAGAGCCAGTATCAGCTGAAGCAGGTGGGCTTCGTGGCTGAATCTGAAGGCTCGTAAAAGAGGCCATCTTGTTTTCTTCTACAGAGGATTACATGCAGATGTTTTTTTCTCTCTTTGGCCAAAAAAGAAGATGCTCTGGCTGTCTGTGACCTACTTCTGAGCTGTGCTTCCCTGGCCTGCAGAGAGAGCACGGTCTATGGCAAGTTGGCTTCAAATCGTCTCTGCATCCTGACGCATCTACGGAGGGCATCTTCTCTTCCCTCCAGGTTCTGCGTTTCCCAAGGAGAGAATTTAATCTCAAAATGGGTCAGACCCATGATTTCCCCAACCCCAGAAGGCGTGGCCCCTGCGTTAGCATACTTAAGCTGTTCCCCATAGCTTAGTGTCGTCCCTGGAATAACTCTGTCCTCCGACATACAGGCACAGTGTTTAATGCCAGTCTGACGGCACCTTCGAGGCCATCCTTTCTTTGAAAAACCAAGTAGTTTTGGGTTAGAGAAAAGATCCATCCATCTGCTAGGCTCCAAGCACTTCTAATGTATGCACATGATTTAACACAAAGTGCAGAATCTGTACAAGGGAAGCAAGATGCACCCAGAGCTCCCAGCCAGAGCTGAGAAAGTACAGACAGCAAAGACTTACCAGCTCATCCTGTCGGTTCGCCAGGGCCTGCGGTGAGTCCCTGCAGGACATTTTTTTGCTGACTATCTATTTAACTTAGGCCTCCAAACACATCATGGATCACTATGCTGACAGAGCCAATACTGTATTATATTAGATACTGCTCCTGACAAGGTATTTTACTCTTGACATATTATAATTAGAGATTTGCAAGTGGTGAATTCTCCATGTATCTCCAATAGCAACTTAACTTCTATTTTTAAGACCTCTGCAGTCTGTTTAAAAGTCTCCCACCAGCTTTGGGATCTGATGGGAGAAAGAATGTGGGTCCCCGAGCTTGTTCCCCAAGCTCTATTGATAGAGAGAAGAGCTGTTTAAGGAACCACTTCTTAATCCTCAGCTGCTTTCTCTGGAGTGCTAACTGTGTCTCCAGATTTCATTAATACCCTCAGGAAGATAAGACATTGGTTAGTGATGACTTGTCTTTCTTAACCACTGACATGCTGGCTCAGATTTGGAAGCCAATTTCGTAGCTAAAGCGTGAGGAAAACTCGATACATTCCTTTTGTTGTTGTTGTTAACTAATCATTATTTTTATTAATTATTATTATTACCAGTACTACTACTACTACAGTGATCCAGGTTTGTGATTTAAAAAGTCCCACATTAGAAAAGGCCATACAATGAAAACTAAAATTTGCTAATGCCCACAACTCCAGTTCTTAGTCACCCTGCTAGAAACAACAGTTACCAACTCTTTATATGTCCCCCCAGAAGAATTTTAGGCAAATGCAAGCATATGCCCGTGTCTTAGTCCGTTCGGCCTGCTGTAACAAAAATATTATCGACTGGGTGGCTTACAAACAACAAACATTTATGTCTCACAGTTTGGGGGCTGGGAAGGCCAAGATCTTGGCACCAGCAGACTCAGTTTCTGGTGAGGACCCACTTCATGGTTCATCTCTTTTACTGTGTCCTCGCGTGCAGGTGGAGGGGTGAGGGAGCTCTCTGAGGCCTCTTTTATAAGGGGCCCCCACTCATGACCTCATCACCTCCCAAAGGCCCCACCTCCTAAAGCCATCATCTTGCAGGCTAGGATTTCAGCACATGCATTTTGGGGGCATACGAGCATCCAGTCTATTGCAACCTGCTCGTCTATCTCTAGCCCTATCTGTTCTCTATCTCTCTCTGTCTCTAAATCAATCTTCTAGCTTCTCACTAGTTCCATTCTCAAAACAACAGAATTGACATCTACTAAGCTCCCCTTTTGGCACCCTTTACATCTGGGCAATCATTTTATAGCTCACTTTGGGATCCAACTCATTCTTTTTCATGTTTGCCTTGGATTTCAGGTTGTTCCCAGGGTTTATCTTATAGCCTTGCTATTCCCAATCAGGCTGTAGTGAACAGCTGGGCTCAAATATCGCTCTCCACCTCTGGGTGTCTCTGTGTGGATGTTTGAAAGATATATGGATTTAAAATGGAGACACCGTTCACTTACCCTACAGAGAGCCCTTTGGCGCCCCCACAGACTGTTCCTGCAAAGGCCTGCTGCCCTCACCCCTGCCCGACACAGCTCACTCTCCATGTCTCGGCTCATGGCAATTCTGTGTGTACTCACTGTGGCTACCCCTAAGGTAATTTGAGAGTTGTCTGGTGTCAGGGAGAAGAAAGGGGAAGATGTGTTGACACTGACCGAGGCCCCTACGGTCCACAGACCATGGGAGGCTCTCTCTCATCTCCCATCTCATTTTGTCCTCCCACCAAGCCTTTGATGTGATATTAGTCCTCCTCATTCAACGCCTGGGAAATAGGAGGGTAAAGAAGCTAAAGATGTTGTGGGTTGGGGAGTGACAGAGTCTAGATCCTCATCCAGGTCTGTCTGAGGTCTAAGTCTCAGGAGGTCCCCTGGCTGACTGCTTAAATGACCACGTGCTAGAATTCTCCCCCAGGCTGGTTTCCTCAGCTCTTAGTCCAGTGTGGAGAAGCAGTTTAGTTAAGAAGCTGAGCTCAGGATTTGTTAGTGTTTGACCCTCTGCTCCACCATTTACAAGCAGAAGGCCCTCGGGCCGGTCATTTGACCTCTCCGATATTATTCCTACCGTTCCCTTCCTCCACTGTACTTCTGCCCTCCTCCAAATTGCATTCCTCCTCCCTTCTAAACAACCATCGGAGATGAATTATGAGACACCGAGAGTGCCTCTCCCCGGCGGAGGATCGTGGCCTCATGTGCTTACATTACAAGCTTGGCAAAATCGTCGAGGGACGCCGTGCTTAAAACCAGAGCAGGTAGCTATGTCAAAACAGGAATCAGGGAAGAACCATCTCAAAAATAATAGTTTCTTGTTCCATGGGCATCAAACTATGTTCCACGCACTTTCCATGCACAACCTACAGTATTCTCGACTCTCCATCACCAAAAAAAAAAAAAAAAAAAAGAACGTATAAGGCACTATCATCCCCATGTTTATAGTCGAAGAAGCTGAAGCCAGTAACTTCCTGAAGGTCACTGTAAGTAACAGGTAGGAGCTGGAGCTCCAAACCAGATGTGTCAGGCTCAAGACCAAAACTCTTAAGGGATAGAAGCCTAGAGGCGTCCCCCAGGCACACCAGGCACACAGCCAGCTCGCCTCTGAATAGGTTGCTGCTGAGGCAAGGACAGCTTTGCCCAGGAACCACTCATTTCGCCCCGGGAGGGCCCCAGCAGACCCAAGCATGTGCAATATCACAGGCTTAGAGCGTGCTCTTATTTGAGACCTGTGCCTTGAGCAAATTCTAATAACGTGTTCCGGTGGCTTCAAAATTGTCTTTTCAGATGACAGTGTGTCTGAGCTGTTTTGTCAACACCCATTCTGTTTTCTTAAGGTTCACAGCGACTTTAAAGACACAGGTGCTGTCCCTTGTTCTCTCACAAGGACGAGTATTATGCTTCTGTCTCCTGCATATGCTTTGGAATAAATGGCCCATGGCTTTTAGGATGAATTAAAAGCCTACGTTACCCAGTCCTAGGCCATTTTACTTTTCTAAAGCCACTGCTCAGCAGAGTGCTCAGTCCTGGTGGGCCACAGGCACGATTGGGCCCGAATGAGGATAACCCAGAGAGGAACAGGCATAGCCATGAGCATTAGGGACCCATGCATCTAATGCCCCATTAGAGTACTGAGGCTACAGCCTTGGATTCTGGTCGAATTGAAGGTTCTCATGCAAGGTCAGAAATGATGTCACTGGATAAACACCCTTAGGTATGATCAGGAGAAGCCGTGAAGAATCAAAGCAAAGAGCATGGAGTTTCTTGTTTAGTTCTGACCCGGAGCTGGGCCACTGGCATGGGATGTAACCTCATGAGCCTCGCTTTGTTCCTCTGTGCGAGCGAGGCTGAGAGTAGTCATGAAGTCCTAATGAGATAGTACCGATGAAGGGCTTAGCAGAGCGGTGGGCACGTAGTAGACACTCTACTGTATGAACCATTATAATTACGAGATCATCACATCATTCATAACGAAGAATCAGAGTGTTCTCCTCCATCTCGAATGCCTCACTCTAAATTTTGGGTAGGAGAATAAATCCATCCTAAGAACGGTGAAAGTTTCTGTGTTACGACAGTCAAATGAAGACTCAAATTCCCACATTTATTTTAAAAGTAGTTCTTATATTTAATGATCTCCACATGGATAGTTTTCGGTCACTCATGCCTAAGAATAGTCGATTGGTATAAGCTGCTCATTGACCTAAATCTAGGTCATGGACAAATGAGGTTAAGATCTGTTAGAAGAAATATATGACTGAAGTTTTGCGCATAAGGCCCAAAGACATCTTGCTTTTGAGGAAACAGCCGACATGTTCTGAGTTCAAGTTCGTGTTTCCTTGGAGGGGACTTCATTGTCATATTTCAGTTACAAGTCTTGCAACCATCTGAAGTTGCATCTTGGTTTTCTCTTTCATGTTTTGTGCTTATTCATACCTGTATTCGCTGTCATTAGCGTTACCCTCTCAGTATGACTAAGCAGTCTCTATCCTTGATTAAGATGTCAATCTGTGAGCAAGTTTTAGTGCACGGTGTAATTTTGGTTTTGGGGTAATGACTGGATAATTTGAAGATGAAGTGAGTTGCCTGTGAGCTAGTCAAATGACTGATGTAGGTGTTTGAAGAACTATCTTTGCATAGCTCGTAGCCCTGTAAGCTGGTTTTGTCATTTTCGTTTGTTTTTAAATGAATCTAGAAGCAGGCGTTAGTCTATTCTGTGGGCAGTATTGGATTCAGTAGCCAGCCATCAGCGCTGAGCTCTTAATTTGTGACCATTGTGCGAGTTTATAATGAGTTGAGATGAATTCTGTACGCTATTTGGATTCTCCAGACCCGTGAGTACTAGAACTGGAGGGTACCACAGAGTTCACTTAGTCCAACCTTCTGATTATAAAGAAGTAAGAAGATCACATAAGTTAAGGGCTTAAACTCAGATACTTTCAGGTCCAGGCAAGTAACATACATGTTTGAAAGAGATTGGTTTATGATGGAGACAGAGGTGAAAGAATTAATTTTCCCCAATAATATGAGAATGACCAAACCATAGGTATGATGCTATGTGACCCCTTACCTTAGTGAGGACCCTGTGGTAGTCTAGAGGACATGTGGTCCATCCAAAGGGGGTGCCCCCATCAGCCCATCCAGTCCACCATATTTGATCCACCGTACCGGATTGCTGACCTAGAGTTACGACATCTTTTGATTTTTTTTTTTCAAGAGTTAACAGCAATTCGGATTTTTATGTCCTCTCTTGTTCACTCCTGCTTGACTCATCTTTGTATCTGCAAGCCTCGGCAGATACTACATTTCTAACCCCTGACTTAATCTTGTTTGAGATTAATCGTTTTAATGCGATGTGAAATTTGGAACTTTAACCCTTCCAGGGAGACTGCACTTCAGGTTTATAAAAAAAGACACATTAGATGCTCCAGTGTGACAACGCAGAGACTCGTAGAACGTTAGAGGTTGAAATGACCATCTTGTCTACCTGTTTTATTTATGAACGATGCTGGGGCTAAGAAAGGAATGTGACTTGCCTGAGTCACACAGTGAATATCGCAGCAAAAGCCAGAACAAGGACATCCTGAAAGAAAATTTCCACTGAGCCATGCCCCTCCCTGTGTATCTACTTGCTTTTACCCTACTTCCCCCTCCCAATCTCCCCCATCTCCTGGATTCTGCAGTAGTTTTCAAGATCCACTAACTCAGGGTTATTGCCACATGGAATTAGACAAAACCCAGGACACTGTCTTTAGCAGCGAGTCGGGCTGTTTGATTTGAGGCTCCGTTTCTCTTTGATATCCTATTTTGGTTCCTGGCCAGAGGTTTCAACCACTAGTGGGCCTTATGATCACAAAGGCTTCCAGACTCCTAGAAAAGTATTTATTTTATCTAGCTCTCTCCTGCCGATCCTGGTGTTTGTGTAGATGGGGCTGTGCTCATTCTACGGTGTTATGTATTCCTACCAGTTTCAATGCCAGTCACTCCTGGGTCAAAACACTCTCACTAGTGTCTGGGTTTCCACTGTTTCATCCCTGAAGAGCATGGAGGCTGTCGGGTTGTTAAAGCATAGACTCGTTGTAAAGCTAGGTCCAAGTCACTGCACAAGCTCCCAGAGACGCAGAAGCTCGAAGGCTGGGTTCTGCCCCGCTAGTAGAGACAGGTGAGTCTGACAGGTGAACTTGCAGCATAGAGATTCCACTGAAACTCTCATGGTCTCTCCAACTCCTGGACTTTGGCGAGGTCACTATAACACAGACAATAAGCCATTCCTCTGGCATCAGGAATGGAATGTATCCAGGATGAGGACCTGACTTTAATTTGATCTTTGTATCCTTGGGACAAGGCTACACGGCAAGTTGATTCTCCCATAAACCAAGGTTTGCCAATGGATGGTTCAAAACAAACCAGGCCATCAGGACCAAGGTCATTTGAAGGCTAAAGGGCAGACATGTTTTAGAAAGAAAAAGGCAGTTTTCCTCCTTGAAAAAAAATTGTAGTTGCAAGTAATACAATTCAAAGAGTTTAGCCCTCCCTGGTCTTTTAAAAGGAGGAAAATTTAAATGCTTGTCCTGATTGGTAGGTGCAGAAAAACAAATGGAAATTTCTCGGACTGAAATGAAGAAAGAAAAGAAGAAGCAACTATCATTTATTAATCATATATAGATAATGGTAACTAGCATTTAGTGAGCACATATTAGATGCCCAACACAGTGATGCTACAAGCTTTATGTGCATGATCTGATCGAAACTTACAGCATCCAGAGGAGGTGGGTGCCATCATTAGTCCCTTGCTACCTAGAAAACCAGAGTATAGAGAAAGCAAGGAGATTGCTCAAGGTCATGGCACGAAACTAGTAAGGTCAGAGCTGGAATTCAAAGGCAGCCAGTCTGACCCCAGGATCCACCCCTTTACACGCTCCTCAGGCCACACATGATGCTACACATTTTGTTCACATTCCACAACCTATCACGGGATGGATGTGAAGATGCCAGAATTACAGATGAGGAAACAGAAGCACCGATGTGAAGTGACTTGCCCCAAGGCCATACAATTAAGAGAGGGAGCTCACCTGTCAAGCTCACCTGTCTCACAAGGGTTTGGTACTCTCCTAGAGGGGAATAATTCATCTTCTAGCCTCTGCACCTCTGGGAGCTTGGGCAGTGACTCGATCTAGCTCTCCATCAAGGCTATGATACAACAACCTGCCAATTTATTACGCAGAGGTCTGGCAGATTTCTAAAGCCAAATTGTGCGACTTCCCATCAGAAATAGTTTATTTTACCTAAATGGCATCTCCTGCTATTTTAATCATGATCATATCATGGCAGATGAATATCTTAACAATCTTTGTTCCCATAATTCTGTGTTTAACTCAAAACTGCCTCAGTTCACACATACACACAAACCCTTCCCATCCTCCAAATACCCCTGCTCCCCCCGCCCCAGTGCATCCTGTGACCCTATGGAGTGAAAGGGGCCTTCGAACCCCTTTGGCAAGCTGACTGTAGGAAGCCTGGATCTCCCAGAGAAACTTGCTACAAGGAAATTGCTAATTATAACCCAAATTGTATTTGACTTCTGCATCTTTGCTTCACAATGTAACATTGTAATTTAAAGAGATTGTTCCTTGGCCTTTTTTCAGGGAAGAAATTAACTACCATTTTTTTCACTAAGAAAAGCGGTGGTAGTGGCAATGACAGGAGGTGGGTTCCGCCCCCTCCCCCTTTTCCCTCTAATTGGCTTGCAAGTGGGAGCGAGGTTAGCAATTATGCAAGGAGTCGCCTGGGGTTCCAGGCGGTGTCTCTGCGTGACACTCATCTGGTGGCTTCACAAAAGAGAAAGAGATGATGGGGGTGAGGCAGGCTTGGGGGTTGGAGGAATGAGCTCAGAAGAGTCTTCTTGACTCCAGGTGATGGCAGTTTGGAGACAAGAGGGAGGCAAGGTAGGTTAGTTGGATTTAGGGACCTTCTCCTGTTTTGAGTCACTGATGGTCTTAGCAGCGAAGACTAGAGAGGACCTGGTCGAAGGCTGGAAAGGGGAGTTAGAAGCCGTGCCTGGACCTCAGAACCTTGGCTGTCCTTCTGCTTGGTCCGGCTGTCCGTGGGACCCAGAACCCCTCACCAGCCCTCCTTTTGCTATCTTCTCTCCAGCTTTCTCCAAGCATTTAGCATCAGCATTAAGTAAGGGTTGGTAAAATATGACCAGTAGGTCGATTCTGGCCTACAGCCTATTTTTGTCAATAAAGTTTTATAAGAACACAGGCACACCAATCCATTCATGCATTGTGTATGCTGCTTTTGCTTTTGCAGAATTGAGTAATTGGGTTAGAGATATGTAGCCCACTAAACTAAAAGTACTTACTATTTGGTCCCCTACAGAAAAAGTTTGTCAACCCTTGATCTAGGCCAAACTTTACATATTATTGTTCTCCTGGCTTTATTCAGGCTCGGGCCTGAACTTTACATATTATTGTTCTCCTGGCTTTATTCAGACTCGGGCCTGTTTTGTTTTGTTTGTTTATTTGAGCTCATGAATGGAATTAATTATTTTGTTTTGTTTTGTTTTGTTTTGTTTATTTGTTTGAGCTCGTGAATGGAATTAATTGCCTATATTTTAAAATGGGAGGTTTTACTATAAAATCTAGCTTTCATTAAAGAACAGGAAAATCTAGTAAAACATGGCAACGATGTGCTAATGCTGAGGACAGGCTGTCACCAAGACTGCCATAGTCCCCACCACTCCCTATAGCATTTCTCCAAGCTCGCCTCCCCGTCTGCGTGGACTGGCCCTCGCAGGCATTTGAGTTTGGCCTTGTCACCGGGGTTTTCTGGATTATTTTTGGATAAAATATTTGCAATTTCTCCACTGACTGATGAATTACATTTCTTTATTCTTTCCTCTCCATCAAACGGGACTTCCCTTTGGGACTCTGGCAAGAAAATAAAAGTGTAATGCCAGAATACAGTGAATATCAGAGTTGTTATATCAGGAATATAACATCCCCTTTGACCTCCAAATACACACACACACACACACACACACACACACATCATGTTTTCTCAAAAATCCTTCTTTGGAGTCAAAACCTATATAAGTCACTATTGACTTTGATTTAAATCAAAGCAGGATTAGTAAACGTTGTGTTCTATCACAATTGTTGTTATTAATAGAGTAAGTAATAATAGTGTTGGGTAACATATTCGGGCTTTATGTCTATTAATGCTAAACCTAGTGGCAGGTGTTATTAACCCCATGTCACAACTAAGAAAACACAGAGACTCGAAGAGGTTATGGAAATAAATTGTCCCCGGTGGCACCACCAGGAAGTGACGAGCGTAGAACTGATACACCCCTTGAGTGCAGCTCCGTAAATACCTAGGCACAGACAATGGAATCACCCCTCAAATAGGCAACGGATGCCCAGCTCTGGAGTTGACATGCACATTGTAGTAAGCACCTGAAACGCTTGTCCTACAGCTGGAACAACTGATTCCAAGAAGAGCCTCCAAAAGCCAGATCCACTGAAGGTCAGGTTCTGGTACACAGTCCTTTAAGCATCTTCCACTGCCCTCAACGAATCTGCAGAGAATTCTTTTTCCTTTAGCCTTAGCAAGCTCAGCAGAGGGAGAATTTAGGGTGAATGAGTGGATCAGGAAAATCACACATTTCCTTTTCAAAATAAGAGTTCAGAGGGTGGGAAAATACGGTAAAAGGAAGCCTGAATAGAATCATGTCTCACATGGCAGCCTGATTGTAGCATGGAGCCCAGCCTGGGCTGCACAGGCATCTCGACCTACCCTGATGCGTGTGTGTGGCTTTAGGGAGCCTTGTGATTGTCCTTCTGCAGCTTCGATACTGAGTCCTGCAGGCTTTCTGAGGAATCGCAGTGGCCTGACATCGGTGCTGAGCCCTTGGTAATGACACCATAGACACGAGGTAATTACAGATCTGTTATTTCCCAAGTCAAGCTAAGTGGACCTCTGATGATTATTCTGAGTATAATAGGAGCATAACTAACACTGAAGGGAAATTGTACTTCTCTATTTTATTAACCACTTTTATATTCCCCTGTGCATGGCTATGATGCTGTGAAATCTCCTTAAATGTGATATTACTCAATATAATACAATAATAATGCACACACCGTAATGTATTGGATTACTTTGCAAACAGCCCTTGTGAAATTGAAATTCCCATCACTTCCCTGGGCCAGCTCAGGGCTGCTGGGCTCGCAGGCCCTTCCCATGGCCGGGAGCCTGGAGCCTACCTTCACAGTCACTTAGGTTTTCATAGCCCTAAGCACTTGGCCCACATCATTTTTATTCACGGTGGGGATGTGGACGAGCCACGTTCCAGACATCTCACCGTATGTTGCAGCTCAGAAATGCAAACGGTTTTTGAGACCTCAGCATACTTTTAAAATGAACCGGGTTAGATGGCATCAAGAAGGAAGTAGCTAGTTAGAAGAGAGGCCCTCCATGCTGGAATTAAATTCTAAAGCATTTACAATTGCTTTGGCTGGAGATTCTCTCACATCTTTACTCTTCCCCCCAGCTTCTGTTCATTTTTAAACCCTTTCCTGACACCGTCTCAAAGCTAGAGCTGGTACTCCCTTTACATGCTGTATGTGCCTTGAAAATTCACCCCTTTAGCATCTAAAAAAAATTTTTTTTGAGCTCTTACAACATGTCACAATATACCTTAATCTATTGAGTGCACATCCACCAATTTTATAATAATTTAAAACTTTATTTTCGCAGTGAAGTTATAACTTCCTCGAGGATGACACCACACCTCGTCATTTTTATTCTTTGTCAAGCACAGTGCCTGGCACAAGGTAGATACTCAACAATCACGTGTCATTTATTTATTCGTGAATATTTCTTGAGTGTTTCCTTTTTGAGAGGCACAGTGCTGGCCTTGGAGGTATGAGAGTGAATGACAGACGTGGATTCTCTTTCAAGGAAATTATAATCTAGTACCAAACATAGGATATAAACAAACAAAGAAAAATCACTTGCGTAATTAATCACATTTATGGAAAATACCGGAAAGGAAAGGTATAGGTGCTATGCAAGAGGACACTTGTATCCCGAGCATGACAGGGACCCTGTGGTCGTAGTTTGAAATGGTCACGGCGAGAGTATTTACACCATGGAAATTGGCAAAGATATAAATTGGGTTTTTTTAAATTTTATTTTCTATATAGCAGCTGGTTGTTGACCAGTTACCCCCATACCCACAGCAGGAGGGAACTTACCATATTCAAATGGAAGGAAGTCAGTGTGTCTCACGGGGTTGGAGGTACAGGGAGAAGATGGCCCAAGATGAAGACAGAAAAGTGGGCAGAGAACACTCAGCAGGGCCTTGTACGCCATTTGGGGGTCCCATACTCATTCTTTGTATATCAGGAGGCCAGCGGTGGAGTTTAAACAAGGTAATGTCATGATTAAATTTTGATTTTAGGAAGGATCTAACAGCAGTGAAGAAAATGGATGAGAGGGACACAATAATAGAGTGGGACGAAGTGGCAGAAAGAGCAGTTAGTAAGCGATCGCAATGATCCAGACAAGAGAAGACAACACGAACCGGTGTGGTGTGGGCGATGAACTGGCTGTAGGACATATGAAAGAGGACAGGATGAGTCAATGTCCACTCTTACAAAGCTGAATTCTGGTGGAGATGAGGATCATTTTCCATGGAGCAGAAGGAATCGAGATCAAAATTTTAATGTGTGTGTCTATCTGTACGTGTATTAACTTTGGGATGCTTGCGGGACGCCAAGACATATCATTAAGCAAACCTCTATTTTGTTATCTTTAAAATGGACAGAATAATATCTCACAGGGTAGCTGTGATTCTTAAACGGACTGATATATGTGGAAGCACTTGGCATGTAAGATTCAAGTGATAAAATTTAATTAATCCTAAATTTCTGACACATATAATCTGTGTCCTTTAAAAAGTTGGCCAGCCAGACTAGAGTTAATTGGTAATGTTTTAGGTTTGGTCTGAAATGCACAGAGTTTTCTATAATTGAGTCATAGGGTATAGTGTCACTGGGGGACAAATGTTAAAGCTTAAAGTCTCCAGTTCTGGTTCCAGCTTAGGCATTTGCTTAAGCAAGTCACTCAGAGCAGTGGATAAGATCACCAATTATGGTGCCAGACCGTCTTGGTTCGAACCCTGCTTCACCACTTCCTGACAAGTTAAGCAAGTGACTTAATCTCCCTGAGCCTCAATTTTCAGGTTGTAACTGTCTACTTACAGGGCTTTTGTGAACACAGAGGAGGTATTTCCAGCAAAGCTCTCTCATTAGTATATCTGGTGTGTGATTGACAGTCAGTGGGAGCTAAGATTAGGTATCGCTTTGAGCCTTGGTTTTCTCATCTTTCTCATGGGCACAGTAATGCTGTGCCTGACTCCTGCAGTTAGATAACTAACAAATGACTCAAGAATCTGCAACAGCTCTTTGTAATATGCCCCATGCACACATGTGACAAGTTTGGGGTGCTGTAGTTCCTTGTAATTTAATCCTCAGAATGGCCATCGAGTATAAATGTCATGAGGTGCAAATTGAGGCTAGGACAGTCGACGTGACTTGGTGACTTTCCAAAGGTCACATCGCTAGTAAGTGGAATGACCGAATCCACACCCTGCGCTAATAGCCACAGCTCTGTACGACTTCTGCAGCCCTCGCCTAAGGGGCTAGAAGAATGGAGAAGCCACTGGGTTTGGGGTGAGGGATTAGGGGAAGATGTAGTTGGTTCTATGTGATCCATCCATCCTGACCTTGCCAAGGGAAGTAGGAACCAAGAAGCATTGGCTTCTGACACGACTTCGCTCAACCCCTTATCTTTGTACCCACCCCCAAAATGGTGTTTGAGATTCCCAGAGAAAGCCAGAGGCTAGCCAGAACAGCCCCCACCCCACTGCACATTTCCAGTTGGATGCAGAATAGAGCCTTTGGAAAGTATGCATTGGAAAACAGTTCCGGATAAATTAATTTCTGTGATACATAATGCATGAGGGGAAATCCATGATATTTTTAAACAATGGGAATGAGAGAATCTGCCTTTTGGGCATTGATCCCAATTGCATTTAACTCAGAAAACATTTATCAACACCTACTGTGTGCCAGGTCCTTGCCGGGAAACAGAGATGAATCAGACACGGTCTGTGCCCAGGAAAAGTGAGAAATTGATGGAGGTGCCCGCTGATGATCTGCGCTGGGTTAGACCTTGAGACTGGGAGACGAAGATTGTCAGGGAGGAGCACACCTCCTAGCAGGGACGGACGAGAGGATCCGAGAGTGCTCGTCTGCCGAGAAAGGGTGTCCCCGCCTACGGGTTCAGTTGTACCATTTTCTTCCATTTGTCCTTCTCCTCATCAGTAAGATCCTTCTTTAAGTCCTTCTACCTTCCAGCCCCTCTGATGCCAGGATCAACCAATGAGGATACACATCCCTAAAACCCACCTAGATGCTTCTTAAATCTTTGAGCACCTTCAATCATGGGCACGTCACTTGAGTTTCTGAAGATAGCACTACCTTCACTACATTTCAGGGGGATCGTGAGTGAAGGTTAGAGATAATGTATAGAAGCCTTGATTGCAGTAGTTTGCATGATATGCTAATGCATTGATGGGAGTTGCTGTGATGAACACACCACCAATTGTTTTGAGAGGTGTGTTCCCTACCGTTGATCCTTTAGCTCTGTCACTGCTGCTATGTTACTAGTCCTTTGATTGCCACTATTCCTGCTACTTCAACTACCCCAACTCTATTGTTACTGTGCTTATTGTTTACATTGTCGTTGTTAGTACTAGTTCGATGGTAGAGGGTTCATTCACAATCATTTGTCGAGTGCTTACCATGTAATGGGCACTGGGGATTCAAGAACCAGGCATGGTTTCTGCCCTCAGAGTGATTATGTTCTATTAGGAGAGACAGAAGAAAGAAGTAAACCATATCAGAAAATCATTCGAAACCATAATGCTTGCTTTAGTTATGCATTGCTGCCTAGCAAGCCATCCCCAAACTCAGGGACTTCACCACCACTTTATTTACTCTCAATTGTGTCCTTCAAGAATTTAGGTAAGGCTCAGCGAGACAGATCAGCTGGGCTCATTCACTCAGCCATATTTACTAGTGGTTGGGCTGAGCAGTAAGTTCCAAGGTTTCTCTAAGACGTCCAGTCCTTGGTGACTGTCTATATGGCCCCTCTCTCTCTCTCTCTACTTGCTTGGGTTTCCCCATAGCACGGTGGTCTCTGGTTAATCAGACTTCTTATATAGGCATCCTCACAGCATATACATGCTCCCATGGTGCTGGGTTTAAGAAGGGAGAGTCCCAGGAATGAAAGTGGAAGCTGTGCATCTCTTAAAGCTCGGCCTTGACATTTGCACTGGGCCACTTCTCTCCAGTCTGTTGGCTAAAGTCAGCCCAGTTTCAAGGAGAGGGGAAGAGACTCCGTCTTTGACCGGGAGGAATGGCAAAGAATGTGCAGCTGTCTTGAATCTGCCATGATGTCTTTGGAAATAAACACCTACTAGGCTGAGAAAGAGCATAATGATAGAGGGAACATCAGGTCGTGGAAGCCTTCTCTGAGGAGGTGACTATTAAGCTGTATTCTGAAGGCTGAGAGAGTATCAAGCATGAGGAGAGAGTGGGAACAGCATTTCAGGAGGAGGGAAGAGAGTGTGCAAACTACATGTTCCATCTCTCTATAATCCCAGTGCTGCCTTTTCCCCCAAGTAGGAGTCTCTTCTTGACAGTGGGAATAAGGCAGACTATACAGAGCTTTTGGACATCCGAGAAGCCCAGGAAAAATCCTATCCCTGTTGTGTGATCTGAGGCAAGAGCTAATGTACAGAAATCTGCAGATCTCAGCAGGAGCTCCATGATGGCAATTATATTTTTATGTATTTCCAACTGGGATCACCCAGTTGACTTGCAGCCAGTTATGAGATGGTGCTACCAGCCATTGGTGGCCAGGGCGAGGTGAGACACAGGGCACACAGAGGACGTGGGGACTGTGTCCAGCCACAAAGGACCAGCCAGAGTAGCCTGTTGCCTGGTAACCAAGTCCATGGTCATACCCAGCTTGTGGCTTCTGCCCTCCCCAGCACACTTCAGGTGGGGACCGGGGAATGAAAGGTAAAAGAGGACTTTTTATCAGAACTGTAAGAATTTAACATATAAGTAGATGAGAAGAGACAAGATGATGACTCCTTCTCTACACTAGCCTATCTCTCCTGTGTAGAAAAGGCCATCTTCGGCGTTAAGTATTTCTGGTTCAAATCTTGACACTGCCACTAATTCACTGCATGACTTGGGGAAAACTATTTAATCTCCCTAAGCCCTGAAGAATGGAAGGTGCTCCACAATCTATAGCCGCTACTACTTCTGTTATCGTCATGGATGCCATTATTGTTACTACTTTGTGGATTTTCATTATGGTCAATGCTTAGGGTAGCAGGTGCCTCATTGGTGAGAATTCTCTAACCCCTGTCTCCTACTTACAAAGCCTCATTTTGCCAGTTTAGAGCTTGCATGTCACCCTCCAGCCTTGGCATGTCACTTCATCTCTTTTGGTTTTCTCCAGACCCCACCATCGCCCTTGGATGGAACCCCTTGGTCTCTACCTGTAGGAATTTTTTCATGACTCAGGGAATTCAAGATAAGACACACGTGGCACCACGTGGGTGATATGGCTCAGAGAGTAGGCTCCCATGCAGATTCCCCCTCATCACTCCTACAAGACTCGGCAAGTAACCTACCTGTTTTGTGGTATTTATCATGAACCATAAAATTAAGATAATTAAAGTACTCCCCTCAAAGGGTGGTTGTGAAGATGACACAAGTCAATGACTGCAAAGTTCTTAATGTACGCCAGGCACATAAGATTTATTCAGCAACCGTTGGTTGCTTTTGTCTCTGCTGTCTCTCTGGTTGTTGTCATGGACACAAAAGACATATATAAACCCGCTCATGACAGCCAAGACCTCTTCAGGCTGGCTGTTAGTACCTATTCCTGTCTCTTCTTGAAAGTGCAATGAGGCAGATCGGTAAACACCTATGAGGTAATTTACAGAGAGACCTACCAGCTAGTATGACTATTTCCATTTCAGCAGATTAGAAATCCGAGGCTCAGAGAAGCCTTATAACGCGCCCTAAATGAGGGGCCTTCACTTAGTGAACTCTGGTTAATTCCATGAGTTGACTGGCTGCTTCTCTCAGAGGGTCCGATGAGAGACACATTGGAGTCCACCTTGTCCCAGGCCCAGGGTGTTCCCATTCAGAAGAAACACCCCACCTGGAAGTCCAAGGCTCTGACAGTTGATGAAAGCCCCTGTCCACCCCCTACCACTGCACACGCCCTGGAAAGAAAGATAATTCCCCCTAATTACCCAGAATGCATGTTTAAGGACAAGTACAAAGAACTCTGAGGTTAAAAATAACTGATTCAGCAACATCACACGAGGCAAATTCCCTCAGAAAGAAAAGTTTATCCCTGGCAATTCTAAAAGGGAACCTTTCCCCATAGTTGGCTGCAAATTCAAGACAAAGGCCCAGGCCCACCTGTGGCACACTTCCCTTCACTCCAGTTGAGCCCAGAAGGAGCCCTACTGGAAGAACGTTCTTACCTCCTGTTACCACGTTATCCTGTATCAAGTTATATCATAAGTGTTTGTTTTCATCTTTTTTTTCTGACATATATCTTACTTAAAATCGAGTGGTCATTCTCAACTAGGGTAGAGGAAATGCATCTCGATTTGCTATGAAAATCTAGTTCATTCCACCTTGAGTGTCTCCGATACCGTTATATTAATCAATGTGTTGGGTTTACCCCTTCATGGATTTCTGACGGAAAGGGTTAGTGATCTATTTTCTGGAATACACATCAGAATGGAAAGAGCATGGGCCCTGCGGGCCAAGTCGCCACACTCTCTTTCTCACTGACCACGTGGCCCGTGAGTGCAGCACTTCTTTTTCAGAGTCTCAGGTTCTTTGTCTGGCAAATGATCTTGTTGATCGTCATGGGGATTAAGTGGAATGATATGAGTGACTTGGGTGCTCATGAAATCTCCCGGGTCACTCATAGAGCAAGTGCTTGCAAAGATGTCTCGGGTTGAATGGATGCTCCATTTCCCAGCAAAGCGAGATCCCCAAGGGGCAGAGCAGCTGCAAGGATTGGGACTTGGCTAGTATCTGAGGTGTCCCTTCTGTCTGGACCTGAGCCGGAGAGGACTGTGGGCCTTGGGGTCCTTCTCAAGGGTGTCCCTGAGCTACCTAGAGCAGCAGTTCCTTGTTAGAAATGGCAGAACGGATTTTGATGATATTAAATGTAACAAAGGCTGGAACCCAGAATATTCTATACCTGTTTTTTCACCTCCCTCTACCCCCATGCCATACTATCCCAGAGAGATACACACGGGAAAATCGGCCAAAGGGGAGACCAAATACTTCCTTTTAAACTATATAGACAAGCAACGAATATCCAGATACAGGGACTTATAACAGGAGCATGTCACTTAGGCCCGAAGGAATAAGCAGGCATGTGACTCTCTCCTAGCTTGCCGCCTCACCTTCTGTCCTGGATTGCAGGTGTGTAGATGGTTCCACACAGCTACAAGCACAGAAGAGGAAGAATGGAGAAAGGGGACAAAATAAAAGAAAAAGAGAGAAAGAAAGAAAACATGAAAGGGAAAGGAAGTGAGAGTGAGAGACAGACAGACAGACGGAAACAGAGAGAGAAGCTAGACTTAGCCCATCATTTCTGTCTTCTTTTAAAAAAAAACAAAAAAAGAAACAAAAAAACACAAACAGCAAGGAATTCAAGTGGCATCGCCACGGCAGGTGCTGACATCTGAGACTCGGCGACTCTGCCTTCCGTAGGTTGAGTTCCAGCGAATGTTCTGAACGATCGTATAGGCACTTGTCGTTCTTCAGAAAAAGAGGCAGGGCAGGAAGGCCAAGCACAGAGCTGTCACAGGACCCCTTCTCTTACTGTCCCTGCCTCCAGCTACGCACAAGGGACAATGTTTAAGGAGCACAAGCCCTGAGCCACTGGATGTTCACCTTGGGGTGCGGGACCGAGGCCAGTGGGAACCTAGCGTGAATACATTCACGGAAGAGTCTTACGCAGCCAGCCGGACACAACTTCACACAAGGGTTTAAGAGCCAGTGTTTTGAATGGTCTCCCTGCTCACCGGAGTGTCAAACACTCGGAGACGTTTGGGATCTGATGTAAGATACGAGATTTCTTTCAGACCTGCTTCTGATCACGATAATGGTGGTGCTGGCAGCCATCATTGCCAAGGACCCATCAGATGCCAGGCACTGTCCTGTGTATCACCTGATGTCAAGAACCCCTGCTTAAAGCTATCTGTCCCTTTTTCGGATGAGATAAATGAGTCTCAGAGGGATTAAATGGTCCTTTATGCCCACAGAAAGGCAGCCAGTTGAACGCAGCCTTATTCACATTAAAATCAAGAACTGTGCATCCAAACACTTGCTCGCTGTGCTTCCAAGTTTGCAAAATGGGCTCCATACTATGTAGCAGGTTGAATAGTGTCCCCCGCAAGTCATGTCCACCTGAAACTTCAGAATGTGACCTTGTTAGGAAATAGGGTCTTTGCAGATGTATTCAGGTAAGTTAGATGAGGTCATATCGGATTAGGGTGTCCCTAAGCCCAATGACTGGTGTCCTTATAAGGAGCCCGTGTGAGACGCACAGAGGGAAGGGCACATGACGGCAGAGGCAGAGTTTGGAGTGATGCCGCTACAAGCCAGGGAGTGTCAAGGAAAGCCACGAGCTACCGGAATCCAGGAAGAGGCAAGGAAGGCTCCTTCCCTAGGGCCTTTGGAGGGAGCGCAGCTCAGCCAACACTTTGACCTTGGACTTCTGGCCTTCAAAACTTCAAGAGAATAAAGTTCTCTGGTTTCAGCCACCCAATCTGTGGTAATTTGGTATGGCAACCCTAGGAAATCGATACATATGAATATTTGTTTCTTGAATTTGTTTTCTTTATGGCACTTAATTGCAACTTGCAATAATTTTCTTTATAAGTTTACTACCTCATGCCGGCCTGCCAGCCACACTGGAATATCAGTTCCACGTTGCATTTTGTTCATCATCCCTGTTTCCCCGATGCTTTGCTCAAAGTAGGTGCTCAGGAATAATGTGCCAACTGAATGAATGAATGAATGAATGAATGAGTGAACGAATAGGGTTGTTGTGAAGATGAAGCAGGGTAATTAATATATATTAAAATTGCATCAAACAGTGTTTGGCCAAGGGCAGGCATGCAAAATAAAAGCTGTGTTGATTGTCATCCAAGGCCACAGTGATCTTTCCTGGGGCCCCTCCGCCATGCTGAATGCCAACAGGAACTCGACAGTTACATGGACTGAGAGAACCAGTCAAAGTGAAGGTTGTTTCTGCAGAGATGGGTAGGAAGGGAGCCCCCACCTCCTCTCCTGGAGCTGCAGTTTCCCTTTAAGGAGCGAAGCCCACCAGAGAGGAATGCAGGATCCGGGTGGTGGAGAGTAGAGAAGGCAGTGAGTGCTTGCAGCCTCCTGACCCCTTAACCATTCTGCAGGAGGCTTTGATCTCATCTCCCTGCTCAACAGACACACATTAGTCGATAATTCTGGGAGACATCAAAATCCCAGCACCAGCGTCCCCCACCCCCACCCTCTGCGGCCTCCAGAAGCTGCAAGCCACGTTCTGGGCCCTAGATGGGCCCGCTCTGTTTCCTGGGGCTTAGGGTGCTAAGGCTACACGTTTCACTCAGCACAGCTCTGCCTTCCCTTCTGTTCGCCTCTGACTCAGTGAATTTAGAATGAAGCCAAGTACACCGCGTGGAAGAGCTAGACTTCATGGCGAGTCGATTTCCCTATGGCCACTGTATTCTTCCCAGCTTTCCAGATAGAGGCAAGCCATGGAGGGGGAAGGAATATAGGTCCAGGAGCTAGAAAACTTGGTAAAAAGTCTTAGCTGTGCCTTCGAAGACTGTGTGACCAGCAGCAAGTCATGGGCCTTCTCCGGTCTTGGCATCCGGAAACAGAACCATAAATGTCAGCCCTGCCTACCCGACAGAGTTGTTTGAAACTCACATGAGAAATAAGCCGGAAGCACGCTTTAAAAATCGGGAAGCATTATAAAAAGTAGAAGCAGCGATTACCATCATTCCGTGATTACTGGGCTCATTAAAAAAAAAAAAAAAATCAGTTACTGACCCCGTGTTATGCGTTGCAGAGTGAGAGACAAACAAGACCCCATCCTTATAACTTTGTTTTAACTATGCAAGTAACTCCTATGTATTACAGAAAAGACAGAAAACCCAAATAAGCAAATCATCATCGGCAGCAGCAGCAGCATCACCATCATCACCATCAGCATCACAATTGTTCGATCACTTCATTGGCCACCTGGTCTTTCATCCTCAGAGTATTTACAACATGTTACCACCCCCTCCCCCCAAAAAAAATCAAAAATAAATAAAAAATACAAAGATGGCACACACCATACTGTTTTGTGACTTGCTTTCTCGTTTAAAACATCGTGCATGTCTTCCCAAGTCATTTCCTGTATTTTGGCATTTTTTTCCCCTCTGATGGCCTCTTCGCATTGTATTTCTGGCCCCATTTCAACCGCACGCCGTTCATTTCGCCAGTCCCTCCCTGCTGCACACGTAGGTCGTTTGCCATTTTTCACTGTGGCAAATATCACCGTGATGGATTTGCTCTTGCCCAAATCTTTGCCCACTTTCATGATTGTTTCCGTAGAATAAATTCCCAGAAGTAGAACTGCTGGGTCAGAGAGTAAAAATGCACATTTTTTTTTTTAAGGCTTTATAGTCAGAT
>NW_006436812.1:1191557-1193763 GCF_000325575.1 Pteropus alecto | reverse complement strand
AAAAAAAATCACCCTCCGGAAACATCATACCAATTTAAACTCCCACCAGCGCGGCACGGGAGTGCCCCGTTTCCCGAACTTTGGCCAGTCCGGAGCATTATCTCCGAGTGATTTAAAGTGCCTGCAGGAAGGAGCGATAACGGTTTCTAAACAGCGGTAGCGAAAACGCCAGTGCTGCATATTGGCTTTCAGCTTGATAAATACTTTCTTATAAGGTCATAAATATCGGCGGTAGCAAAGGTTAATGTAGTGTGCAACGCTGTGAAATTCAGCAGGCAACCTGCTAGATCATAATGATGCATTAGCGCCTTTCACTGTGAAGTGCGATGACTTACACAAAGTCTGTTTATAAGTGGCCACTAACTCAACAAGTGCGTAATTGTGTCGGCTGGCACCACTGTTTCTGCAAACATAATTTATTAAGTGAGCACCTTGCCTTCCACGATGTGCCAACAATGAAAAGAAGAGGAGAGGAGAGTTGAGAAGAAAATAGTTAGTGAATCTGACTGTGCGTTTAGTCTTTTTTTTTTTTTTTTTTTGCAAGCCAGAGATACTTAGAAAGACCAATGTATTGGAGCAAAAATAAAGCAAATCGTCTTTTTCATGTATTAACAGTGAACTTACCACAAGGTTGGCCGTTTTGGAATCAGAATTGGGGCAGATATGACAAACAGCTGCACCGTTTGAAAGCACGTACTTTTAGAAATTAGACGTTTACATAGTTTAGTTCAAGTTTCGAAGTTTGCGATTCAGATCCCTTGCTCGTTTCACTTTTTATGCCAGTGAAAACAGGTTTCTTGGTTCCTTGCTATTGTTCTGGGATGGGCTGGTATGAAGTTGCAACCTATTACCGTGATTAATGAAAGTTAAGGTTGTGTGTATTTTAAAGCAGAAGAGTAATCTATTCTGGTAGGAGACAAAACGAAATGGATGATACCACCAGCCACGTGCCTGTTTTGTTTTTCGTTCCCCTGGTGATGGAGCAAATCCCAGGGGTTGTGGACATCCCCCTAACATCTTAGCCCAGCTCAGCATCTGCTCATGCACGGTGCCCTCCCCGGTTTGGATTTTTGTAAAAGAACACACTCTGTACAACAGAAATAAACTGGACGTGTGCATTTCGAGCAATTTATTCCATTCATTTTCAGTGACTATTCACCATGTAAAATATTCTGAAACAAGGTTCTTTATATTCTCTCTCTCTCTCTCTCACTCACTCATGTGTACACACACACACACACACACACACACACACACACACACAGTTATTAGTTAAAAAAAACAACTTTTAAACCTGGCGCTGAGCACTGGGAATGCAGAGGTGAATGAAACATACTCTATGCCCTCAAGGAGCACATCCCAGTCTAGTGGGACCAACGTGGCTGTCAAAGATTCACGAGGCTTGCGAGCAGGATGCTGTGGGAGCCCAGACAAGTGAGGCACAGAAGCTCCTTCTTTCCAGTGACAGCGTCTGCCTCTGTCATCCACATCCCCCCCATTGCCTGTTACATCCCAAGGGAGAGGGGACCGTTTCCCTCTGCGGTGTCTTCTCTTCTTGACATCACCATTAACATCTCTATCTTGAGTCATCACCCTGGCTACTGAGTGGCAGAAGAACAGAGGGGAAATTCCAGGCGTGGTGGCACTTTTATGCTACGACTATTCATTAGGAACCCCCTTAATTATGCAGGAATTATTAGTGAAGTATTCACTCTTAAGAACTTACCTCTCCGGGTTCTGGACTTGTGTTAAGCAAGACCGAGGAAGACGCTGCCATCACAGAGCTTATGTTCCAGGGGACCAAAGAAATACATCAAAGTACTCGTTACCCTCAATGCTGAGACAGGAAGAGCGCTGAGTAATACCGGGGGGATGGGAGGATTCTCTGAAGAGGTGACATTTAAGCTGATGACTAAGGATGAGAAGGTCCGGTTTGGCAAAGAGTGGAAGCAGGAGGCTCCAGGGAGAGGAGTCAGATAGGCAAAGCCAAGGCTTCGAGTTGGGCAGGACCCCGGTGTTGGTAGAGAGACGGGGGACGGAGGTGCGGCTCTCAGGACGTGAACGCGCAGAGCGGTGCTTGAAAGGTGGAGGCTGGCTAGCTAAACCAGGAGTTTGAGTTTAATTCCAAGAGCAAGGGGAAGCTACCAGAGAGTTTTGAAGCAGTGAGAGTACCTTCTCTTGAGTCTTGTCTTTCGTGTGTGTGTAG
>NW_006436812.1:1152798-1182121 GCF_000325575.1 Pteropus alecto | reverse complement strand
GGCAAAGCCAAGGCGTCGAGTTGGGCAGGACCCCGGTGTTGGTAGAGAGACGGGGGACGGAGGTGCGGCTCTCAGGACGTGAACGCGCAGAGCGGTGCTTGAAAGGTGGAGGCTGGCTAGCTAAACCAGGAGTTTGAGTTTAATTCCAAGAGCAAGGGGAAGCTACCAGAGAGTTTTGAAGCAGTGAGAGTACCTTCTCTTGAGTCTTGTCTTTCGTGTGTGTGTAGGGGGCGGGGGAGGGGGTTCGGGGGGGAATGGTCTGGGCTGGAGAATACCCTTAAGTGCCAGCGTCAACAAGTGGTTTCTGGGACTCCCCTGTCCATGAAGATTAATTTGACGATACAAATATCTGCTCCCAGGCTGGGGAGATGGCTCTTACGATGCCCAGAGGGTAGACTTTATGATCTGAGAGCACTTGGAATGTTTGTAGCCGCAAAGCCACGTTGTCCCATTGAATGTCTCTTCCATTTTTAATGAGGAGCCTGGAGGCACTGTATAAATAAAACGGCCAAATTATTAAATTATCACTCTACAGGACATCTTATATTAGTCCTAATTAAATGATGCTCTTCATATTAACAAGCAGTGCTCGAAAAAGGATTCCAATTTTTAATCCCTACCTAACAGAAGTAGGAAGGCTTAGAAATTTCTAGAACACGCACGATGCCCCCCTGGACTCACTGGAAGGCACAGATGGTGAGTTTTCGGATAGTGTCCTGTATTTTACAGTTCTCGGGAACCACAATGACTGCCCCCTTCACTCAGACTCAGACACCTCATTGATCCAAACAAGAAATACTTAGGGGGCTTCTGCTTTTAGCTATGGTGGAATAACAGGGGCTGGGTTTATATTCCCACCTTAACTAACTAAAAAAGAGAGAGAGAGAGAGAAAGAAATCAGTCAACATAGAAGGAACAGTGGTTTCAGATATTAGACGACAGGAAGCGCTGAGGGACGGGAAATAAAGATGAACCCTACAGTGTCCCCAGCTCACTGTGTAGAGTAGGTTGCCAGGTCCCAGGACAAGGAGCGGGAACCCGAGTAGTGAATATTTAGGGTGCACTTGCTGGGTATCAGCTATGAGATGCTGGGGACACCACATCAATTGAGACAGACAAGACCGCTCTCTGCCAAGTTTCCATAAATAAATGAGATCATCTCGGCTAGCTCCGTGGGCTATGTGAACAGGCCAGCAAGAGCCAATTGTGAGCATTTCTTTCCAACTCTGTGTGTCAGTGACATCATGATGGTAGCTTGAAATTGGCCAGGATGAGAATATTGACACTAGAGCTCGATTTTTGGTTATTGTTAGTTTGTTCGTTCATTTGCTTTTTGCAGAGTTTTCTGACCAACATACCTTTTAGATAGAATGGTCAGGGAAGGCTTTGGAAGAGAGTGTCATTTCTGTTGAGACATGAGGACGAAGAGCCAACCCCTCATGGGCAAACCCTCGGAGGAATGTTCTGGCAGAGAACATAGCATGTGCAAAGGTCCTGCGTCCACATTCTATGGTCTTGTATCCTGTCTAATGTTCACTGTGGTAATGAGCTTTCATTCTACTTGTGTATCAGTCATTTTATTCTCCCCTTTTTAATCTCATGACAGCACAGTGGGGAGCATCTTTATATAATTATCATACTGTGATCCTTAATTTTGTCCCCAGACTGTCTTCTTCATTCTGCGTCTGTATCTTTCTGTTGCTTTTGTTTGTTTGTTTGTTTGTTTGTTTGTTTTGGTTTTTTGTTTTCCTGTCTTCTTCATTCTGCGTCTGTATCTTTCTGTTGTTTTGTTGTTGTTTTGGTTTTTTTTGGTTTTTTTTTTTGGTTTTTTGTTTTTCCATTGTGGAATTTTACTACTTATTCCCAGGAATGCTTTTTTATATCTTTGTCAGAGAAAATGTTGGTCTGTAGCTATAGGTTTTTATGTAGTCTGTGACATTGTTTTACAGTTAGAGGAGATTGAAAAGCAAAAATAGGACTATTTCTTTAACACCTGGAGATGTAGAACTTTAGCACTGGAAGGTGAAAAGACTTTGGAAGATATTTTCCAGAAGCATTTTCTTGAGCGCCAGGGTGTCTTCAGGGAAGCTGAAGAATTGAGCCCGAAGGAATGACCCCAGTGGATCAATGGCCTATGTGACCAGCGAGTCAATGTTAATTGATAATGATGCCTTTTATGGCAAAATATGAACCAAACCTTAACTCCATTCTTAATATGCACCACAGAAACACAGAGGAGAAATCCATAGTTCATGACCCTGTAAGATTTATGTCTCCAGCATTTTCAAGGCCTCATCCTTTTGCTTTGTTTTATTTTGCATGATCTGTCCACCACTCTTAAATATTCTCTGGCATATCTCCTCTGTTCTCTCGCTGAACAAATAAGATATTCCAGGGGAAACAAGGTTCTCCCTTCCTTCTTTCTTTCTCTTTAAATTTTTCAATAGCTATGATTTTTGAAGGATAGATAGTCTAAAATCTTGCATAACAATTACACGTGATTATTAGACTCACAGGCGTGAGAAGCACTGCCGAACATTGGTGCTCACTCAGAAGGGAAGGAAGGAGCATATGACAAAGTCCGCAATTCAAACGAAGGTCTCCGAGTGGCCCGTGGACGAGGGTGAGGGGGTGGAGCTCATTGCAGAAGGTGCTGTTGGCTATTGCTCAGGCGGGGCTGTGTCATAAGCCCCAGCTGCAAGGGAGTTCTTACACAAGATGGAATTGGCTGACTCCACGTGTTTGGACAGTCACAATCTTGATGAATCCATGAGCCAAGGAGACTGATGCTAGAAGCCAAGAAGAGACAAGATTCCTGGTAGATGGTGACATCCAACCTCGGCTGTAGTCTAGGCCGTTGGCTTAAGAGGTGTTTTTGAAGAGTCCAGAGTCATCAGTGTTTGTCAGGTCTGTGCTAGGCATTGAAGATAAAGAATAGAAGGCCTGGGTCCTATTTTTTCAGAGCTCACGGATAATGGGAAAATTAACAGATAGTTTCAGTTTAATATGGTATATTCTAAGATAAGGCTAGGAGAAGGAAAAGTGCCAGCCAGATAACCTCACAGGAACCATTAGTCATCCCGGAAATAGTTAATCACCAAGTATTATCTTCTAGGCACCATACTAAGGCCTTTCCATGAACTATTTTAATATCCGTTTTATTGATTTGCAACCTGAACACAGAAAGGTGAGCTAACAGACTCATGGTTGCACAGCACGTGGCAGAGAAAAGATTCAAACTGAGAGAATCAGATACTTGACCTCGGCCTCTTGATCATTAGCTATTCTAACATGTAGCCAGAGTTACACAGACTCGGCCACGCTGGATACTGTGTACAGCAGAAACATGGAGATAAAAGTGAGCAGCAGACTTTGAATGTCAATGAATTCAGGTGACTAACTCAGGCACCTTTAGCCCCCACCCTTTTTAAACCAAACTCCCAGCACCTATAACTTAATGAGCCCCGATTTGGAACAATTTTTATGGCTACTGAGTGTTCTTATTGTGTTTTCCTTTCTTATACAAAGCCAAAAGCACGACATCAGACCTGTAATTTTGGCCACATTATCACCATGTTCTAACTAAGCAAACGTATTAGTTTAGACAATTAAGAAAATACAAGTTAAAAATACTTGTTTATTAGGGAGAAAGGAGTAACATAAATCCAAGACGTTGGGACAATTAGCATTTGCAGTAATAAAAATCAAGGAGACCACTAAGTAAATGAATATTATGTTTATTATTTAGCATTTACATAGCATTTTGTATTAATTAAATGCCCGATAATTGTTTTTGGATGTTTCTTTTGGTATAACTCTGATAAAGGACATTAGCTATTCTTGTGGGCTTGAGAGAGGTTTAAGTAAGAGCCCTTTAAATTGCAATTCACATAATCTTCCTATCCTGTTGCTCTCAACTCAGATTTGAGTGGAGAAAGAAAACACCCAGAAATCCTGCTAAAATGTAAGTCATTTCATCTCCTTCCTTTGTTAAAAACCCACTAGAGGCTCCTTTATTTCTCTCAGAGTAAAAGCCAAAATCCCATAAATGCAATTTGATAGCCTAGATTGGATCCCGCAACAGAAAAAGGGCATCAGTGGAAAAACTGGGGGCATTTTAATTAAATGTGTAGTTTAGTTAATAATATACTGTTGTTAACTTCTTTGTTTGGACAAATGTATGCAGTTAGTTAAGATGTCAATTTTAGGGGATGGAGTGAAGGGTAGGTGAAGGGTAGGTACTATCTTTGCAACACTTCTATAAATGCAAAATTATTTCAAAAATTAAAAAGGGTTTTTTAAAAAGCTGAAGTTTTGGAGATGGTTCCATAGTGTAGCATTTAGCACGTCTGCTTTACACGCAGAAGATCCTGGGTTTGCGCCCCAGTGGAGCCACGGTCCACGGTCTACGGCTATGCCACCCTGAACAATCCCGATGTCTGATCTCAGAAGCTAAGCAGGGTCGGACCTGGTTAGTACTTGGATGGGAGACCACCTAGGAAGACCAGGTGCTGAAGGCATAAATAATAACAAATAATAATAAAAATAAGGCCGAAGTTCTTACAGCAGCCTACGAGGCCTTACGTGACCTGTTCCCACCACCTCAACATATCGCTGATGCCATCGCCTGTCCTCTTACGCTTAATCTCACTGCAACAGCCTCACCGTAACTCGTCTTTCTACCCCAGGACCTTTGCGCTGTCCATCCCTGTGCCTGGGCCTTTCTTGCCTGAGCTATCCCCATGGCTCAATCGTCTTGTCACTTTCTCAAAAAGTATTC
Organism: Pteropus alecto; assembly: GCF_000325575.1. Taxonomy (NCBI): domain Eukaryota; kingdom Metazoa; phylum Chordata; class Mammalia; order Chiroptera; family Pteropodidae; genus Pteropus; species Pteropus alecto. Next base: position 1,177,341 of record NW_006436812.1, on the reverse strand, counting down.
ATCGAAACATCAAAGCCTTTTTAAAACCCCCAGTCCTCACGTGCAGCGCTTTATCTCACGGTGCACACACTTCTGACGTACTCGGCAATGTTCTTATTTATGATGTGAGTGTTTACTTTTTCCCTCCCCTACTACAAGTTAAGCTACTTGAGAAGAGGGATTTTCATCTACTTTCTCCACCATGCATTTCCATCACCTAGAATTGTACCTCATGTCTATTTTGTGCTTGATGGATATTTGCTGAACCTAAATATTAAATTCTGAGCTAAAAGAAGAAAGTAATATATGCTGGTCACTTGGAGAACTCGGGCATAGTGCTAAGCACCTAAGCGTGTAGTTCTGTAGAATTCTCATTACACCCTGAAATTTAAGTGTTGTTACTGTCATGTATGAGGCTCTAGCATCTCAAGTTTTATCCAAAGTCAGATGCTCTCATGCCAGGATTCAGACCTGAACGTTCCGATGCTCATCCTGTCTTGTTTCTTGCACATCTACTGTCAGCCAAGATGACATGCTTTCCCTCCTTTCATTAAAACCATGGGACTCATGGATTAGCAATAGAGTAACTCTCGGAGTCGATGGTTCATGTAATTCTAATCTTTTTCCGCCGTGGCAATACCATCCAAGGTAAATATATGGAACATATTATTTCCCATACAGGTCATAGATAATTCTGGAATATTGTGGGTTTTTCCCAAGTAATTTTATATGAAACTTTTACCTTCAGTTTCTTCTTCATGGGCCTATTTTTGTTTTCAGCTTCAACAATCCTTATGGATAAAGAGTTTCATTCCCAAGAAGGCTGCGTGACCTCAGAGGTTGGCCACTGGCTTAGAAGTTCAAAGCCTTAGTTCCAGGGCCCACTCTCCTATTTGCTAGTGTGTGGACCTTCTCTTGAGCTTTAGTTTCCTCATCTATGAAATGGGCATAATTTTAGCAGCAACTTCAGGGAAATGTCATGAGGATAAGTGATAGGTTCAATGTGAAGATGTATGCGCGGCCATTCTAACCTTAGCATTTGCTATTATTGTTTGGATATAATAGTGTAAATGAAGACGTTGAAATAGACATTAAGTATTTTTTCCTAGAACCTTCTTAGTTTCAAATTACTAAGTTAGCTTAATATCCATCGACTAGTTCCATGATTTCAAGAGATTTCTCCCAAATACCATTATTAACACATCGTCGTCGTCGTCGTCATCGTCTTCATCATCATGGTCATCATCAAACGCCTATTATTTATTGAACAATTAGGAGCTGGGCTCTATGCTACACTCTTAATAATACTATCTTTATTGTTTCCTATGAGTCTGCACAGCAGTTATTAAAAACCCATTTTACAGATGAGAGAACAGAGATTTCCAGAGGTTAAGTACTTTGCCCAGTGCCACTCTGAAGTCATGGGGCCAGACCTGGAACCCAGACATTTCTGATCCCACAGCCAAGCCCTTCAGCAATACTTGGCACTGCCTTATTGCCAAGGAGAGCTTTTAAAGCAACTGGCAAAATAACCACAATATGACTTTTCCAGGGACTGGCTTTTCTAAATCTCCATGAGCATTTCCTTACACCGTAGGCCAGAGACAACTTCCATCAGAATTGCCTGGTATGCTTATTACAAATGCATACTGCCAGCTCCAACCAGCTTGAGCGGGGGAGTGGGGGAGACAGATTGAAACATTTGCCAATTTCCGTGGTGTAAGTACTCCCACCATAGCCAATGTCGGGCCACCAATACCTGGTCACTGAATGCAGAGTTGGCCAAAGATGTGTAGCAACACAACATTGTATGGTATTCCAACCGTTCCAGTACAAAAACTATGAATAAACCTCAAATAATAGCAAAATATAGTCAAAGAATTAGAGAGTGATGAATTTTGAGACACTTATTTCATTTTTATACATGGTATTTAATCATGGGTTTATATCACTTCATTTCTATTAAAGGTTGTGTTTAGCAACAAGCTTACGATGTTCCTGGCTAGGCAACAGTCCGCTGTCACAGATAGGCATGAGCAGGCTGCAGCACCCCAGCCTGACAAAATCAACACTGAAAAGGCTGGCACCCTGGAATCCGTAATTCTAGAGAGTTCCCCCTGTGATCCTGGGATACACTCCACTTATTGAGCCAGCTCCATAAGCCTTTTTTAGAGCACATTTCAAGTAAGTGCATGAAAATAACATAAAATATAATAAGCATCTAAATAAAATGTAGAGGGCATTCATACTCCTAGCCAATACTCATGGGCAATGATGATAAATGAATTCTACTGTTACTCATCCTAAAAGTTTTTTTTTTTTAATAAATTGAATAAAAAGTCAAAAATGTTTATTTTATTTCACCCTTCGATGAAGTATGGAGAATAGACAGTAATTCTGTTGCCCTGCAGCCAACATAGGAGGACCATTCAGAGGCTCTTCCCAAAAGGTTTAGGCAAAGAGAACGAAATGCTGGGGAGTCGCAGGGCAGGGCTGAATGGAGAGAGAGGCTTGTAATCTCAAGTTCAATATACAAGATCGAAAACATCAAGTAATCAGCAGTGAGCCTCCCCATCAGAATGTTCCACCTGTCTTGGAATTCAACCTTGTGATTGTATTATGATGTGTACATCATACATCTTTCTCTCTCCCTTCGTATATATAACCTCATAGAAAAACCCGGGCACCTCTGAAGCCCGTAAGGAAATCTCACTTGGCTCAGTAGGAAGACCATTTGAAACATCATCAGCCTCTATCTACCCTCTACCCCCACCCCACCCTACCCAACCCCGCCCACTTTAAAAATACAAATGTCTCTTTTGTAGGTAAAGGTTGTAATTCAGAGAGAAAGCATGCCCCTCAAATCAAAGGCAGTCTAATAGCTCAGGAGTCCCCAACCCCTGGGCCGCAGACCCATACTGGTCAGTGGCCTGTTAGGAACCAGGCCGCACAGCAGGAGGTGAGTGGTTGGTGAGTGAGCGAAGCTCCACCTGTATTTGCAGCTGCTCCCCAATGCTAGCATCCCTGCCTCAGCTCCACCTCAGATCATCAGACATTAGATTCTCATGGGAGCACTGGTCCCTGGTGCCAAAAAGGTTGGGGACCACTGCAATAGCTGTGTGCAAACCCTGATACACAAGATATCCAATCCATGGCTTGGGATTTGTCCTCTAAACAATGATTTTGCTTTTGGAAGGTGCATATGGAAGTTAGTTCATGGATATCTGTGACTAATGTTCACTCAGTGCTTACAAAATACCTTAAGTCATTGGTAAACACTTTGCCAATTACTATTTTTAATCCTCCTTCTGTGTTTGAGTTCTTATCCAGTCTCATTGAAGGTAGTCAGTCAGTATTCTTTGAATGAGTGAATTCACCAATCCCCATTTTAAAGCCATGGGAGGTAAAGTATAAAAGGGTGAAGAAACATATCCAAGGTCAGATAACTGGGTTTTAGAGACTCCATTCCCAACCATTTTCTTAATCCAAACACATAAACTCACACTGTTGCTTCCCTAGAGTATAAAACCTGACTTTTAAGATGCTAGAGCATATCAGAGTCACCCATGAGTATTATTCGTAACGATACATCTTGGGTTCATAATTATGAATGGTTAGTTTGGGAGTGTGGCCCAGGAATCTGCATTTTCAACAGGCTTCCCTAATTTTCAGATTATAAAACCTGCATTTTGCTAAGGTCGTCATGGACCACCCTCACTATCAAGGGAGAGTCCCTCACTCCACCTACCATGCCCACTGCCCTTAAGTCTCACAGCCTTGAATTTTTAGACATGGCACCTGTAAGGCCATCAAATTCAGTGCCTTCAATGACTCAGGTGCAGTAAATTTTATCCCAGCAACATGAAATGGTGAGAAATTGACAAAAGTTGGACTAGAGTCCAAATTTCCTGAATTGAAGGACGTCCACTGAGTGAAAGTCTTCTGTTCGCCACATTGATTTCCATATTTTCATCTTCTTTGTGAGCAAATCTTACTTATTAAGTAGAATAACCCAGAAAAATGGTTGACTACTGTTGTACAACACCTTGAAAGAGCCAAAGAACTTTCTGGAGTATAATCCCATCTGTTTCTCTCTGACTCAAGAGTGAGCTGGTTTTGCCATTCCTCTTTTACAAATGAAGGATGGAGACTCTCAGAAGGTGAGTGACTTATCCAAGGTCACAGGGCATCATGTCTACCACCTAAACCTTATCATGTGAAATCTCATCCACTTCTCATTAGAGCCACGAATGGCTGCTGTGCTCTGCTAATGTACAACTGCCAAGTTTCTAGATGAATAAGATTTTCTCCAAGTTTTCCATATTTTCTTGTTGAATTATGTGTCCAAATTATGTATCCTTCAATCACAGGACTCACCCATGTCTTGTAATTGTATGGTTCACTATCTTCTCCCCTATAGGATAGGAGATCCCAAAGATTCTGAGTATGTCTTTTCCATCCTTTATCCCTCACATCTAGAAAATGTTCTTTATACAAGCAGGAGCACTTTAAAGGGTACCGAATAGAACCGTTTACACCCAGGGTTTGCTCCTCAAAGAACAAACATGGCAAACTATGACCCACAGGCCAAATCTGGCCCACTGCCTGTTTTTGTAAATAAAGCTTTATTTGAACATGGCCAAGTTAATTGTTGTTTACATATGCCTATGGCCTTTTTCAGATGCAACAGCCCACAAATTCAAACTATTTACCATATAGCCCTTTAAGACAAAAATTTGCTATCTGTCTAGGTAAAGAACAAACTGGAAAGGAGATGTAGGCATTTCTATTTTCAGAGTACATTTCTTAGTATTTTCATTTCCTAACATATATTTATACCTCTCCCACCCACCAGTGCAGGAGAAATGAACCTTCTGATGAACAGGATTTGGAACTCAGTGGTCACCAAAGGGAAATGAAGGCGGGGGGGAAATGAACCTTCTGATGAACAGGATTTGGAACTCAATGGTCCCCAGAGGGAAATGAGGGCAGGGGGAAAGGTAGATAAGGGTAAAGGGGGTCAAATATACGGTGACAGAAGGAAATTCGACTTTGGGTGGTAAACATACAATGCAACATACAGATGATGTTGTATTGAATTGTACACTTGAAATCTATATAATTTTATTAACCAATGTCACCCCAATACATTTAATAAAAGAAAAACAGAAAGAGAGAGAGAGAGAAACAGAGAGAGAGAGGAAGGAAGGAAAGAAAGAGATGAATCATGTCAGTTTATAGAAATCATGTATTTTATGAGACAGGATTCTTTGACCGTCAAATGTCTGTGAACAGACATATCTGTGTTCACAAGAAATGGTGCCTACACATGTCTTAGCATATACTGGACAAAGCCCAGCAGTCCTAGAACAAAACCCTCAGAGTGCTTGTCTCTTTGTTCCAAGCATTTATACAAAGAAAGAAATAATTAGTAAGGAAAATCCAGGGATTTTGGCTGAGATCAGTTCCATCTTAAATTCGTCACCAATTTTACGCAACCGATTTATGCCTTCAGCAGTTCTCTTAGGGCCCGAAAATTAGCATAATGTATAGATTTGCCATTGGTTAAATTAAATCTAGCATACTATGTGAGAGGGAGAAATGTCTCTGAGCTAGTTGGATTTGAGGATTCACTACAAAATAGTAACTTTTTTTCTTTTCGAATTGATATTTAAATCAGCCTTGATTGCGGAGTAGGACAGGGCAGTAAAGAAAACCAGGGGGCTGAGGTGGGGTGTGGAGAAAGCTCTAAGAGTCACTCCTGGAGAGGGAGAACGGGGTCGCTGAGGGGAAGAGGAAGCTGCCGGCTCATTCAGGCAGGGTGCCCGCTGAGCTAGAAAACATGAAAGCTCATCGTAATGAAGCCATCAAAGCGGGTAGTGACAAGAGTTCTTGGGAGTTCCTTAAATTAGTTGGTGTAGGGATGTCATTAATAGAAAGACTCGTGCCTGCTTCTTCTCTGGGGTTTTACCAAGGTGGAGGCTTGCTGACATAGTCCAAAATGGTTATGGAGGATGTGTTAGGGTACCAACCATCCATTCCCTAGGGTTACCCTGGCTCTTGAAAGAGCCTGAAATTCAGAGGACGGGGAGGGAGTTCTAAGGCTATTAGGAAGCCAGGTGATGAAGGAGGGACCCCTATCCGAAAGGCGAGTTGGGAGCATTGAGTACTGACCCTGAAAGCATAGGACCCTGAATAACAATGGCGGATGATGGGATGGCTTGTCACGGCCCCGAGAAACCCAAGCGTGTGGATGGACACCTCAGGCTCCACCACATCCCCAGAAGCCACATCATGCACAAGAGCTCCAGCAGAAAAAGCGAGAAAGCAGAGAGGGGCACTTGCTTCTCACCACCAGGAAGCATCTCGTGTCACTGGATGCCCTCTGCCTCCTTGGTCCCTTCGTCCCTTCTCTCAACCCCAGCCCCAAAAGAAAAAGACCCAAGAGGAGAAGAAGTGAGAGGGTCCTTGAGTGGACCGCCTCCCACAAACACAGAGGGCCGGAGCAGTAGGGGAGAAATGAACAGAGGGGCCCCCGCCCGCTGCAGGTCTGCAGCATGAGGAAAAGAGTTTGAATCTCGTTGACTTTGGAATCTTTAAAATGGACTGGCCTGAGCTTTTAAGAACCAAGTGGCCAGGAAACGGTTGCATCTTCTTTAGATGTCATGAAGGCATTCGACTCAGAAAATTGCAATGCCCCACTGCTCGCCACCTACTAACCGAGCATCTTGAAGAAGCTCCTAACCCCTCTGAACCTCAGCTCCTTTGTCATAAAGTGGGGACAAATAATGGAATCTTCCTCTGAGTCATCAGGTGCTGCAGCGAAATATAATGCATGCAGAGGGCTTAGCAGAGTGCTAATCGTTCAACTAATGTTTATTAAATGGCTACCAGGTGTTCTAGATGTTGATCATCATCATAATTATGGGCCAGGAAGGGCACTTACCTATATTGACTCATTTGGGGTAATGCTAATAACATCATTTCTTTTTTCTAGATGAAGGAACTGCGGCCCAGAGAGGTTAAGTAACTTCCTCAAGGTCACAGGGCAGGAAGTGGTAGAGCTGGAAATCAAACCCAGATCCTTTGGTTCCAGGGTCTGTAAATTTTTATTGTTAGTGGTAGTAGTGGTTATTTTCAACTCTTCAATCCTGGAACTAAAAACTAAAGCTGTGAATACGAAGTAGAAAAAGAGTATTTTATATAGTCTTATTATCCTGCTCTCTGATAAGCAAACATCAATCCCCAAACCCACCTGCTGAATCCCCAGGGACTGATACGTCATAGATGCTCCGTCAATATATTTCGAATGGTTGCATAAGAGAACACCTGGTTTCCAGCTCAGTGAAACCCCTGTCAACCTCCAGTACAAAATACATTTTCTTATTCCCTGGTGCTTGCAAGCTCTGCTTCAGTGACACTGCTATAGACAGAATTGTGTGCCCCCCCCCCCACTAAAAAAAAAAAAAAATTCATATGTTGAAGCCCTAACCTCCAATGTGTTAGTAAGGTGGGGACTTTAGGAAGTAATTCAAGTTAGATAAGGTCATGAGGGCGGGATCCTCATGATGGGATTAGCATCCTTAAGGAGAACTGAGGGAGACCATTCTCCCTCCACCATGTGAGAAGGTAGCAAGCCCAAAAGGAGGCTCTCGCCAGGAACCAGATCTCCTGACACCTTGATCTTGGACTTCCCAGCCTCTAGACCTGTGAGAAATAAATGTCTGTAGTTTAAGCCAGCCAGAGTGTGATATTTCGTTACAGCAGCCCGAGCAGACTAACACAGATACCTTGGCAGTCCATTTCCTTTACCGACGTGTTAAACACTTGGCCCCTTGCATGCCCATCCTGTACTTCCGAAGGGTGAAAAATAGAGCCAAAGAATTGCGTGTCAGCCCTTCTCTGCCATTTCAGCCTTATCCCTTTCCATGGCACTTCATCATTCCCGTAGAGCACTGTATTTATTCAAGTTGAGGGAAATGTGATGTTTTTCTTAAATCTGTGTCACCTGGCTGTGGAATCAGCCCTGCTGAGCCTGGAAGGAGGCATTAACTACATCTAAAGCTGTGTGATTAACTTATTTGTTTGCCTACAGAGCTAAAATGAAAAAGCAGGAAGCCGAGTGAATCTGCACGAGCCCCGTTTTGAAGTAGGATTGCGAGCAAACCAGAGACGCGGGTTTTAATTCACATTCCCCGGGCTTACCGTTATTATTACTTTTAATGGAAAAGAACTTTGCACAATCTTGCTCCATTTTAAATGGAGAATGTGCAATATTGTCTACCTCAGGGTATGAAGTCGATTGACTATGCACGATCGTCTCCCCCACCCCGTTCTTTAGTTCTTTGTACACATTCAATATAGTTACATTTTTGCTTAGAACATATATATTTTCCCCCTGAACTTTTCTCGATTGCTTTTTTATCAGGTTTACAAATCAAATAAAATAGGTATATTGCAGAGCTCTGTGATATTATTTTCTGAGCTTATAGTACAATGTATTGAATTATGCCAGTCCACGCTCTGCTTCTGCTATTCTCTGCAGATTGAGAGAGAGGGAATGTGGGCCCTGTAAATTCACTTGGCGCCCAGCATTACTGGCTAAATCAAGACCGCTATTCAGGCTGCAAGAAGAGACAGAGCAAGTGTTCGTTACACAAATCAATTTGGGCCAAAGTACATCGCAGTGGGTACTCAACCATCGCTCACATAATATTGTCAACTTAATCAAATAATGCCTCGAAGACACTCACAAGCTTTACTCTTGGAGAAATAACTTGATTGGTGGAGAAGGGAGAAGCAGCTGGCTATTCAAAAGTACACTTTTTATTTATCACTATTAAGAGCTTTGTGCATGGAGAGCAGGAAACCTGTAGGAGAGGGAAGATGCTGAAGATTCAGTAGGCAGACTTGGGGGGAAATCATGCTGCGTGAGCATCATGTCTTGAGTGTTGGGTTTCAGTACCTGGATGGTGGAACTGGGGATGCTCGTGGACAAAGAAGCTGCACCCAGAGAGGTTGCCTGGAAGGCTGCGGTAAAGATTTGCAGAGTGCCTTGGTAAAGGGCTTCAGAAATGTATTCATAGAGTATTTGTCTTTGGATGTTTGTATTTTAGTAGGATAGAGAGGTAAGTAAATAGCCAGTTTAAAAATCTATAGTTAATAAGGGCTCAGCAGGGGGAAACGAGGGGCTCTAGGACATCCGAGGAGGCATCTGAAGCAACCTGGTTTTGGTTTGGTTTGCTTTTTGGTGGGTTGGTTGTGATGGGATCTTATTCACAGAGCTCATCACCAGCTCTAGTCCAGACCTAGAGCACGCGGTCGGCATGTCGGCGAATCTTTACTCCTCTGTAAGAGTGCTTTGCAGTTGACTTCTAAGACTGGGCTGTTTGGACTTTCCAAAGCATCTTTCACCTTGACCTTGAGAGGCCTCTAAGGGCTGAAAAGAGTTCAGGAAATGAAGGTAGATATCCTAGGTTTGGTCCTGGCTCTGCCGTCTCTTTGCTGTGTGATTTTGGACAGGTCACTTAACCCCTCTGAGCCTCGGTTTTTCAAATTGTTATGGTGATTCGGTAGGATAAAGTATGAAAAATATCTAGCAAGATGCTTGGGTCACAGTAGGACCACAGCAAGTTTTTATTTTCAATCTCCTATCCCAGACCCTTCAGCCAATGCCACACTTGGCTTACAAGCTCCCAGTGGATGGTAGCATTCAGTATCAGGTATTCAGCTCGAAACTGGGGAGAGGCAAATGCCCTTCCACGGCAGTGATGCTTATCCAGGGGTCCATGGATGTCTACATGTCTTTCAGGGCTTTCGTGAACTTCCTGAAACCCTATGCAAAATTCAAGTGCATATGCATTGCCCCCACCCCAGGGAATGCGTCCACAACTTTCATAAAAACTTGAGTGTGTCTGGGAGCACAAAGATAGCTTAAGAAACGTTTATCTACAGGCTAAAGAGAAACATCACCAGTAACAATAATAACAACAATAACAGCAATAGCAACAGCAGTTGCCGCTGCCACTGGTGGAGCCAAGTGCACAACAGGCCCAGGCTTTGATTCTCACAATCCCACGCAAGGGAGTTATTATCTCAACTTAGTTCATGATTTTTTTTTTTTTTAACTGAAAACTCAAGTACTTAGAGTTGATGCCCAAATGATCACATTCCTCGTGTTGAAGCACCCCATCCCCATTGGCTTAGAGAACACCTTTCCTTCTTCTCTTTCTCTCTCTTTCTTGACTTTCTTTCCTTTTGACCCCATTCCCCTAAGATGCCATTGCTCTAAAGCGGCCTGGTCCGGTAGAACTTTCTGCAAGATGGAAGCTTCGTTCTGTACCTCCGCTTTCTAATGAGGGAGGCGTGTTTGCTTTCCATCGCTGCCCTAAGACGTCACCGCAGCCTTGGCGAATTAAACACGAATGTGTTACCTTATAGTTCTGGAAGTCAGAAGCCTGGCAGTGGTCTCCCCGGGCCAATGTCAAGGTGGCTTTGGGATGATATTTATTTCTATGGGCTCTGGATGAGACCCCTTTCTTGCCTTTTACGTCTCCTAGAAACTACCCTCATTCTATGCCTCGGGTCTGCTTCCTCCCACCCGGAAGCCAGCAGCGGTGGATTGAGCCTTTCCCCTGCCACATCACTCTGACACCTGCTGTTTTCTGTCTCCTTCCTCTACTTTGAAGGACCTTTGTGATTACATAGAGCCCACTGGATAATCCCGCATCATCTCCCTATTTTAAGGTCAGACGATTAGCCACCTAACTTCCAACTGCAACCTTAATTCCCTTTTGTCATGGAGAACAGGGGTTTCCAACCCCCAGGCCATTGACTGGTACCGGTCTGTGGCCTGTTAGGAGCCTGGCCACACAGCAGGAGGTGAGAGGCAGGGGAGCCAGCGAAGCTTCCTCTGTGTTTGCAGCCGCTCCCCAGCACGAGCATCACCGCCTCAACTCCGCCTCAGATCATCAGGCATTAGATTCTCATAGGAGCACTGGTCCCTGGTGCCTAAAAGTTGGGACCGCTGGATCGTAGAGTGACACAGTCACAGTTCTGGAAATTAAGACATTAACATTGTTAAGAGGCCATTATTCTGCCAGCCGAAGGTGTCTTCTGAGCCCTTGACATGTATCTGGTGTGAGTATTAGTTTGAGTCAACTTTAATTTAAACTTAAACACACTGATAAGATACTTAATTCAGTTATTAAAAACCTTTGAGGTATGTTTTGAAAATCTTGGACATTCAACTGTCAATATTTCAAAGCCTAAATATAAATCAAGTATTTCCACCGAAAATCTAGCATCCATATTGAGATAATGAGCCATAAGTGCAAATTTTACATGACTTTGAAGACTTAGTACATAAAAAATGTAAGATATCATTTACATTGATTACATATTGAAATAATATTTTCGATAAATTGGTTTGAAATAAATATATTCTTAAGATTCACTCTACTAATTTCTTTTTTATTTTTTTGAAATAGGGCTTCTAGAAATTTTAAGATTACATATGTGGCTCCTATTTGATTTTATCAGACAGGACTGCTCAAAAGTGCTCGACCACCATCCTTGAACTGTATCTAGTGCTGCGTTGTGAGTACATGCATTTTAAATTTCCATCCTATAGGGAGGAAAAATAATTTTCCCTCTACCCTTTTAGGTTCCTGCCTGAGCCCCTTGTAACAAGAGAAAAATAACAGAAGTTTAGTAACATGTATTCCTCCTGTACATGTGGGAAATACCGAGGAAAACCGAGTAACTCCTGAAACGTCCCAAGCCGCCACCTTAGATACCATCAGCAACTAAAGACAAAAGATGCTGAGGGGAGGCCAGTGATGGGAGGCTGCCAGGAAAGGCACAGTGGATGAGGGGAAGGTGGTTATGCCGACGTAAGTCAGCTGCCTTCTCCATTGATGAGTCTCTTGAGATCTAGGGTCCTGTTCTCTTCTGTCCAGAGAGTAGGAAGCTCTTACAAGTATAGAGTTCCCTTATACATGTAAATGTCCCTCACAAAAGAGTGGCTTCTGCTCTGTTCTCAGAGCTTCCCCCGTGTCTTCTGTTTCTCAAAAATAATCAGCTCAAAGGAATCCTTATGCCAAAGAAGCATGTTTTGGGGTGGCATAATTTGCTACCCATCATCAAATATACTTTGATACAGTTCTTGTTTTATTTCTCATCGTCATCCCCCGTTACCTCCCCATATAGGCAACACTGCTTGTAAATCTCTAATTTCTCCCTGAATTCTGACTTCTGTCGACAACTTCACCACATTTTACTCATCCGTCCTCGTGATGGTCACCTATATCACTGCAAGCGATCTGGAACCACGGAGAACTCTGCGATGGAAATCATTTCTCCTTGCTTGCATCCGAGGAAACTGAAGCTCAGAGAGTTTAGGGAGCTGGGCTAGTAAGGGATGGAACTGGAGTGTAACTCAGAGATATCCAGCTGCAAAAGCCCTCGCCTGCGCTTCCACTCCCAGATACCCCATCGCCCCCAGAAGACTGAACGGTGGGCAAACTCAGCGTTGTCTACACAGGCTGAGAGAGAGGAAGCCGTGGGGGCGGGGCCAGATTCTGAAAGGCGGATACTTCTACACAACTCTGCATAGTCTCTCCAATAGTCATCCCTGGATTGGTCAATATCGAAATCCAATTTCTCCAGGATTAGCTTTGGGTTGCTGGGAGCTATTCATTGAATTAGGAACGATTATAGCAGAGGGGGCCCCGCGGTTCTTTATTAAGGTCTTTGCAGAAGCACTAAGTGATCTTCAGGAGATTAAAGTGCCAGTGGTGTTTTCTTAACGTTTATAACCCACGCCGATATCTGGGGAGTTTGTTTATTAGGAAAAATTCTGCAGCACACATCCTGCCTCCTCCCAGGGCCTTTGGACAGGGCCCGAGCATGAGCTGGCTCTGCCACCCTAATGAGCTTGTTGGGGAAACTGCCAAGAGCTGCCCAGAAACCCACCTCTTGAGGTTAATGAACTGTCCATCCGCGTAGGGTCCTGCAGCCTTTCTTGCCTGCTGGGGAGGCTGCATTTCAGAGTCTTCCACACCCAGGGGCCAAGAAATAAAGAACGGAAGCTGATGATTACTGATACTGTTGATAATACTGATGGTAACTCTAATGACCCCTGTTTACTCATAGGACTTAACGGTCACAAAGACTTTGAGGCCATTACCCCACTCGAAAGAGGCCAGGACAGATTCATACTTATCATTTTATGCATATGCAGACTGAGACCCAGAGACACGAAGTTGGCAGTCATGCAGCTCAGTCCTAGCAAAATCAAGCCTATTTATTTATGCCACAGATGCATACTGAGAGCTTACCGTGTGCTCAGTGCTCAGCAGATTTGATTGGTGCAATCTCGTCCCCCATCCCCGGGAACATTTGAACCTCAGAAGGTATTTTTGGTTGTCTCAACTCAGGATTTAGACATCAGCATCCAGTGGGTGGAGGCCAGGGATGTTTCTGAACACCCTACAGTGCACAGGACAGCCCCACCTCAAAGAATTAACCAGCCTGCAATGTCTCTAGTTCCATCAATGAGAAACTCTGCTCTAGGACGCAGGGATAATGGAGAAAACAGACACTATACAAATGAACAGAAGCATGTAACATAAAGATAAGAAGCGGCATGAGCCATGGAGAAAAAATCCATGGGCGAGGGCAGCCGAGGTACTGATGTGGCCGGTTTAGCTACCAGGGCCAGGGACGACTTCTCTGATAGGGGATGTCTGGGAGAAGACCTGCTCGCTCACCTTCTGAGCTTCCAAACCTGGTTATCAGGTGCTTTTCAATTCAGCTGGGTCCCACTTCGGAGCCTAAATGACTTTTAAAAATCAGACCCGGGCCAAGAGTTGTTCCTTTGGCGGTGACTTCCCACTTAACGCCTCGACATGACCCAGCCTTGGGGATGGCAGCTGCAAACCACATAGTCTCCGCCTTCCAGAAACACACGTTCTAGAAGTTTCGTCCCACGAGCAGCTTCCACATCATTTTATTCTTGTCCTTCGATATTTTATTCTGTGTCTCTGCCATCAGCTTCAATGAGCCTCTCAGAGAGACGGGGCTGACTTAATCCATCCATGTGATGTACGGCACTGGGCTCGGGGAACCTGCAGGCAGGTCCTTGCCCTTCGTGAGTGTTGACAGCTTTGGGGGGCTGCTGGGGGACTTCTCAGCCAGAATCCTTGAGTCCAGTCGCAGGTGCGGAAGAAAGGCAGTCTGCGAGCCTGGGTAGGTAAAGGAAGACTCAAGTCTTCTGTCTATTGTGGGACCTTATTCAAGTGCCCAGTGTGACAGATGGGAGCCTACGGAAGCTCTGGCAGGGGTGGACATTCTTCCTTCTTCTGGACCTGGTTTGAGGCCCACCCTTCTGAGAGCCCCACACGGCCTGAAGCAGTAGGAAATGCATTCACTTCTTGAGAACAGCTACTCATTCCACACCCACTTGTGGTTTCTTTGTTTGCTTATAAGGGGCCGTGGTGGGTTAAACGATAATTTTCAAAGAGTATGGCCATGTCTCGAACTTTGTAAACCTGGGAGTGCCAACGTATTTGGAAAAAGAGTCTTCGCAGATGTGATTCAGTTCAGGATTGCAGTTCAGATCACCCTGGATTTACAGCAAGCTCTAGAACCAATGACTAAGGTCCTTGTAAAGAGAAAAAGACGGACAGAGATTTGAGTCCCAGACGCACCGAGGGAAGAAGGCCACGTGAACACGGAGACAGAGAGCGGAGAGACGCCGTCCAGATGTTGCCAGAAGTAGGAAGAGGCAAGGAAGGGTCTCCTCCTAGAGTCCCCTGAGGGAGCGTGGCACCGTCATTGCAGATTTTGTGGGCCCCTCACCTATGAGAGAATACCTTTCTGTTGCATTTGGCTACCAAGTTTGCGGTCATTTTTCTAGGAGACCAATAGAGGGATGTAGAACATGGATGTGTTCTGAATATGTCGTCCTCGAAAGTTCTCAGAAAAGGGGAACGAGAAAGCTCACACCCCAGCATCCTCAGGATGCGAGTCAGGAAGGGTCACTCCCCAGGGCGTAACCCCATCACGTGCCTGCAGCTCTGTAGAAGCTGCTCTGTTCACCTCCCATCTCATGTGTCCCCACCACGATCTCGTCCTTTACCTTCCATCACGCCATAGAAACAGGGATGCTCCATCTGGGAAAAAAAAAAAAAAAAATTCTTTTCTGTTTTTCTTTCTCAACGGCTGGATCCTGACATCCTATCCTTTCTGTTCACCTGCAAATGCCTGAAACATTTTTGATGTATTTTTTTTATTTTACACGTTATCTTTAAAAATTACTTTTAACACACAGGTATTCCGACATAACAATTTATGGGTGTTTGTGTATACGCGCACGCTACAAAATGATTAATTGAGCGTTGTATGTTTTTATCAAAGGAAAAAACACAAAGATTTCTCCAAAGTCCTGTTTGACTAAAGATGATTAATTTTAATTTTCACATGAGCGGCGTAATGCTATTAATCATTTAATATGTTTAATCATAATCTCTGTAATTCCTAATTAGGTTTATTAAGCTGAAACATCCAGCAGTTCTGCACAAATCCAAATCTAAGTTTCCTTCTTGGGACGAGAAGGAGCTGGTGACAATTTGCATTTAAACAGCAATTTTTAGCAGGAAGGCAAAAGCGTGCTAGAAACTTCGGTCTCAGTTTCTGCTTCTGCAAACTCAGAGTACTAAGACCCCTCTAAAAAGTGACAGTCCCATGATTCAAGGTCATTTACATCTCATGGATATGTCACCAAACCTCACGTTACCAGCAGAGAAAACACAGTTTCCATTCTCTTTGGGTCTCGTGTTATAACATTGTTCTTCGGCTGTTCCTTGAAGGTGACGAGTTGATCACTCATTCCTTCATCCTTTATTCATACACTCGTAATCCATTCACCCATTCAGCCAGTGAGTCAGCCAGCCATTAAACAGGCGTTTGTCATGTAGCTCAGCTCACCCTCTGTGTCACGTGTCGGTCATGCCACACCCTGTTGTGACCCTTCCGTGGCTCCACATACCTTGTAGGATGAATTACAGGCGTTTGTCATGTAGCTCAGCTCACCCTCTGTGTCACGTGTTGGTCATGCTACACCCTGTTGTGACCCTTCCGTGGCTCCGCACACCTTGTAGGATGAATCGTACACTCTTGCTCTGCACACAGGGCCCTTCATGATCCCTCACCTACCTCTGCAAGGTGGTCTCCTGTGCCTCCATCCACGCCCCTCCCCTGACTGGCGACACCAAGGTCGACACAGACTCACTGCCCGAATCCCGAACACGGTTTCAACTCTCTGCGTCTTTGTCTGTGCTTCTCCGCCTGCTGGTACAGCCTCAATCCCCTTCACCCCTTCTCTGAGACACCCCCGCTTAAGATTTAACCCACAGAGCTGCCAAGCCTCACGGAACCTCCAGCTGTGCCGTGTGTCCCGGATTTGAGTTTACTCAGCCCTCTGCGATTCACTCTCATCCCAGCACTAAACAGTGTATCTTACAAACAAAACAGTGTATCTTTTTCTAACTCTTTATCGTCCACTAAACTGGGAACGACAAGTGATTTGGAGGACTGACTTCTGTGTCCTGTGTACAGTAGTTGCTCAGTAAAGAGGTGTTTGATAAGCAAATGAGAACCTTTTTTATGTTTCCTGAGAGAGGCATCTTACACCTCTATTTTGACATTAACAAAAATTAGCACTCTACAAAATGTATTACATTTCACTTATTGACTATAGACCACGTGCCAAAAACTCGGCCACGTTGGTGTACGTTATTGTGTTTGGTCTTCACAGGGCCTTATAAAGTGAGCACTATTGTTATTGTTCATTTTCCAGACTAGAAAACTATCCCCATCCTTCTTATTCACTCCAACAGCATGAGCAAAACAGCCAAGTATGTCATTGTTGTCATGACATTGCACCTGAAAGTCAATGAAGTCATCTGATAGGGCTTTTGGTACCAAACCAGCTTGCACCCGTCATGTGCCAGCCACGAGGAGGTCTAGACTTCGAAATGCAATTCAGGGTGTGTTCGGATGGAGAATGCAAATGAAATCTGCCCGTTAACAAGGGGTTAATGAGAAAGTCGCTAATTATGCCGATGTTATTTGTGTGTGTGTGTGTGTGTGTGTGTGTATAATTATACATATAATTATTATTTTCCACTTTATAAGATTTTATTATTTTATACCTGGCTGCCTGCATTGATAGTTTTGTCCCAGTCATATGCTTCTAAATTCCTTATAACTAGGTGAAAACAAATCCTTGCTCATAAATTTGATGGGCTTCCACCTGGGTTTTCCATCTTGGTTTCTGAGAAGCAGGTATCTGATGCAGATGGCATCTACTGCCACCTGGGGGCAGGGAGTGCTAATTGCAGAGAAAGTATCTAGACGTGAAGCATCTCTGGAATGCCAAAACTCTAGAACCCAGAGCATGGGAATGACTATAATGATACCAAAGTTACGTTACTGTGACTTTTCTTCTAGTTCCTGCCTATATATGGACATCAATGCAATAGCATGTTATCCAGGCTTATATTTGGGAGGGGTGGAGTAGGAAGCAGAGCCATGAGGTGTGCCGGTGATGTCACGTTGTCTCTACCAGCTTGTGCGATAGAACCTTCAGCAGTGACAGAGATGTCCTAGATCTACTTGTTCAGTATGGAAGCCACCGGCCACATGTGGCCACTGAGCACTTGAAACGTGGCCAGTGTGAATGGGAAACATTTAATTTAATTTTAATTTGTGTACATTTAAATAGCCATATGGGGCCAACTGTGATGGGAGAGCAGGTCCGCACGATCAAGAAATAAAAAGTGCAGGCCATAAAAATATTTAAGGCAATCAGATGGTTATTTGGCCTGCAGACTACCAAGCAGCCTTTTCAAATGTTTTACTATGTTTACTAGTATTTTATCTACACAGCCTCAACAATTATGTAGGTACATCTTAAGATTTTGAACAACCTCGGTTAAAGGGTTCACCCTCTCCTACCTTTATATTAGCCTCTTCTTGATGGAATTTTCTCTGATTAACTGTTAAAACTCTGCTCCCTCCCCCGCCCCAGCTCCAACTAGCCCCTCCCTTCGCTTTATTTTCTCCATGGTGTTTATTCCCTCGGGCAACTCCACATGTAATTTTTCTAACGAGTTCATTGTCTGACTTCTCCCGTGAGAATTATTCTCTCTAGGGGCGGAGATCTTTGCTCGGTTACTGCTGAAGGCCAGATCCATGACGGGCACTGTTGGATGTTTAGTAGTTATTTGTTGAATGAATGAATGAATGAATGAATGAATGAATGACTCAGCAGCTCCTTCTCGTTCTGGCGTTTTCCCAGCACGTCAGGTGTGCAAAAGCACACTGGAAAAGAGCACTGGGGAGCACTCAGAGCCTCTTCGCTTTGCTCTTCTTTTAGCAGACAGATGACGCAGCGCCCACGGATGGCCAGCCCCAGACACAACCTTCGGAAAACACAGAAAACAAGTCCCAGCCCAAGCGGCTGCACGTCTCCAACATCCCCTTCCGGTTTCGAGACCCGGACCTCCGACAAATGTTTGGCGTAAGTACCCCCTTCCTCCTCTGCAGTGCGCACTCTGGGGTACCCCGGAGCCCTTTCCTCCATGTAAGTTCTCGATATTTACGATACAAAGGTGAGACATTTACCTACGGGGGAAAAAGGGGGATTTTAAAACTCTAGCCTGTGGGTATATTGCAGCTGGGATCGCTTTGTGAATTTCATATAAATTTCTTTGCTTATGTCCACCGTGTTTTCATTTTGCCAATGGTCTCCTCCTAATTAGTAACCTGACGGGCAAATGGAAAATGAACTCCCAGATAACACACTGTTAAAACAAGCCCATTGATGATTCCAAACTGAGGGACCCAGGACCCCATGTCATGGCTCAAATAAACATTATGTGTCATCTTGGTTCGTCTTGCTATTGCAATTGCCAAATTATCATGACATATGCCTTCATACCTTGGTCTTTCCCAGGCACTGTGCATTTATTCAATTCTGCATAAAAATTCATTTAAAAAGAACAGAACAAAAAAATCTAGAGATTTCTAAGTCTGACTTGCATCCTGCAGTGTACATTCTCCTGGAATGACTGCCGACAGTGGTTCTTATTGTGATGTTGCATGCCACAAATGACTGACTCTCCCAGGCACCACTGCAAAATACAGAGTGAGCTGGAAGCCATCACCAACCCAGTGGAAATAAATGATAGGGTTGATTCCTCATGAGACTTCATGACCCAAATCCTTTTTCTGGACGAAATCTACACTATCCACCTTGGGAAAGAATGAGTTTGCCATTTCTTTGGGCTCAGTTCCACCAAAGGACAAAGCCGTGATGGGCTTGGGTATCATTCCTGTTTGCAAATGTAGTTTATTTGTTTATCTGTGACATCCCAGCATTGGTGGGACGTACGTGTGGGTTCCATGAACAGAAGGGCATCTTTAACATTCGACTTAGAGTAAAGGTTGGCTGCCTAGAGCTTGTTCTTCTAAGAGTTTTTGGAGGGATGCAAATATGACAAAAAGAATAAGAAAAAGCCCACATTTAATGCCTTGTTCTGATCACAGTAGATCTCATTCCCCAAATAAAAAAGGGAGCTCTGGCTTGCTGCTCTGTAATTGTGGGGTTCGCTCGCACCTTTTATTTCTTTAACATGCATGATGTTTATCAAGTCCGCACTTGACACAAAAGCAGAACAAGCGTCCTCATATTTAAGAGACCCAGGCTTGAATCTTGACATTTCCGAGGAAAAGGTCAGCTTCTGCTCTTTCATCTCTCTCATTTGGTAATAACCTTGAGTTCAGCCCTCTAACTCTTGCAGAACAGAGATACCCTTGGGCACTTTCAGGTCAAAGATGACTTTGAAAAGTGCAGAGCATTCCAAGTGAAAGTGGGGGTTAAGCGTGTGTAAAGCGGTGAGACCAGGTTTGAGTGATGGGCAGCCAGAAGAATTCGATTCCTTTTGCCACATCAGGTTAGGAAGACGTCTGGCACTTGTATCCATCTTTACGCATCAAGTGTCACTGGGATGTTGGCTTTGAATTTGGTCGTCTTAATGACCATCTCCTGCTCTTTCATGGTGTCACTCGTCCCAGCACACCCCAATTCCCACCCCTGAGGGTGCTGCTTCCTCCCTGGTCATCTGGGTTATCTTGAAAGTTATCAGAGAGCTGCATGGCAAAGTTGGAGAGGCATTCAAAGTATTCACGGCTAGGGCTCTTGAAAAAGGGATCCTGCGTGCATGAATATCTGAGCCTCTCTGCTGTCACAGGCGTAGGGCGGGTGGCACAGAGTAAAACCATGCCAAAAGATCGATCGTACAACCAGTTGTCAAAACGTGATAAAAATCTGCTGGCTTCAGAGCCGCTTTTTGTAAAAGTCAGAATTGTCCATCAACTGACAAGATGTCAGTTTGACAAGATGATAGTTACACTTACTATCTATGAATTAAGAAAGCTCAGCATGCATTCAAAAATACAGAAAGTAATTTTGTTTATCAAAACAACATTTAGAAAAGTATGCAAGATCTTTTTCGTAGGCTTCACCCATAAAATTTATTGGGCAGATACAAATTCTTGGACTCAGCAATAAATCTGAGGCCTCTTTGGCTTACAACCATCATTCTGAAGAATGGAATTTTATAACACATATATATACACACACATATACTACACACACACACACACACATATGTATATGTATATATATGCATGTATGTATGTAGTATATAATAATATATAGATTCTTCCTGGCCAAACGTCGGTGGTGGCAAACCCATTCTGGTTATGTGCCACATTTAGCGCCATAAATCACATTGAAAGGTAGCTATCTGTCAACATTCTCATTAGCTTCCCACACTTCAGGTGAGAGAATTAGCAGGGTTTCCTCTTTTGGGTTATAGTTACTTGGAGAAATTACATGTTAACGCCAATCAGGTATTTTCTAAGTCATTCGTACATGAGATACCTTCTCTCCTCTCGGTCGTCTATTTTCCCTTTGTCCCTTCACTTTGGCAGAAGCTACAATAAGGGCAATTACAGAGAACAACAACAAAAAAATCTCTCAAAGATCTGCGTGTTTTTCTCCTTTGTCTCTTCTGTTAAATACGGCCATGGAGATTTCAAACGGAAAACGCCACAAGGCAACAAAAGCATCCTCCTTTCTCAAACTGCCTAAAACCCTGGCATAACTTCCGTAGCCATGAATAATTCAATCATGAAGTTTTGCAGCCTCTGCAGGCCTCATGATTACAGCAGGTGCGTCACATTTGATGTCGAATCTGTGGCTTCGGTGCCTCGTCGTTGCGATTCTGGTTGTCTCTCTTCCACCACACGCTTTGGGCACTTCACGTTCCTTACTCTCTTCCTTTTTTGGAGGCATTCGTTTCAGTGCTTGTCATTACATCTTCTAGCTCGTTATAGGTTTCTTTTTTTGTTTTTTCTTTTAAGATGGTACTTTTCCTTGGTTGAAAAGTTATGTGGCCACAATATCCAAAGCAGAATCTTCTCCACACACCAGTTGAGGTGCGAGTGAATGGCTCTGACATATGAGATCCAGGGGCACTGGTTCTGGATGTTTCAGTGGATGGAACGTTGGTCTTGGCCTGGCTACTTTCTTCTTGAGCTCTGTCTTCATTCCGGGAATCATTCACAAGCCTGTACTTCCTTTACATGGAGTTCTTGATGATCCCATTGAAAGAATGTGTAGATTTCCACCAAATTAATTACAATGTCTTGCTCCTAAATACAAAGTGTAATTTCACCTAATATTCAAATTTTAAGCATGTCTGGATTTGGGGTGAGGGAGATGGTTCTAATATATCCAGACCACGGATACAACATATTCTGTCACATAGTTGTTTTCAGAAATAGCTGCTCAGCGAGTACAGTACAGGTTTCAAATTTGCACAGTACCCTTGTTATCAAAACACAGATGCTCTGAGCATGCATGTGATCTACTGAAGTTTTCCTTTATAGCCACCAAAAAACAGATCACATGACTCTTAGAACATGCAAAAGAAGCTTCCATGATCACCTTTTAGTAGTAAAATGGAGATATCGGCACCTTCGACGTTAATGCCAGGTTTCCATCTACTGTGACATTATAAGTAGTCAAGCCATTTTTTGGACATGGCATCGTGCTTCCTAGATCTGCATCCTAAACACGAAGTCGACCCCAAGAAAACCCAAATGATGTCTTTTCTTAGCCTCTCTGTACACTCTTTGAACTAATCTTTACTTTGGTGTTTCGTGCTGTATCCGTTGAACATTTTTCACAGTCTCACAGTGAAACTTTACTCGATCTGAGAATGTCTAAAAATGCCCGCTACATATTTGCCCACCTGTGTGCCTGTCAGCTTCCAGATTGTGTTCATGATACAGGCACCACGACACCTCGCGTGGATTCCGAGACGTTGTGGAACGCTGCTGCACATTGATGTTGAGCAAACAAATGCTAGTTATGTCTGCGAATGAGTCGTGTCTATTTAAATTGAAAACGTGCCAGCTGTGTTTACATCATTAGTACCAAACTCCCCAATTAAACTGTTGATACTATAAATATAGTATACAACTGTCTTAGAAACGGGGCTTACATCAGCATTCTCCTTATAGCTCTTTTCCCCGGCTTTGAGAATCATCAGCCCCATTGGCTGCTGCCAAAGAGGCAAATATTCGAAACCATTTGGGGGCATATGGTGTCATCGTTTCATTTGGGGAAGGACACGTGCTAAGATTACTTTTTGATTGGTTCTGTCTCAACCAGATCTTATTTTTAAGGAAGTGTTTTTGTGACGACTGCTTAGAGAATGTTCCATAGATGACATTTTCTTCATGGTTTGAGAAGGAGTCCTTTGCAAGCATCCCTATCCACAA
Organism: Pteropus alecto; assembly: GCF_000325575.1. Classification (NCBI taxonomy): domain Eukaryota; kingdom Metazoa; phylum Chordata; class Mammalia; order Chiroptera; family Pteropodidae; genus Pteropus; species Pteropus alecto. The sequence continues at coordinate 1,154,442 of NW_006436812.1, read as the reverse complement.
ATATGTGTGCTTCCAGGCTCTTATGCCTGAAATAAATGTGACAGCATCTGTGTGGACTGGCTTTTCTAAGGTTATATCAAAATGACTGCTTCTGAGGAGTTGACGAAGCTGGAGGATTTTTTTTTTTTTTTTTACTATGAAATTTAGTTCACCTTTCAATGGTAAAGGCTTCATTTCCCAAATCTCAAAGTTTTCTTCTATTTTTAATGATTTTCTCTGCCTAAATCTAGGGCACTGAAAACGCTCTGTAGAAAAATATTCTCTTGACCAGAAGATTCTTTGACTGTCCACAAATTGTAGGATGAGTTAGCTGCATGTTTCTTGCTATTCCCATTGTGCAGGCAGACCTTTGTTTTATCAGACTTCACTTTATTGTGCTTTGCAGACATGGCATTATTTTATAAATTGAAGGTAAGACCCTTCACCATCAAAAAGATTACAACTCTCTAGAGGCTCAGATGACAGCATTTTTTAGCAATGAAGTCTTTTTTAGTTAAAGTATGTACATCGTTTATCAAATGTGCTATTGCACACTCAACAGACTACAGTATAAGATAACTTCTGTATGCACTGGGAAACCCCCAAAATTGTATGACTTGCATTATGTGATATTCACTTTATTACACTGATCTGCACCTGAATCCACAATACCTTCGAGACATGCCTGTATGTGCTAGCAATGTAGCCCTTCCATGTCCTCTCCTAGTTGAACCTCCTTCTTCTTGATTTCTTTCTGGCCTTCTGCCTCTCTGGAAAGTAGAGAAGTACTTTGGCTGAACAACAACCACAAAAAAATGGTTCAAGTCTGTAGTCCCCTTGGTGGGTACATATTTTGAGCAACGACCACGTTTCAGAGGCACAGGATGACATAAGCTTTGGGTTTCTTTTTCTCATAGTCAGAGCTACTGCCATTTCAAGGTTTGGAGCTATTTATATTCAACTGGAGGATGCATATGTTTTTCTGTCTTTCCAAGGAAGGTAGATTTATTTGAATGTTCCAGAGGATAGCCACTCTATGTTCCAAATTATTTTTTTTTCTTAAATCTTAGTAGAACCCTCTTGATACTTGCTATCAGGGCCTCCCAGCAATCTAGGACTGAAACTCATTGGTCAGGCAAGTGGGCCTCAATAATCTGTGTTCAAATTGTTCCTTTCCTATTATATCTCTCCCTCCTGACCACTCTGTCCTCTGCTCCATAGAGGCTGCCTAATGCTTTCCACTCAGGGGAAAGAGACAGAATATAGACTCTCCTTAGGTAATAAAGGATGCAATAAAAATTCAGGCCGCAGAAGCAAATGAATGAAACAATAGGAAAGCTCAAAATAAAGGAAAAAGAGAGTGAAAACATTACTTTTTGTTGTCCGTTTAATTTTTCCTCACTAACAGGAACATTGGCTCTCATTCTGCATCAGAGTAGACTTTGTATCTGATTTGTCCCTGGGCCATGTCGCATACTTTTACGTCACCTTCTCCCACCCGCATTTAGGTAGAAGAGATCCCGCTCAAACATGCCCACTCCACGTCATGTGATCAAGAAAACCGACAGGATTCCAAGGTCAGGGAAAAGGATTTTAGATTAAAGATGAATCAAGAATTGCTTGATATCCTTTCTCATGAGAACTACCAGTTTTAGCAAATTATAT
>NW_006436812.1:1135236-1152755 GCF_000325575.1 Pteropus alecto | reverse complement strand
TAGATAACAAATATTTTATTAAGTATAAGTATGCCCCAGTATTACACGGGGTATAATTGTCCTGAAAAATTTTGGAATTTAAATTTAATGAAGCATCTGTATCTTCTCTGGCTGCCCAATTTATTTGTCATCTGAAACCGTGTTTCCAAACATTAAAACATGGAGTCGCCTTCACTTTTTCATAGAGCCTATTCATGCTAATTGTCTAAAATCCATTTTTTTTTTTTTCAATGACATGGAGAATCCTACTGAGAGAAGTACACGTCAGCCCGAGGACTCATCACAGCTATGCCAATGTCTATGTGATGGGTGTTCATTTAGTGAATCTTGCTTTTGTCATTTTGTACTTTACTTGTCTTACGTGGCCTGGCTGTTCGTAGCTTTTATGGGGGCCGGGGACCAAAATCCTCAACATCATATTCTATATGGACATTTTACTCCCCAAATCCCACTTCATCAAGGGTGTTTCTCCAGAGATTAATGGAGTAGCCAAGGAGAGTCAGCATACACACTAGCCATTTTTAATCTCTGCTGCTCAGGGCCTGGGAAAGCAATCATGAACACATAAAGAAAGGAAGGTGGAATTAACCCCTCGATTCCCTGTTTTGTCCTGGGTCCCTGCTACGATATCTCGCTCCATGGGGAAGGCCATAATATGGGAATAATATGTATGGTCGTATTTTCTCTTGGTTTAAGAGCATTGTTTAAGGCTAGAACAACATGAAATGTATGTCCTCGTGTATGAAGAGAGAAAAGGAAAAAAGATTCTGACTCGGGGTATAGTTACCGATGTGCATAATATGACGTATTCCATTTCTCTTCTTGCTTATAAAATATTTCTGTTTCTTTGCAGCAATTTGGTAAAATCTTAGATGTTGAAATTATTTTTAATGAGCGAGGCTCAAAGGTAAGCAACTTAATTCACTTTAGAATGGTTTAGCTCATTTTAAAAATGCTTGTTACGAACAATGGGAAACAACTGCACTGTTTTAATTAGCACACTGTGACAGTAGACTTCAGTGGGTTTCCTTTAGCGACCACTTCTAGTTTGCAAAGTGGTGGGGCATACGCTGGGTTCAGTTTACAAGATATAAGGGGGTCATTTAACTTGCTGTTTTATATCTATCTCTCTATATATATCAAGTTTCCAGAGGAAAATTACCCATGCTTAAAAAAATAATGTTGTTGCTACATTTTTGTTTTTCAGTGATAATTATGTTCTTTATATTAAAAAGTGAGTTGATAGTCTCATGAGCAGGTAAATATGTGATTATTCTGTATTAATAAAGTGCAGTTCTTTTCCTGGGTTGTAGGGGAGAAAAATCTCATATACACCAACCTTTCGAATATAGTTTTATATCATATGTATGTTTATCAGTTCACATTTTGCAATTTGCCACTGCTTTGAGGTTTGCTTTTCCCTAGGAAAGCAATTTTTGCATAGATTTCCTTAGAGCAAACAATATTAGTACAAACCGGTGGTTATATAGAGAGGCTCCAGCACTTTCAAAATGGACATATGTCGGAAGAAAGAGAAGCAGAACAAACTCTTCCCAAACATTCTCTGTATCAGCAGTCATCTAAATACGGTGTCCAGTGTCACCCAGGAACTTATTAGACATGCAAATTCTCACGGTCCAGTCCACATCTACCGAATCAAAAACCCTGAAATTGGAGCCCAGCCATCTATGTTTCCACAAACCTTCCAGGGCCATCTCGTTTTCGGCAAGTGCCAGTGCTTCATCCGAAAGGAAAATGCCCCTTCGCCTGCTGGTTGCTAATGTGTCCTCCTTCCACCTGCACCCACGGAACGCTCGAGAAACCCACTCGAAAACCGTGCCCTCGACATAGCAGCAGCCACTGAGTGACTCCAGGGTCCGGTGCTGTGACCAGGCTCCTAGAAGCAACTAGAAAGGGGACACTCCGTAGCTCTGCCTTCCCCCCAGAACACCAGTCCCCTGGTGGTCAGGACATTTAAGCTCCCTTCGCCTTGCATACCCAGACTGTGCAAGTGGATATTGAGAGACACTGCGTACCACCCGATACACCGAGATACTTATTTTAGCCCCGTAACTTTCCTTACATGGGCAATTTGGGACAAGTCGGGGGGGTTACTAGGAAGAACCAGTTTTATCTAAGGCGGCAAGTGCTAGCCCCTTGGATATAGCAACCGCATCCTCCCCACGAAGCAAACATTTGAATTTATCATTTCTCGGTCAGTCTGTACCTCTCCTCCTAAGTAGGTTTAGTATTAACAATAGGATAATGCCAGCTGCGCCGAGGCAAGGAAATTCTTGTATTCACCCCTCCACAGCCCAAACGGTGTCGTGATAATGCCAAATGAGTTTTTAAACAAATACCCAATCCATGATAGTGTCTGGTCCTGCTATCTCAGGGACCTCGTCATTTTATAATTTCAGATATTATACAGTCATTCTTGTCCTATGTCAGCAGTTTGGCCTCTAGGCTGGGGAAAAAGTAGTGAACTCTCTTTCCGCTTATTGTATGAAAATCATTAAGGGACTCCTTCCATACGGGTAAAGCAAAGTGCACTAAGGGAAAACGTCGTACGCCATCTAATCCTTTTCACTCAGGCCTGAGGTATTCTTGGCAGAGTTACAGAGGGCGATGGAACGCTGGCCAGCGTCCCTCCAATCTAAGTCTGTAACGCTACCGCTTTTAGAGCCTTTTTAAAAAAATTTTCTATTTAATTTATATTTTGTTTTGTAACTTTTGCCAGCTGAAGAAAGCTCTTTAATTCCTTCCGAGAGCTGTTTTGGGACATTAGAAGAATATCGCTTGCTATTTTCAAAGTACAATGGCGGTGCTATTTTTAAGACTTCTTCCGTCATTCCCGTGATTAGCCTGTCTCTGGGGCTTTAGGAATAAGACCACTTAACTTTGCCTCATCCAGAGACTGACTTTGTGAAGCTTTTTTTTCTTTTTTTTTCCTCCTTTGATTTGGAAACATCAAAAATAGCCTCTCACCAAGGGGTGCGCCCTCTCAAAGAACCAGTCATGCAGGTGTTGGGGCTGGCTTGTTTAGGCAGGTATGACTGGAGTGTCACTGAGACCATCCGTTTGGGAGCTGCTGAATGGGGCAGTGGCTCACACGGCAATATTTTTCATATTTGACATTATCCTTTACGGGAAAAGGCCTGTTTAAAGGAACATTTCCATTTTAATAGCTGAAAAACTTGAACCACTGTTATGACCTCATTTTTATCATTTAGTGATGGAGACTCAGCCAGGAAGTGGGTGAGCCCTTAATAGCTAGGAGCTCACCTCCTGGCCATTCTCCGAGGCCAGTCACTTAACGCTAAGTGAGTATGGCTGTGTGTTCTGTGGGTGTTTGGTGTGTGTAAGCGTGTGCACATATGCACTTATACATGCACAAGCAGTATCTACATCATGCTAGAACTGTATCACATAAATAATGCCTTCATACATGGATAGCAAGTATACCAGGAAACCACATTTTAAAAAGGTACACCAGAATTTGATAATGAGAATGAGAGAGCCTATAATTAATTTTTCCTTTCTGGGAGATTTAAAAACATTTGTGTTTAGCTCTGAAATGTTTTATTTAGGAGATATAGCCCTATACAGCTGCTTTTAATATACCTAGGAAGAATACGGTCCGATCTTTGATTCAGTAGATATCTTTAAGTATGAGTTACATTCCAGGTACGAGAGAAGTGAATCAGCTGTGAGCGACACAGAAATGCTTCCCATCATCCTCACAGATTTTCCCAAGCAGCAGGAAAGACAGACCATGCAGACAAACAACTATGATACAGTATGCTGTGTTCTGTAGTCAAAGAGAGGCTGTCGAGATTCCAGGCAGACAGACCAATTTCGTTAGAAGGTGGGAGGGCTTCTTGGAGGAAGGAGCATATAAGCTGAGATAGAAAAGAGAGTGAGAATTTCCCAGGGAAGGGAACGGGGGAAGACGTCCCTTCAAGGCAAAGGAGCTGCGTGTGCCAAGGTCATTGAGAAGAAGCAAGGTGTGAAGCTCTTAGTGCCAGGAAAATGAACCTTCGGACTCTCGTCAGCAGCTCCCCTTGTAGAGACAGGAAGTTCTCTGCACCAGAAACTAGAGGAATTGGACTTATATATGATGAAAAATCATCGCACTCTTCCATCTTGAGGGCTTCAGAGCCTTTATCTGAGATATAAGATGTTGTATTTGCATTAATACAGAAAAGGAAAATGTCACCTAAACATATATTACAAGGTCAAAGTAGAAACAGAACTGGGATACAGGGAGGTCAGAATTCACGATTCACTAAAAGATGTTAAAATAGTAAGTCGCACTGGTCCAGCAGTCTATCTTAAGGTAGCCATTATCTGGCCTGGTGATCGTGCCTTCCCATCAGGGGTGGCACGGGACTCAAATCCTCTTGTCCAGCAGCATCGTGCCTTCTTCACATAGCCCTTCTTGACCTGTGAGGCATTCCACATCTTCACCGCTCTCAGTCCCTGTGCTCCTCAGTCCGGAATGTGCTGCTTTTGTTCCCCTTTTTAAGGGTGAGATGAAAATATTCAGAATATTTTTGAGAACTTCAAGTTGCTGTTTCCTTGAGATAGAATTCTAGCTCTGAGGTGATCGAAAGAAACCACCTCAACACCAGCTCTTGACAGTTGCCTGGCACTCGTGCTTGATGGAGAGGGTACCAGAAAATGGCCAGGTGACGGTCTCTCTGGTTATGGTGTCCTTTCCCAGATGAGAATTCTGGCAGTCTTCTGACCCAGGAGGCCATGTCACTTCTTGTCTGGTACGATGGTCCAGGAACAGGTAGGAAAGCCCATGAGGCAAGCCCTTTGGGAGCTCATCTTTGCCCAGTCTCTGCCAGTCACCTCAGAAGCTTGGACTGAGAAGTCTTGAGCAGCTCAGAAAAAAGAAATTTAGTGGAAAATTATGAGAGTAAGAATAATAATAAAAGGAATCGACATATTATCTTTACCTCAAATCAAAATGAGAACTTGAAAATGGCATGGAATGCTTCCTTTGTAATGTATGAACTTTTATGGGATTCAAAATATATTTCCTTCTCTGCCTTCATCTCTTCCTGATATACATAATGCCAGGATGGTTTGCCTTGGGTTCAGAGTAGATACGTGGTGACTTAGTTCTTTGGGATGATGTTAGACAGGTGGGTTGAATGTTTAGTTTCACATGGCTACATTCTTCTCAGTACTCTGATGACAAGGAATGCTAGTGCCCGTAGATACCAATGATGTCGTCATTTATAAAACTTGGCCTATGGACTTTCTCTCTTTTCTCAATGACAGAATTGCCCCGATACAGCCAGCGTCCTAGCTTCCCTTATTATTTATTGAATGTATGGCATAATTGAATGTATTGATGATAGGAAATTTGGCTTAGGGATGAGGAAGAGAACATCGCTGTATGATTTTGTCTGCACTCCTACATCTGAGATCCAAGTAACCACGTCAAGTAGATATTCACCTCAAAAATTCACTCTACTCGATAAGTTGCTCTGCTGAAATTGGGAATATAATCTCTACTTCATACAGAAAACCAAAACCTTCTTTTGGTGGTGCTTAGTGAGATGAGAAGCTGTGGGAATCCAATGACTGAGCAAGCCACATGGTAGCTTTTTCAACAAATAGATTTCTGAGCTCCACTCAGGGATTCTGATCTGGTAGATACGTGGCAGGCAGGGCTCAGAATCTAAGTGTTTCACATGCTCCCAGTTCCTTCTAATGGGCAACTAAGTTTGAGACCCACTGGCCAAGAGTCAGAGCTATCAAATAGAGCCGCCCTCCCAAATTGCATCTTTTGCTCATTGAAAAGCTATTATTTCAAAACTATTAAGTTAGCAAGTAAGTATATTTGACTTCCTAACATGGGCGTGCTACCTAAATAGGGCCCTCCTGTTATGAAGCATATAATCTTATATTAATCAAATAATCCAGACCTATCCAGATAGTCACAGATCCTCACTATGGGAATTATTATGAAAAGTAATTTAGTCTAACCCCACAAAGTAAAGAAATTCATTTTTTTTTTCTCTATGGAATACTGTCAAGTAGTCATCTACTCTAGCCTGAATTCATTCACAGCAGGTGGCTGCTATAGATGAGCCCATATTAACATTGAAAGGTACTTCTCTCTTAGGCAGACCATCGGGCATACCTCTCAAATACCCTGAGCTTTGGCAAGCACTTCAGTGGCCTAGGGAGCAACCAATTGGCTATTAACACTAGTCGGTTATGACTACCCCTTCCTTGTAATTACTGTCTATTTTATCAGTAAAACAAAATATCCTACTGCCCCAACTAAATGTAAAGCCAGCATTTACCTTTGTGGACAGTTCAGACAGACCCACACAGAATGATTTCACCTAGTTTACACCGTGAAAGCCAGAACGAGCTGGGCAAATTGACGCTGGAATGGTTTCAAAAGGTTGGTGTATATGTCTGAACAAGATGTACGCATATTTTTAGGGGTTTTAAAAATAATGTGTCATATTTTCTGTACTCTTCTTAGGAACAGTGTCAGTGAAGAAAAAAAAGATGGATTTTGACAATGTGACGTTTAGTGGGATTGTTTTTTGAGCTGAAATATTAACACAAAATATGCCAGTGGTGACGTAAAGGGTCTACGTGTTATGTCAGTGACAGCGGAAGTGCCCAGAGTGTTATCCTAAATAACATTCTATTCACGAAGCTTCTTTTTTTCCTACCCAATAATATGACAAATGAATATCCGCATAATGTCTCAGAACTTTATAATATGTTTACTCATTTCCCTTTTTGGTTAGTCCAGTAGTCTGGAAAGTTGACAGATTCAGAAGCACGTATGTTATGTTTTTGGTAGGGGAGAGGGAAGTGTTAATACAAAAACGTTACTTGAACCGTTTGCATTTATCTATCAATTGATGTTTATTTCTATTCATTTCATGTGATTATTTTGTTTATTAGATCAAAGTGTTTAAGCTTTATTACAGAAAAAGGTCTTTCCTTTTTTTTAGGCTTCTAATTTTTATTTTTGAGAAGTAAAGGCTATAGAATTGACAAATCTGAATAACCCTAAAACTGCATGAAGAAGAGATGTTCTTAAAACAACACAGCATGACTCTGTAGGCAATGTTAGAAAATTTTGGCATTCATTGTTGAATTTCGTGCACATGTTTTATTTTATTTTATTCTTAATTTGCATGTCAAGAAAGTGGTTCCCTTTTTTTTTCCTCGTTATTTCATTTTATTCTGTGAAGACACCGTAAATTTATTTTGATCTCATTTTCTTTCCGTTAGATTTATTTTCTTCTGTAGTGACATTTAGAAAGGTATTTCGGGTATCATTCTTTGAATTCTTCAGGGGTTACAGCTAACTGGTGACAGAAAAAAAACTATCTTGTTCACATTGGTTGCTTACTGATTGCACATCTTAGTACTCTTATAATTTCTCTAATTTGCATGTTGCAGAACGGAAGCCAGGACAAGACATAGAAATTAAAGCGAGAGAACGTTACACAGTGGTCGTTGACTGAAATAATAATCTGCATGTTGTTTTCCCTTCTCCCTCCTGCATGCAGGGATTTGGTTTCGTAACTTTCGAAAATAGTGCCGATGCGGACAGGGCGAGGGAGAAATTACACGGCACCGTGGTAGAGGGCCGTAAAATCGAGGTGCATGTTCAAAATATTTTCCTTTACATCTTTTTTATAAATGTCTGCTTCACGCTCATTCGTTGTTTCAGATGCATCATCGTGTCTTGTATGTGACCCTGTTCCCTTTTCATTGTTTATCTCTATATATATATTTATATATAAAAAGGAAAACTGGCCTTACTTTTTTTTTTTTTAATTTTACTTTATTATGTTACTCTGATAACTGCTGAAAGGTGGATGGCAAATGTGAGACAAAAGAAAGGTTTATCTGAAAATTTTTTATTTATTTATTTATCTCTTTATTTATTTATTTATTTTCCATGTTTTAGTGTAAATGGGTGCGTTAGGTTCCAAACAGTGGAGACAGTGTCGCAAAACAAAACAAAATACAGAGCAGTTTTGTTTTTTTTTCTCTTTTCTTTTTCTTTCCGCTACAGGGTTGACGAGGGATCCACAGTGGTGTGCAAATTAAGCCAAATTGTGAAAGAAATAGCATTTGAAAGAACAACATTAAAAAAAAAAAAAAAATGAGAGGTCTTTGTCCTTAAACCTTTCATTTTTTTTTTTAAGAAGCCAGTTTGAAATTTTGTATTCTTTTGATAATATAATGAATAAGCAAACGGGATTTCCTGTTTACTATCTAGCCCCGCTCCATCAATAAAATTAATGCTAAAATTGCGATACTCAGAATCTCCTGTTTTTTACCACTGGATCTCCCTCAACGTGGCCACAGGGTCATATTTGTTAAAAAACTTAAAAAAAAAAAAAACCAGTTACAAATGCTTTAGTCTTTGGAGTAAGATGTTGCATATTTTGCCTTTCATTTTCCCCCCTCGACGGTAACGCTTAGGCCCCTCACCAAACTCTCAGTAACCATGGTAACTGTATACAAACCCATGCTGGCGATGGTGGTGAATGGTAAGTGGTGAAGTCCATCTGCCGTTACACGTATTTAGTGCTGATATATCTATATACATATATATATACCACGTGAATTTTTTTGACTTGTCGTATTAAGTTTTCTTGATGCTCTATTCTTTTGGATATTGGTACGCCTGTAATTGAGTGTACGTTCTAAGCTAGCCTGGGAGGCACTGACTTGATTGAGATATGACCGGTGCACATCTTACTCAGATCGTTAACTCCATATTGTGTTAAACAATGCACCCTCTCTTTTCTCCTTTTGTTAGCTGTGACTTTAAAGCTTGAATGGTTTTGTTAATTCTTGCGATGTAAAAGGCTCTTGTTCCAAGTGTTGAATGCTAGATGTGGCTTCCCCCATGGTTCTTCCCTCCCAAAGTGTTGCACACGGCTAAAACTTGTTTGTCCCTTTTTTTGACATTTATGTTCCCTCGTACCTTGTCTCTCCCCGATTCTACTCCACTGCATGTTCCTTCATATGAATTTTATTTTATGTTTAAAAAAATATTGTTTCTGTGTTACCATGGAGTACACGCATGCTTTTAAATCTTCAATTATGCAGTTCCTTTTAATTTGCTTTTACTGTCTCCTTATTAAACTTTTCAATGATATGACATTGCTTTATTGAAATGATTTATAAGTTAAAATGGTTATGAAGTAAATGTAATTATAAAAATGTATGATTTTGTTATGCACCTACTGCCTTTTATAAATTAAAATGCATTTTAGTTTTTTTTTTTTTTTTTAATAAGTAATCACAGTCATAATGCATGCAACTAATAGAACTGTGGGCTGGCCCTGGAATAAATGCTCATTTGAGTTTTCTATGTACATAGGTAAATAATGCCACAGCACGTGTAATGACAAATAAAAAGACTGTCAACCCTTATACAAATGGTAAGTACAGATTGGCCTTTCACAAGGAATTGCCTCTACCTCTGAATCTATTAAGTAATTTAACTAGGGAATCTGTTTCAACAAGCCATATTTGCCTTAGCATGGCGACTGTGTCCTCACTGCTGACCTGCTACAGTGAACCACCTGAATCAATGAGATAATTTCCTCTACAGAGACGAATTTAGTCTTCAGGTTAGCTGGGCATGCCCTTCTCCCAGTCTCCCCCGAGTAACTCCCACTCGGGGGTCGGGGGAGACACAGTAATTATTTGGGAATTAGTTGGGTAATTTAATTTGTTGTTATGATAGTTGCTTGAGGGAGGATGGAGGTTTCGTTTGTTTGTTTTTTTAAGCACCACCTCCTCATCGGTCACTAATCATTTTGGAATGTGTGACTGCAGAATTCAGTTCTGGCTTAGGGCCTTCTCTGGAGTTATTAGGCTTTTGAAGTGCCTTAGAAGATGCCTCATGATGAAGTCCATAGTGAGAGCAGAATGTATGAGTGTATTATTTACTCCTTTTAAACAGTCCCTGTGCCATTTGGGCCAGGTAAGGCTGTTGCTGTTTGTCGCACACTCCTCAGGACAATGCATTTCTGCCTTTAGTAACCAAGAAGGTGTCTCAACACTCTGCACACTAAGAATTCACATGTGTATATGAAGAGTCATTTAAAATGTTCAAACATTTTGATTCTTTAATCCTCCTTAGGGTAAATCTCTCTTAAACTACATAGGGAGAAAAGCTGGTGATATGCTAATTACATACTTAATTGTACCGAAAATTCACAGGAAAGTAACGTAATAGGATATATATGCTTAGTGGAATATTATACCCATTAACATGAGCAGGATGAAGACTGTAAGGGCCCCATAATGAATGAAAATTTTCCAGATAAAAAATTATACGTATAGCATGATGTGAATGAAATTAAGATGGGAATTACACCAAAATGCTCATCATTGAGATGAATCATGTTACTGGAAGATATTTTTCCTTTGTTTCATAGATTTTTAAGAATAATATAATTTTTTTACTGTCATAAGGGGAAATGCATGGGATTTACCATTTTTAACATTTTTATTTTATATGAAATATGGAAGTACAGATTCATTTTTTAAAAAGAAAGAAACATTCAAGAAAAGTCTAAAATATATTTTAATAGTGCCACTGCCAGCTTGATCTCTGTCCCTCAGAGGATGCCACTGTTGAAGATTATTGTCTACACCTTTATTTTGCATTTTCATGCATATTTATGGAGTAAGTATATATTTACGGCATTCATGGTATCGTGTACATTCTTTTTATATAAATGGTATTATAGTGTACATATCATTTTTAAGTGGCTCTTACAAAATAATCAATATGGAGCTCTTTCAATGTTAATATGTACAGACCACATTCATTCTTTTTAGTGGTTACGTAATATACCATAAAATGGATATATGGATTTATTTCAACCTCCCAACTTGATTGATATTTAAATTTTGTTTTTTGATATTAGCATTTTGTAATTTTGTTCTCATTTTTTTTCTATCTTGTGCCACTAGCTACCAATTTGGCTAAGTCAGTTTGTTCTTATTTTTTAAAAGGGGCACCATTAAACAGAGATATAACCCTCAGTATGATCAGGCTCTGAGTTGCAGAAAAATTATTTGTTCTGCTGACCCATTTTCTCAGCTCCAACAGCCCAAGGCATATCTTAAAGGGAATAGAAAATTTCTACAACAGACTTTGAATGCCCAGGGCTGAAATGAAGCCACCTCTGATTTCCATGTCATGGAGCCTTTCTACTTGGGTAAAAATGATGGTTCTGCCACCTGCCAGAGTTGATACATGAGGACATCAATCTGACTATTGGATATTTTAAACAACTATGAAGTAACAAGCATGTGTGTGCCTATGTGCGTGCAAGTTTTCATGCATATGCATAGATGCTCATGTGAACTGTTTATGTGAGAAAATGAAGTAGGGAAGCCAAATATTATTCCTTAAGCCATATGTATGCATATTTATTTTAAAGAAAGAGTTATTGATCAGTGTCATACCCGGAGGCTGAAAAATGGACCTGTGGGATTTTTGCACACAATTCATTAACAGCCAACATTTCTGGAACACTGCCCGTTTGGCATATGTTAAGCATATTAAATGCAGTGGGCCCCCGAAAAATAAAAATAAAAAATAAACTTAGCAGTCGAAAAAATAAAAAATAAATGGATAAATGCAGTGGGCCCACACGAAGCCTTATAGAGAGGACATCGTTATCCCTGTTTTAAAGATGCAAAAACCGAAGCCAGACAAGGTGAAGTAATTAGTGAAATCTTTTACTGTGCAGTAATGAAATCTGGCCATGCCAGTGTGTGTGTGCATCACTTTCCCCCATCACCTTACAGAGTTGTACTTAAATGACCACCAGGCTATAGTAACAAAAAGATTATTAAGTGGGGACCCCAAATTCCTGCCAGATGTTGGCATAAACACCTCGCATCTCATTCTGGGTAGCCGCACACTCTTAGTTTCCCAGATAAGTCACGTGGGTCTCTCATCTATATCCCTGAAAGGGGGCATTCAGAGTCTTATCCTGTCACATGAACCGAGTGGGGTACCTACAAGGTCAATGGACAGTCACAGTAGAACTGACTTAAAAAAAAATCAAATGCAAATCCTAATTACATAAAGACGGTTGGCTTCTACAGAGGAGATCATGGAGACTTGTGATATTCAAAGAAAATCCGTTACCAAAGCTTTTCTTCTCTTTAGTTCATGAGTATTGTCGCTGCAAAGAAATGGTCCCAGAAATTGCAATATGACATAACCAACAATATACGGGGGCCTCTCAGATCCTTAGCAGGAGTGATTATGTTAAAGGAGATATTATCACCAGGAAACAAAAAAAGGAAGTCGTAACTATGTGAGATGATGGGTATGTTAATTAGCTTGGTTGTGGCAAATATTTTACAAAGTATATGTATATCAAATCAACAAGTTAAATCGGTACAAATTTTAGTGGTCAATTATACCTCAGTAAAACTAGGAACAAAAAGAGAAGATAATCAGAACCGATGAAGTCACATTGAAATGTGAAAATTAAGTGATGAGTAAGATTCATTAGCTGCCTAATTGACTCTCACAAACCACTGAACTTACATTTTGGCCAAATTATCTATCACTAGAGTCATCACATTTTGAGGTCATCATCAAATGGTGAAATATAACTATTGATGCCAACATCACAGTCGTGGATTCCTGCAATCGTGTATCCAACCAATATTTGAGCAGCTGCAAAGTTTCCAGCGATGTTATCATAAGACCGGACCCTAAAGGCAATGAGACACATGACTAGGAGGCTGTGCTATAGAGGGCTATGGTTAATTCTATCAGGGAGCGTGTGGATTCCATTTCCCAAGACGTTTGAACTTGGATATTAAAAAAAAGACTGTTGGATGACATATAGGGGTCTGGAAACTCTGTCCATCAGAAAGTCCCACAAGGAGAGAATTGAGCTACTTCTGTGCTGCCTGCCGATTTTTCCCTGTGGACACCAGTCTTTAGACAGGAATAGGGGTTTCTTGTGCCCACTGGAGAGCAAATGTTTGCTCTGCGAAACAAGTTAAGGACCAGATTCTTTGGGGATTTCCTGGATGCTGGAGGAGTGTGGGTGTTAGATGGAGCTCTTTTCTTAGGGATCTTAGGAAGAATGAAACTGAACAAAAAGATCCTAGACTATAGACTGTAGAGAGAGGTGGATTTTGTATCGGTGCTCCCTTTCACTGGCTAGCGAATGGCAGGCAAGTTGTTTAAACTCTCCACACTTTACTTTACTCAAATGAAAACTGTAGACATAATGGGAGCCACTCCACAGAGCATTTTTGACTATTACAGGAGATAAAGTACTTAACACAGTGCCACGGTACAAAGTGCCCTAAAAATTTAATTATACAATAGTCTAAAATAATGTAGCCATCTCGTTACTTTTTTGCTATAGGTAGTGAGTTGAACTTCCAGACAGACATACTAGTTTAAGGGTCAAATAGTCAGATGCCAGCAGAGGCTGGGCAGATAAAATAAATGAGCAAATGGAGAAGGTCTAACAAATTCACAGTTTTGTGGGAGGGACTATCTTGTACTTTCGTACTGGGAAAAGCAAAATATTTCTCTGCTAGAAGAAAAACATCACAGGGTAACAACAAAAGATTGCTGATGGCTGGCCCCCAAGCCGGGTACACAATAGGGAGCAGTGGTGACTGTGGCAAACTGAGGGGTTAAGTGGGGTGCTCGCTGGTCACCTCCAAAAAAATCACTCTGTGGGAAATTCTTAATCTAAAGTTGCCATTTCCACTAATGTTTCAAGAGAAACAGAAATCCTCTATTTTAGATGAACTCTAAGTGTCAGCAATGAACACATGTGGCCAAAAAAAATAATTACTAGGTGAACCAAACACAGTGGGCCACTAACTCTTCATTTCAGCCATTGCCTCGTGCAGCATCTCGACTACCAGGTTGCTGGCATCCTCGCTGCGTGGCTGCAGAAAGCATCCGTATGCAGTTTCGGAACCCTCCCATGTGGTGTATTTCAGGGTACTCTGTTAAATGTGTTTCTTTGATACTTAACCCAGTAAAGGCCTAGAGAAGGTGAGTGCAGATTTTTTTTGTGTGCACATTCAGACTTGCCTTTTAACACCTAATAGAGCCATAGTCAAGGCCAGGGATCTCGGCCAGCGTGTTTACAGAAGACTGGCAGATGATGACCTTCGAGAAGCTAAATTTGAGGATGGGAGCTCTGAGTTAGACGCAGCCCCTACAGGCCTGGCCACAGAGGGGTCTCTCTAAACAGCTCCTGTGTCTGATCTGGAGCGAGACCCCCACGCATCTGGTCTCTGCTCCACTGCCTTGTTGTGTAGGCGGCCCTGGGAGGCCGGGAGCTGTGGGCTTTATCAGCTGTTCTTTTGTTGTAAGCCTCATTGTTTGGTTTAATGTCCTTGATCAAAATCTGTGAATTTGCAAGGCCTGGGGATGTACACAAACTGCCTGAGAAATTAAAACTGGGATCATTTTGTCCGTCTTCCTGACAGTGCAGGCTCATGTCTCCAGCAGGGTTCTCCCAAGGGTCTCTTCCAGGTACTAGAGGAGTCACGGGGACTAGGAGGCCATTTACATGTGATTTGCATACATTTCCATAAGCCCGCATGAGCTTTAAGTCTGAGCAGAGGTGATTTTCAAGGGCTGGATTCTGATTGCCTTTCCTTTGAAGACAGTCACCCCTAACAGGGTCCTTCTTTATTAGATATATATCAGGAAGCAAGTCATTGGAGATGGGAAGGAGACAGAATCCTAGCCAAAAGGGAATGAGTCCATTAAAAACGAAGCTGTATATTCCTTCAGTTTCTTCAGAGCAAAACGAAATAAATATTTATGGAGCACCGACGATTTGCCAAATGCAGTTTTCGATGCTGGGAATTCACATCGAACGGCAGCCCTGCTCACTTTACCATTCATTTTAATGAAGGAAATGGTTATAAAAACAATTAGGAACAAGCAAAGAAAGAGAAATGAGTAACCCAGGTCGTGTTAACAGCTATACGGGAAACAAAGCCGGGAATTGAATCGGAGTAGCTTTGAGAAGGGGGTGTGCCAGGCGTTAAATGGTTTCCCTTGAGAAGACACTGGGGACCTAAATAACATCAGGTCAACTTTGTCAAGAGTTAATTGATCAATCTATTGATCAATATCAATTAGATGATAGATGTTAAATGAGAGTGTGAGAAAGAGGAACAAGTTCACTTAACTCAAGGAAATGAGGAAGACAAAGGTGGATGAGAGAAACGTGATTTCTAAGTCAGTCTTAGACACCTCCGAAAGATCATTGGCATCACTTACAATCTTTGACAGTTACATCAAAATTAATTGATGGGTCCACATTCAGTGAATGGTACGCTCCAGCCTTGCGTGCAAAAGAACAATTTAAGAGAGTTAAAAGGATGTACACAAGAAACAGAGCCTTACTTGAATAGTGTTCAAAAGACTGTGTCTTCACTTCCAGTAAAAGGTAGGGCACACGTAGGGTGTAAGACAGGGAACAGAGGGAAGAAGGAGTCATCGATTAATAAACTAATTATTCATTGACTATAGCTCCATATCGAGTTCTTTCACACACTCTAGATTTCCATGAAGGACTAGAAAGAGAATGTTCAATATGTTCAGATAGCTCTGAAGCTTTATTTTCAACCAGTTTGCCCTATTTTATCTTAGAATTCGAATAACCTGAAATGCAGACATTAGTTCCCATGTCCTCAGAAACTGGGTGTTTTCTTATTTGAGAAGCAGCGTAATTTCAGTTGGTCAGATCGAAGTCATCTTCCACATTCAGAGAACACATATTCTGAAATGTTTGGGATAATATTAATTTTCTATTGCCACGGAAATTCCTGTAAGACAAGATATGGTTAACATAAGGGAGTAAGTTGTCAGCGTAAAGTTTTAGAAAACATTGGGACAATATCAGCATTTCATGTTCACTTTGTAGGTCTAAATATGTCTAGGGATTTTCCATCAATAAGGCTCTCCCAAGTAATCCAAAAATAACCCTTTGAAAAACCCTATCCTAAGAACATCTAGGGACTGTAAACCAGCTAGCTTATTCAAGTTGGAACTGAAAGTTCTTAGAACAAAACATTCCTAGAATATTCTAAAAAGTTCTTAGGTCCATCCAAGGGCATATCTGTTACTATATTCAGCCTCCATCTTTCTTAGTGGATCAATAGATTGTGACCACCTCTCAGCTGTTCTAACACGCGCATCGCTTAGGTCGGACAACAGGATGTCACACCTCTCCCTTCTGGGAAGAGCTCAGAGAGTTCTTGTCAGAAATACTTTCTATCACATCTCAACTTTCACCATGGCCTTTTCTCGGTAGCATTTATTAATAAAGGGCCTCTAGTGTTTGACCCTCAGCCCACAGACACAAGGTTTTCCACGAAAGGCAAGCATGCCGATCTTTCGTTGTCTTTCAGGAATTCTATATAATGGATTTTTTCATAAAGATGTGCCAGTAGGAAAGGAGATGATCACTAAACCCTAAAACATGATCATTCTTCAGAGATTTGTCCCTAGATAAGGCCCTATGAGTCTGTAATGTGGGTGGCTTCTCAATTTGCAGATATTCTTCTATGCCCTTTTCTTGAGTAAAAATTTCTGAAGGTCCAGGATTTCATTTTACAGAAAATGCTCCATCCAGAACATTTAGAAAATTACAGGATTCTGTTTACCTTATATACAGGTTACTTAAAGTTACCCCAGATATCATGCGTTGATTAAAATTTTTGATGGTTCCTGAAGGCACTGAAATGTATTCCACACTCAATCTCTACTAGATAAATGTCATTTTCTTTGGGCTTTAAAAGGCACTTTGGAATTCTGTAGAGTCTCCAGGTCATAATTAGAAATGACAATTATCAGAATATGTCACTGCAAAGAATTCTGTTCATGGGAACTTTCAAATTTTTGTGAACTTAATGCAGAGAGATATGATGTATTATTTAGTGGTAGCCTGTGAAATAAGACCAAAAATAGAAATGATTATAGTGGTCTCAGATAATATGGACATGGGAGAAAATTTATTACCATTTCATTTTCAAAAGGTTTACCTGTAGCTGGTCAGTAGTTTTCATACTATTAACTTGTATTGGCAGAAAAATCAAAGAAGGGAATAAATCTATTTTCCTATGTGTAGTTTTCAAGCAGTTTTTTATGCATGCCCAAACTATATATCCTCTGAATTTTAAAATTAAAAAAAAAAAAAAAAACCCAACCCATTAGTTTTGCAGTTAATTTGCAGTGATATCAGTCGTTGAATCAAAGGTGATAATAATGATTTTTTTGTATATTTGTTTTAAGGCTGGAAATTGAATCCAGTTGTGGGTGCAGTCTACAGCCCTGAATTCTATGCAGGTAAAGAATTTCTCTTTGCATGATATCTTCTTGGTCTTTTCTATCTGTGCTTTGCCCGCCAATGAAGAATGGGTTTCATAAAAACATCTGAACCAAGTAAATCCTTATCCTAAGACGT
>NW_006436812.1:1096410-1135209 GCF_000325575.1 Pteropus alecto | reverse complement strand
TTTTGGCAAAACCAAAAGCATTTAAAACTCTTTTCAAAAAATGAAGGGGTCTCATGTAAATTCCATTGTGGAGTTAGCATGGAGCCACTGCCCCTTTCGACATTTTCCATTGATTTTGCCTTAAAAAAGCATTAAGACTTTGTTCAAGAGCTTATTGAACAAACGTAGAGCTGTTCACACCCATTTTATTTCTAAATGCCTGTATGTGTTTTTTTTAACCATACATTTCCATTTGGGGTTGCATTTCTTTTTCCTGGCAAAGCAGAGACTCGGATCACTTATTCCAATAATGTGGCAGCCAGTTGGAATTGCCAAGAGAAGGACTATTTAGAAAACCAGAAAAAACTGAGTTATCTTTCTTTCTCCATTAATCAACTCCCACTAGAAATTCCATTGCTCTCTGCTTTGCCTTCAAAGATATAGCTCCCTTTTCACCCCTTCCATGCCTGACCCACCCCCCTGCCCCCCGCCCCAATACCACTTCACTGGGAAATCTACTGTACTGTCGTAGAAAACTTGATCATCAAATTTGGGAAGAGAGTCACCTGGAAGCCACAGCGGCTGAGATTTTTGCCAGGCTTGGCCTGTCCCTTCTGCCCCTTGTGCCCTTGCTCATTAATGAGGCCGCATTGAACACCTGGGAGCCTAAGTCACTTTGCCCCATGGATGTTGGAAAAGAAGTCTCTCTTCGATGTGGCCCTTGCTTTTTAATAAGGAGAAATAAATAGCTAGTTGGTCTAGATTCACTCCCTTAGTGCTTTCTCGACGGTAAGTCATACTCCTTGCTTTGCGTCTTCTGGGGTGTCGCACGTCTGTCATTGTCCTGATACTAAGCATTCACCCTGGTGGATGACAAAGGAATGTAGGGATCTTAGCTATTTTAGCACAATAACCAACTTGATTTAAATTTGTTTTTAAAAAAAGGTAAATCTGGGAAGGCCTATTGTGAGTTCTGGAATTTAGGTACGCAAAGCTTGCAATTGTTCTTCATGGGTGAATTTTACCACAAGCCTTGGTGAAAGTCCAGGGACTCTATGGCTGTAAAGTAGCTGTGTCATCTCTTATGAGGGAGGAGAGACTTAGCTATAGGCCTTCCCATGACCATATGGTAAAACCCACCTCCTGAGAGGACACATAGTGGAGGAGTGAGCAATATGGACACTGCACTCAGACAGCCCGGGTTCGAATCCTGGCCCCCCTGCTTGCCAGCTGTGTGACTCTAGGCAAGTTACTTAACCTCTCTGTGCCTCAGTGTCTTCATCTGTTAAATGGGAGATGATCATAATAACAGACTCACGGGTATTTATAGGAATCACATAGGTGAATATGTGAAAAGTGTTTAGTGCATAGTCAGCACCATATAAGCACTGGGTTAATAAAAATAAATAAGTTAATATTCCACCTCGTTGCCGTAAGGGGAAGGTTAACCGAGTGCTGAATTCTGAGTGTACCACTAGACTAAGAGATTCTCTTCTTAACTCGTGAGAGGACCGGTCCTTCCCGTTCTCAGCATGTTCATTTAGAGGAAGTTAATTTCTGGGATCAGAGGTAAGGCCGTCTGTTCAGATGGCACAGGTATTGCTGGGGTACATCCTTGTCCAAAGCTGCTAAGAAACGAAATTGCCCCAAAGGTGCAAGGAGACAGCAGCTCCCGTTCATCTGCTGGCGCTGCCAGGTGAAATGGAGTAGCTAGAATAAAGAGGTGGCAGATTGTTCGCATGTGTGTGTGCACATGCACGTGTGTGTGAGTACTCACGTGTGTATATGCACATCTAAGTGAACATTGTCTCCCCCAAAATAGTGGGGTGAAGAACAAGAAGCAAGATATCATTTGATGAGGAGGTCGGGTGTAAATTCGTGCATTATAATAGAAAGGGATGTGCATCTTCTGGTCCCATGCAAAGTAGTCAGTCATCTTCGTGTCCAGAAACCAGGAAAACACACCAAATATCTTTTTTACGTGTGATTTCAAACCTATATGCATATCTATGGAAGTTTAGGAGAACATTAAGACAGGAGAAACAATTTAGACTGATTTATACATATAAAAATAAATGAATCTGCACAACATTTAGAACATTAGAGTGGCCATTCAAATTAGCCCTGGGTCCACCGTCAGAAATTAGATCATTGGATCCAAAACACTAATTTGAAAAGACACATGCATTCATTGCAGGATTATTTACAATAGCCAAGATATGGAAACAACCTAAGTATCCCTCAATAGATGATTGGATTAAGAAGAGGTGGGACCTATATGCAATGGAATATTACTCGGCCATAAAAAGAATGAAATCTTGACCTTTGCAACAACATGGATGGACCTAGAGCATATTGTGCTGAGTGGAGTAAGTCAGACAGAGACAGACAAGTGCCATATGATTTCACTTCCATGTGGAATCTAAAGAACGAAATAAACAAACGAAACAGAAACAGATTCATACATACAGCGAACAAACTGATGGGTGCCAGATGGGAGAGGGGTTGGGGGCCTGGGTGAAAAAGATGAAGGGATTAATAAATACAAATTGGTAGTTACAAAATAGTCATGGGGATATAAAGTACAGCATAGAGAATAGAGTCAATAATATTGTAGTAACTGTGTATGGAGCCAGGTGGGTTAGACTTATTGGGGGGAATCACTTCGTAAGTTACATAAATGTCTAATCACTCTGCTGCGCACCTGGAACTAATATAAAATAACATAGAGGGTCAATGGTAATTGAAAAATGAAAAACAATTTAAAAAAGGAGTTAGACCATTGGACTATAGAAAAGGAGTGAGTTACATAAGGGTTAACATGGGCTGAGTAGTTTCTATGATCAGGCACCGTGCTAAGCCTATTCTTAGCATGATGCTTAAATTCCCATGGCAGTGTCCCAATGAGGAGACTAAGAGACAAGGAATTTGAAATCAAGAGCCTATGTTTTTTATAACTGGGTTATACTACTTTATTTTTTATGAATAGTAAAAGTCATAATTTTTTTTGACCATGCCCTATGATAGTAGATCATACTACTGCTCTATGGCTAAACCAGTCTAACTAAAAAAAGACAGATGATAATTTTGGATTATTCCAACCACCACCATATTCAGATCTGTTAACCAGTAGTGACAGGGAGTCTGGACAGCCAAATGATTATTTCTATGAGTTGCTCTGATAATTAAAATCTTAACAAAAATGAGGCATGGATAAGTAAGTGTTCCTTGAGAAATCTGAACATTTGTGTTCCAAGTTGCCAGTATCTGGCCCCACCTTGATCAGAAGCTTTCTCTTGCCTATATATTTGTGTGTGAAGGTAGACAGAGTTCATGATATTCAGAAATGGAGGAAAATGTTGCTGTAAATTCAACAATCCAGAACAGTTCCTCTGAAATATCTGAAGACCCATAAACACTGAGACTCCAGCTAGCTTAAATCTAAAGTCGCAAGTACCTCTACCTATGGAATGCGTATATGTAAATATATAGATGTAGAATGTCTTCATTTGCATAGCCAGGTGTAATTGCTAAGGTTACCCATTTAAATACCCATGACTAAAAATGTAGGGGGCATTTTAAATTTCCCCAAGTATAAAAAGAGTCTGGGTTTATCTTACAATTTTGAACATGCCTCAAAGCTGAAATGAAGACCTCGTCATTGATTTGCTCTAAATATTTAGCAGGCCAACCCCGCATGTGCCTGATATGTACTAGAAAGCTAGACTCATTAGTCATTTCTATATATAATATTCTGTGTTAATGACACATATCATAACATTCTCATAGTATAATTATTGATTTTCTGAAGCTTATGCAGAATTAACAACCCAGTCTCCAATTGTCTCTCAGAATGGGGCACGAAAAGTTCACATATTTTATAAATTAAAATCGATATTTTCAATCTCTCCTAAAGGTAGTTTTCCTAATTTAGTGGACTTTTCCCTAACATTTATTTTGTCTTTTAATTATAAAATGGCAGGTTATTGATTTTCCTATATAACCTCTTGACACCCTGAGTGCATTTTTATTGCTAATGCAGGGTGGGGGTGGGGAGAGCAGTCGCACCTCTTAATGAGGATCTTTAATTACCAGCTGAACTGTATTAATTTCCTTTGATAAATTATGACGTGCACTCTCCCTTGCTCACACATTCCAGGGGAAGCATTAAGAAAGTGGTTATGGAAGTCTTTTCATTTCGGGGGATCAGATCATAACAGGAAGAACTCTTTTAAATGCTTATCCAGTCCAGTCTCTAGAAGCAGATACACATAAATCAGCTTATCCCCGTGAACATATATAAATCTTCCCCAAAGACAAGCGGGTGTTTTCCTATAACACTAAACAGTATCGATTATTTTTCCTAAGTCCCATCATCTTTGGACTCCTTGAGGCTTATTCTCCAGACGAAGGATTGATAAGTCAATAAAAAAAAAAGTCTAGGTGAGTCTCCAGGACTTCAGCTGGTATCTATGGCCATTCCGTTTTAGAGTTTAGAGAAAATTGAACTTCCCAACTGGAAGTACAGTCTCTACAAATATCTGTTTCCAGTAGCATGCCTCGAGTTATTTCGTGTAATTAGAAATAGTGTTTCTAAGACTCTCGATGAAGACAACTCAATGGGGATTCTTACCGTTTTCCCATCATTATGAGACAGTCCTTTCGCCTTCTAATAAAAAAGATTTTTTTTAAAAATTGATGTCTTTAGAGATAATCGTGATATCTAGCCCACAAAACTGTTGATCAGAAGCACCTTTAATCTTCATAAACAAGTAAAACAAACTGAAAATAAATAACAGGAGGTTATACAAAGATGTCAACATGGTACTGACAAATGGCAGATTCATCTGTTTCTCAGTTGCGGCTAAGATCGTTGCAAAGCTTACCCACACTAGATATCATATCTGCCAACTCATTTCTGTGATTAAATATTCCATCAGTGGGGCTTTAAGGCGGCAAAGCTTAACAAGATTCATAAGATGAACCACTTGAACACACATAACTCACTTCCATGGTTGGAAAGCACCCCGCTTGCAAAGGAAAATTGGGCTCGAGTTAAATTACTCCACGAGTTGTGATCATTTGGGAAAGAAAAAGATTTTCCCATGCAATGCAAATCTAAGATATAGTTAGGTCCTGATGACAAGAAACACATAATTAAAGTCAAACAGAGAGAGATCCAGAGTAAATCAACTCGAAAACTTTGAAGAAGATGATGAAAAATAATCTTGGTGACACTATTATTATGAGCAGATTTTGGGGAGGAGAGAGGGGGTTTTAGAATGGATACTCCTGAAAACAAAAAAAAAA
The DNA here is from genome assembly GCF_000325575.1 of Pteropus alecto. NCBI lineage: Eukaryota > Metazoa > Chordata > Mammalia > Chiroptera > Pteropodidae > Pteropus > Pteropus alecto. The sequence goes on along the minus strand of NW_006436812.1, from coordinate 1,129,920 downwards.
TTCTGGTTTCAAGAGAGGCAAAAAAAAATTTTTAAATGACAGATACTTAAAGAAGGGCATACCTGGCTGCAAAATCACATTTGAAAGGTGATTGGGCCTTGAAACTAGGTTATCCTGGGGTTGTAGGGAGAATCAGGTAAGATAATGAGTATAGAACAACTTTATGGGCTGTAAAGTAAAATAAAAACGGGGGCAATTAGTATGATCACTGAAGTCACCTCGATTACGTCCACATCGGTCTGAGCCTGGCCACAAGCCACATGAGTCGATACCAGGTGAGGAGATGGCAAAGTAAACTGGGATCTCAATATAAAGTTTAAAAATGAAGAGGATGGATGTAGCATTGTGATCGCTTGTCTTGAAAGGGCAGCTGTTTGACCTTGAGTTATCCCTACAAAGGTATTGGTTTTCTATGGGCTCTTGGGCCCGGTAGACCATGATTCATCTAAGAATTAGTTTAGAAGAAGATAGATATAGGTCTCCCTTCCAGTTGTTCCCCTCACTCCACTTCATTGAGTCCATCACAGTTAAGACAATGACCTTTGGCCACACTTTTGGATGGTCTTCTTTCTAATTCCCTTCCTGCAATTTGTATAAAATAGCACTGGAAAAAAAGATTATCCAGAACCCGTAATAACTGTGGTCCCTGACACAAGCTGTTTTTCTTTGATGGGTCACAGTCTTAGACTTTGGGGTCAGGATGACCTGCCAAAATACTGGAGACAACGCATGCCTATTTGAGGTGACTACCTTAGCCTCTTAAAGGAGTGGGATGTGGGTTTAAAAGGTTCCTGCTACCACTCTGAGCCCCTCAAAACAGCCGATCTTCGGGCACCCCTCGTGGCTAATATTTCCCACAGCCACGCAGAGGACCAGACTTATCTAGACACAGAGCGACGGCAGTGAGGAGCATTCCTTATAAACAATGACCTTTGGCTCTGCAATGTTTTGTATAATTTACACATCTGCCAGATTAAATGCAGTGCACTTCAGTGAACTGGAACAGAAGGGTCCCGATTTAAGTCCCCAAGCAAAGGATTTCCAGCCTGGAAATGTTCCACTTCAAAGACTTTATCTCATACATCTGTCTACCTTTCCTCCTCCTTTGGTTGCAATTCACTTTCCTTCTCTCCTCTCCTCCCTCCATCTGTCTTTTCAGATTTCATCTCATTCTTGCCCAAGTCTGGCCTTAATTTTTATCTGCGTCCTTCCCTGTCCCACAGAGGGAACGCAGCTCAGCTTTGATGGAGCCCGTGGGGGTTTTTGATCAGAACTTGCTTATGTGCTGAAAACTGCATATCCTGAGAAGCTAGTTTCCATTCTTTCGCATGCCAAGTCTATCAAAGAGAGCTTCCTCAAAAGCAGGGAGAGTGACAGGACAGCTCTTTTAGGAGAAGCCCCACCTCTAGGCCGTGGGAGAAAGATGAGGTCTGAATATCCGGCTCTGGATAAGTTTTGTAGGGTAAATTCTAGGCTGTGTCATCAATATATTGAACAACTCAAAACATGAGGCAGCTTTGGGCACTTATGTTGTGCCAGGCACTGTGCTAAATAAACACTTTGTATCTCTTTGCATCCTCATAAAAACTTTATAGCATGATCTTCCTTATAGAAACGATGAAACCAAGGCTTTGTGGAGAATTATCTCATATCCCGAAACACAGAACTAGCATGTGAAAAGTAAGTTTATTATATAAAGGTCTTTTTTCTAAACTCAAAGCCCATGTTTTCATGACCTCGCTCTGCAGCTTCTAGACAAAAGCCTGCCCTCAATGTCTTCTGTTCATCAGATTGTAGAATATAATAATTAATAAAAATGGCTTTGCACTTAATATTACCCACTGCATGCCAAACTCCATACTGAGGTCTTTACATATATTTACATAGATTGCAACTCTGCAGGATCGATGTCATAATCTTTGTGTTGCAGAAGAATTAGAAATCCAGTGAAGTCAAGTTACGCAAGATTGCTAGCTTCAAAAGCTAAAGAGCTGGATACAAACCTGTATCTTTCTGATTCCAAAACTCATTCTTTTTTTTCTTTTTTTTTAACTTCAACAAGTTATCCCTGCTACATAGTAATGCTATAGTGAATCCAATATCCTGGATTAATGGTTCTGAACTGGGAGTGATTTGCACCCCTACCAGGGCAATTGGGGAACTTCTAGAGATATCTGGAAGGATGAGTGTTCACTACTGACATCTAGTGGCTGGAGGCCAGGGATGCTAGAAAACATCCTACAATGGCACAAGACCACCCTCACAGCAAAGAATGATCTGACCCAAAATGTTGATAGTGCTGAGGTTGATAGAAGCATATTAGTAAAGATGTCACATGAGCACCGAATATTCAATAACTCATGCTCTACCAATTGCTACCGCGAAAGATATATGACAGCTGTAGTTATCAATGGCAATCGAAGAATTTAAAGAAGGACATTCACCCAAATGTTTCCTCTTCTGGGCCTCTTTTTTTTTGTGACTTTTGACTCCAGAGGGAAAAACGTCAAGTTTGATTACATACAGCGGAGCCATGTTGGGGGTCTCCAAGACCATCCTTAGGGTCTGTGACTGGCTAGAAAGACTCATAGGAATCAGAACAGCTGTTATACTCACAGCCAAAGGATACAGATTAAACACCAGCAAATGGTACATGGGGGCGAAGCCCAGAAAACCAGATGAAAGCTTCCTGATGTGGTCTTTCAGTGGAGTCACAGGGATTTGCTTGATTTTCTCAGCTATGACGTTCGACAATACGTGCAAAGTGTTCTTAGTCTGGGAAGCTCACCTGAGACTTGGTGCCCAGGGTTGTTATTGGGAGTCCAGTCACACAGACATGGAGCATCCATGTGACTGACCTAAGCTACTCAAAACGTCACCCCCAGAGCAAAAGCAAGCATTCACCATAAGTCACCACAGTGAACTATCTACTCAAACTGGTACTGTGTGGCCCAAGGCCTCAGGCATCCAAAAACCGTCTTATCAGGCAGAGTCTTCCAAGGACTCAGATCTCATAATGGAGAGCCAATCCTGAAGACAAGCCTTTTTTGGGAAATGTGTAGGGTTCGATCAGCCCAGACCCACCTAGTTAGCTCTTTCCTGCACAACAGTGAAGAAAAACATAAAGGTGAAAAGCTCAGTGGTGATAACGATGGTAATGATTGGCATGATGATGATGCTATAAGACAGGATATACCACTGAGTCGGTTAATTCTAGAAGAAAAGATCAAACTGAATTTAGTGCTGAAATCAAAAAGAATGTGTGGCTTTTTCAGTTAGAGCAGGGTCAGCAAATCTCTTCAGTAAAGGGCTAGTTAGTAAATATTTTTGTATGCCACGTGGTCTCCGTCACAGCAACTCAGCTCTGCCAATGTAATACAAAGGCAGCCGTAGACAATGCATAATGAATGGGCTTGCCTGTGTTCCAAGAAAACTTTATTTAAAGACACCGGCATTTAGATTTCCTATTATTTCCATGTGTCATGAATTAGTCATCTTTGTTTCCCTCCCCCAACTATATAGCAATGGAGAGCCATGGCCCTCCTCTGCTGACCCTGGCTTAAAAAGTCCAGGTCTAATAAACACAAAGGCGCTAGTTTATGCCTTGGGAAGCTTTGTCATTGTTTAGCATTGCACTGGCTTAGCAATCACAGACTACGTGAACCCATAAGGTTGGCTGGCTGTCACTCAGTTGTGTGAGATTCATCAAGGAAGGGTCAAAGAGAGAGGCCATGTGTAAATTAACTCGTACCACTGGCTTCCATTAATTCATCCTTTAGCTCAGAGTTACAGCATCGAGGGCCTGTGAAGTGCCAGGCCCTGTGATGGGCACTGGGGTAGAGAACGTCCCTCCAGAAACTGGCAAGGCAGTAAAGGATGCAGACAAATAAACGCAATGTATAATAAATGATGATACCTGCTGGGCACTGAAAAATCACAACCCTCTGTGTTAGGAGCCAGAGGGTAGTATAAATTGGGTTTTGAAGGCTAAGTAAGAGTTCGCTTGAAATGAAAGTGGTGTAAGATCATTGCAGAGGTGAGTAAGGGGGAGTTTGGTAGATGCCAAAGAGTTTCTCAACCTTTATCTTCAGAATCCATTGAGAAAGATTAAAACAAACAAAAATAAATACAGGTGCTTGATTTTCACCTGAGATGGAAATTTCCAAGGCAAAATCAGGTTTCCCCTGAAGGCTGAGGAATATTGATCTGTTGATATCAGATCTAGAAAAAAGTTTCTAAATACCTGACAATACCATACAAAGGAACCCGGATTCTGAAATTTATCCTCTGGGTACCAGACAACCATTGAAAGCTCTGATAAAAATAATAATAATATAATAAAAAATAAAAATAAAGTAAAACACTTGGTAATGTAGACCCAAATCTACACTTGAAAAAAATAATAGTCTTATGAGAACTATTACAAATATGTGGGTTAAGCCCTGAAGGCTGAAAATAGTACGATCGCATCAGCAACCAATCCCAGGGATTGGGGTCTTCGCAGACCCCAGAATTATTAAACTGGTGCCCCACCCGAAGGCCGTTATAAAACTTGTTTCCTGGTTTGGGCCAAATCTTTTGCTAGAAAAGTAAATTCCCGGAGATTTCCAAAACGAGGTGATCTTTCTTCTTTATATTTTAACTTGTGTTGCCATTCTATTATAAACCATTTCATTGCGAAGAGTTTTTGCTTCTCCCTTCCAGCATTCTTTTCAAAATGTATAGTTCACTGCGATTAGCCCAAGCAATTAAGTTGTTAATAGAGACGAATTGGCCAAATATTGTTTAATACCCGGTATGTTAATTCTATGTAGATCTTCGTTCTCCAAGTATAAAACAAAGCTGTCCTGTTGTCTTTTAAAAAATATAGCGGTGAAGAATCAACACACAAATGGCTAAACCTACTTAGATTAACTATGTTGATGACAGTTAATGCAGTTCCTGAACTTCTATGGAACTGTTACAACCCATTACAGCCGAAATATTGGTTTATGAAAAATTAATAAAGCCGGTAGAAATGGAATCCAGCATCTGCATTTGCTATTTACACCAAAAGAATCAGCCAGAATTAATTATGCCGTATGCTACATTCTAATGAGTTTTTCATTAAACTGTCTACCATTATGGAAACTAAACAAGGATTATTCAAAGAATAATGCCAACGGCTGTTATTTTCTTGAGAGATTAAATTAGTTAATGAGTTATACATTTAAATCTGATGCAAAGGTTAATTGATGTACACTTCTCATTGTATTAAACCCAGTATCATTTTAAAAACATGAACACCCCCATATCACTGATATTTCCTCTGGAAGAAAAAAAAAAAAACAACACCACGATCTATTTAAATGTTCCTAGTGTTTGTTTGATATGCCTGTGGTGTTGTAAAGATTGGAACCCTCTATATTACTTCTCTGTCATTTTTGGACATAATTTCCACTGGTCAAAATTTTCTATTTGCTTTCAACCCAAAGGTAGGGGTGTGTGTGTGTGTGTGTGTGTGTGTGTGTGTGTGCGCGCGTGTGTGTGTATGTGTCTGTGTGGATGTTGGGCATATTTAGACAAATGTATCTGATTAATCTTTGAGAGACTCTAAGTCGAAGTATATTTTCTGCTGTCACCAGAAGGGTGGGGTCAGGATTATAAACTTTATCTGGGACAAGAAGGAAAGCCAAGATGAATCTCTTCCCTCATTCCACAAATATATACAGTCTCTCCTGAAACAAAGTTCTGTCATAGTAAGTGAAATACAAGAGTGGGTCACTAGAGAAAGCTCTACAGATGGCCTTTTGGACTCTTGGAGCATCTTAGAGGCTCTTGTCCCAAAGAAGAGGAGAGAGAGAGAGCGAAGAAGCCATGTGGGTTCTTTGCAGAAATTCTAAACCACCGATTTCAGCTAGAACATAATTTCTAACTCCCCTCCCCCACTTCCTTGAGCAGAGATAACAAACTAAGATGTCTTGAGGATCAGGCTGTGAGATAAGTGAGTGAAATATGCCAATCAGAGGGGACATGTCTCCATTATAAGATGGTGTGGCATCTCCCCATCACCCTAAGTAGCCCTGCCAGGCAAGAATACTGACCCAAGTCCCCATGGCCTTATCTCCTGATCCCTCAAAAGAAGCCAGATTCTGCCTCATAACAGTAAACTTCCCAAATTTAAATGTTTGGAATTTCTTTCCAATCTTAAAATGTTTTCTATTAATTCTATTATGTTTAGCATTATGTTAGTGGCCAAAGAAAAGAGTACACTACTTATCAACTTGCTACTCCTTCCTTAAAGGAAACAAGGGGACAAATAAGTCCCCCAAAGTGCCGTATTTTGAGATTCCAAATAATTATTATTTCCATTATTATTATTACAAAGGTCATTTATTGTTTATCAATTATTAGCCAAATCCTTTCCTGTAATAGTTCTCATCTTTACAATAGTACTCAGTGAAGTAGATAATTTGGTCCCTGTTTTGCAGACATTAAAACTGAGACTCAGGAATGTAAAATGCCTTACCCAAGGTCAAAGCAACTTACGGTTGCTGAGACCAGAAAACAGAACTAAGTTTAAAAGTTTCTGAAGCCCATGCTTTTTCAGCTACACAGAAACCTTAAGAGTTCATCACTTCTCCTCTCTGCTCCCTTCCTTCCTATCTTATTTCTACCTTGCAAGTGAGATTTCTTATCTGAAGCAGATACATCCTGCCCAGAGCCTTCTTTCCTTGGCTTTAAAACCCTATCACGGACTCTTAAAAGGTGATCACGATGTTCTATATAACATTTTTAGCTTGGAGGAGTCAGGTGTTTTCAACCAGAAGGCCATTGCAGAGTCTGTAGACATGGCTTAGTTGAAATGGGGTTGGTGGACAGTTATTGTTCAAAGATTAGAATGGATGTTTAATCAGTTTGGGACCAAGTATCACCATTAATAAGCTTTCTGAGAGAGTCTGAGCTTTAGAATCATGCAAAGCTGGCTCAGGTTTAAGTTTTGTCTCCTATTTTTTCTCTCTCCTCCTTTTTTTTCTTGGGGATTTAATAAGAAAAAAATAAGATAGATAGATAGATGATAGATAGATAGATAAATAGATAGATAGATAGATAGATAGATAGATAGATAGATAGATAGATAGATAACGCATGTAGAGCATACATGGTCCAGTACTGGAAATTCAATGATATCTCAATGGTCACTCTCATGAATATTGGCTTTATTGAGGTTGCTTATGTAGTCCCCAAGATTTTATCGTTGTTAGCAGCCCAGGAATCCCCTGGGAGCTTATTAGAAATGCAGATTCTCAGCCCCCACCCAGACCTACTAGATAAGAATCAGCATTTTAAAAGGGTCCACCAGGTGATCCCTTGTGTGTTACAATTTGAGGAGCAAGGCTCTAGGCTAGCCCTTATCTACATATTGACACCTGTAACTCTAAAGGTTAACTACCTTAGAAGATAAAACTTCCATTGTTTTTGTGTGGCTGAATTGTTAGCCCTTCACAAATACCCTATGGGCTCCCCTTGTTTCATTGTCTTGAACAACTGGTGAATTAAAAAGAAATTTGAGGGCAAGTGTTGAAAAAAACATGTCTTTAAAATTTTTTTGGTTGCTTATTTTTTAATAAAAATGAAACAAAATTAAAATTTTGGCAGCTATTGATACCCTCTGAAATATTTAATGAGAGCTGGCTGGAGAGGGGCTAATGCTGTCTTGAAAGACAACTATTATTAGTATCTTTCCAATCCGAAAGGGGACATTGGAACAGGGGACAGAAATCTTTTTCTATAAAGGTACAGATAGTAAATATTTTAGCCTTCGTAAGCCGAAGGTCTCTGTGGTGCAAGTACTCAGCTCTTTCTTGCGTCATAAGAGCAGCCATAAACAATAGGTAAATGAATATGGCTGTGTTCCAATAAAACTTTATTTATAAATACTAAAATCTGAATTTTATGTAATTTTTTCATGTCATCAAATCTTATTCTTCTGTTGATTTTTTCTCAATCATAGAAAAATGTAAAAGCCATTCTTAGCTCATACATCATATAGAAGTTGTGTTAGCCAAATTTAGCCCAAAGACTTGTTTACCTGTACCTGATTTAGAAGATTGGCCTTAAAACCATGGGTCCAGGTATTTGCTTAGTTTGACTTGCATTCGGCACTACAAGATTTCTAACTGCGTGAACGTGGGCAAGATCCTAAAACTCTATGTCTCAATATCCTATTAAATGGGTGTAATAATAGTACCTGTCATATAGGATTGTCAAAAGTAGAAGATAATCCAAGTTAAACACTGAGCAGGTTTGCCTGGTACTTACCGGATACTCAGTCAGCAATTTTTGTACTTGTTACTGATGATATGTTTATTATCATGTGGAGTCATTTGAATAGTTTCTGTAAGAGCCACTATTAGCCTAAATTTTGGAGACAGGAAAACAAGAGAGGACAGTCAGAGGGAATCATTACATTTTTAAAATAATAAATAATCAGGGAGAAAGTTGTACAGAGATTCTTTGTAGTAGTCTTGCAACTTTTTGGGGCAGTCTGAAATTATGTCAAAAGAAAGAGTGAAAAGAAATAATAACAAGTCATATATATTTCTTTTTAAATATTATGAAAATCAAAACATACAATAAATGGGCGTGAGAGATTATTTACACTGTACATAGATTCACTTCAGAGTGCCTTTCATTATGGAATCCCCCTGGTACAATTAAAACATGATTTGATTTATAAGAATTAAATATACATACAACATTTTTCTGCAACATCTGTGCCTAAATGGAAATACCTCTGTACTTATAACTCTACCATAACCCTTTAGAGAATCTCATCTTTCAGGCATGTATAAAAAGCATTAGGTATTAGCTGTGAAAATATTCTTACACGGATTAGCTCAATGCTAGTCTATGCTCAAAAACGCATAACTGCAAAAGCATCCACAGCCCATCTGGGGTTTGAATAAGTTTGTCAATTAGAAGGAGTTACCTTTATTGGCAGGGATGACATGGCAACCTGCCTGCTCCCAACATCTAACCAAAGTTTGACACTTCATGGGGGATCCACACATAAGAGGCCTCGCTGATCCTCGGAGTAGGGTTCGTTATGACGTAGGTAGATGTATTTAGTCAGTGCAAGCTGCCATAACAGACTACCGCAGACTGGGTGCCTTAAACAACAGACATTGATTTTCTCATAGTTCTGAATGCTGGAAGTTCATGGTGTCGGCAGAGCTGGCTTCTCCTGAGGCTTCTCTTTTTGGCTCATAGGTGGCCATCTTCACCCTGTGTCCTCACACAGTTCTTCCTCTTTGCCTTTCTGTGTCCTAATCTCTTCTTATAAGGACATCAGTCATAGAATTAGGGTCACCCTAATGGCCTCATTTTAACTTAATTACCTCTTTAAAGGCTCTATCTCCAAAAACAGTCATATTCTGAGGTGCTTCAATGTATGAATTTAGGGGAACACATTCAGTCCGTAACAGTAAGGTCAAGAATGGATTTGTCTTCTTCTGGGTGGGAAACCAAGAGTGACCTCTCTAGGATGATACAGCTGGTGATTGTATGTATCTTCCTCACTAGCCTGCCTCCGGAGAATTTGACAAAAGACCTAGTACCAGAAGTGAATGACTCTTTGTTCCAAATGCTACGAAGAAAAGGCACAATTTGTCAACGTACAAATGGTAAAGATAAGAAGTAAACAAATGCTGCCTCTTTGCCCACAGAAATACTTGGACCAGATATATTTAGCCACTTTTACTTTTCTCCTAAATACATGGAGATGGCCTCAGGCCTCAATCACTCCCCCGGGAGCAGCGGAATAACCTAGGTTGTTGATTGGAAATACTGACTACTCACCGGCTGAATCACACTCTTGGAGTGAGACATGGGAAAGCTCATCATTGAACATTCTCCCCAAGTGATTCTTAAACTCTCATAGTCTTTGAATACCTCTGATTTAAGGGAAGAACTCACAGCATTGAGGTTTGAGGGACAAGCCCTTCTCCAGTAGTCCTCAAAGTGTAGTCCCCAGACAACATGAGAATTTGTTAAAAATGCAAGTTCTCAGGCTCCACCCCAGACCTGTGGAATCAGAAACCCTGGGAGAAGGTTGCCACACCGTCCTACAGGAAAGAAGTGTGTGGGTTTCTGTGGGGTGAATATTCACTTCTCACCAGCTCAGAGCTCATTCTTTCCATTTTTCTTACTTTTATTCTAATTTATAAAAAAGTATTTCAACAAATTATTCTGCAGTGAGCTTCTGCTTAAGATGGCAGAGAAGAATATTGTATGTCAACCGTAATTGGGAAAGTAAAAAAATCTTAAAAATTAAAAAAAAAAATTATGCTGTAGCAACAGAAGCAGGAAAGAGTTGTTGATAACTTGAGTAACGGATGCTAGATAGCTTGTTTCTTGCCCGGCATTTGCCTCTGATCGACGATGAGGCTTTCCGTACATAACATCCTTGTGTTATGCCTTTTTTTCCCATCTGTAAAAGGGGACCAATACTATCTGACCCTTCTTACTAGAGAGGGACAGATACAGTCTAAACATTCTTTGGTAATCGTTGAATAAGTGTTTCTTTTTATATGAAACCAAAGTATTGTTTCTAGTAGTGATGACAATTACTATTGAACATTTTCAGTTATGACTGCAGTGTATAACAACAATGTGGAATAAACATTTTGCCAAAGCCATGATGGCTAACAAAATCTATTCCAAAAATACTTTTAAATTTTATTTATCTCAGCAAGTGAAATAACTAACCACGTAGTCTTAGGCTTGGAGTTTGATGTTCAGAATTATTCTTTTGTTCCTTTTCTCATGTATTTATCCCTGAACATCTGAGTAGGAAAAGAGATGGCACGTTGTCCTTTTGAAAAGCACATGGGGTTCAGCGGGTGCGCCCCAGAAGCCGCACAGTAGGTGCCAAATGAATGGTAGTACTCGAAGCCCCCATCTCCTCCTAGATGAGCTCTAGAGACAAAGAGAAGAAGCTCTGTAATGGCTTCCTGCCTTCACTCACTATTCACCCTTAGGACTTTTTTTCTCAACTCTCTTTCCAGAGCTACAAGGCTCGGGGACATTAGGAAAGCCAGACCCCAGCAAAAGGCTCTGTTTTCAAGTGTCTCTGTACTAGCACATAGTAGATATGTGTGGAGGTACAGACAGCACATGACACACAGAACCTCAGGCAGTGCATTCTCCAGAATTCCTGTTGGCTTTTAGCTATTTTATAAAGTGTTGTTTTGTGGTTTCTTGGTGGGTTTTTTATTGTGTTTTTTTTTTTTTTTTGTTTTTTTTTTTTTGTTGGGTTTTTTTTTTTTTTTTTTTTCGCATTTCAGTAGAGATAAGAGCATCTTTCTCCAAATTCCCTAGCCTATCTTAATCTTGGAGCTAATTCAGTAAAGCAGCCACTTCCAATTGCCAGTCAGTTGGGATGTTTCTTTGACATTATTTTTTTAAATTCAGAGATTATAGTAATGGTCTAGTCATTCGCCATCGGGCTGGCTGAGAACTCTGCCCATAGGATACTAAAATGGAAGAGCAGACATTGCAAAATAGCCTTTCTCTTCCTCCCCCTCTTCCATTCTAATTTTATTTCTCGAAAGTGTAACACGGCTGCCTATCAGAAACCCTTTAGTTTTTCTCTTCAGTTGAACCCCAATACTTAGCCTCAGTGCCTGAAGCCAGGGGGATAGGAAGATGAATAAGACACGATTCCTGACCCCTTGATGTTTGCAGCGTTTATGAGAAAGACACTTGTTAAAAAGATCATTACAACTCAATCTAAAAGTAAGAAAAACAGAGGAAGGACGCTGAACTTGGCCAGTTGGAGGCAAATAGATGTGGTTTCTAGGAGGAGAAGCCAGAGCTGGTCTGGAAGGGAATTACCTAAGGGGCTTTCTGGGGAGAAACAGCCCCTGCTACAGAAGGAGGTGTAAAACCACACCTGTGCTCTGACCTGTTTGGGTCCAATTTCTTCACCTGAGAGTTGGTACCAGCGTAAAAGGTTTAGATGTTTTCTCCTGCCTGTCTGCGATAGGACTCAGCTCTTCCAGTCTTCTCCCAGACAGTCCAAGGCCAGGAATGGTCCCCTGCACTGTGGGCAGTCTCCAGGTGAGCAGAAAGGGTCAGGTTGCCCCACCTGAGACACGAACCCCGGCTCACCCTCTCCCGGCTGGAGGATTCTAAGTCTTCTTCGAGAGTGGCCCTGGGGGATGTCTTGCCAGAATTTGGGATGCTGATGATCGTGGCTCTCTGAGTGACTGAGTGTGACAGGCTTTGGAAAAGGCTCTGATTATTCGAGATGGTGTTTTTTTTCACATGGAGTCCCTTCCCCGCCAGTTGCAGATACACTCATCGACATTCTAGGAAATGAATGACCAGGCTGCCCAGGTTTCCTGTTAAACCGGATGAGTCAATCTTAAAAAATAGAGAAAAAAGAAAAGAAAAGAAAGAAAAACCGAAAAAGAAGAAATAAATGAATCCCATCAATATAACTTGTAACTATATGCAAACTTCAGGCATGCAAATCTCTAACCAAAAACAAGGGCCAAGAGAAAGATTGGTTGGACAAAGCACTATTTTTAGCAAAGATAATAGAAATGTGTGGGGGGGCGGGGGCGGGGGGGATCTTTAAAAACATATGTTGACTTAAAAATGAAAAGGCCTTTTAAAGTGAGAGGCAACAGGCGTAATTTGAGATCAGTAAGAACTGCTATTCCGGATGCACAGATTCAGGCAGAAGCCCAGAGAGTGTTCCGGTTAGGAGGGAAGGGGGGAGGGGGAACAATCGCATCAGCAGAAGGAGAGCGTTTCCATTGGTGCCGACAACATAACAGAGTGACTCGAATTCAAACCCATATTTTTAGTTTTCAGTCTGGTACTCATCAGACCTGCAGGCATAATATCTGCTTTCTTGTTATCTTTGCAAACAGCTCTTTGAACATAATGTGGCCCTTGGCCCAGTCTAGAGGTTATTTTGCCCTGTTTTAACATTCCGAGGTTGGAGGTATAAGACATGCAAGGCACTTCCTCTGGCATGGCAGCTCAGGCTCCATTTTAAAGTGGCTCTGTTTGTATTATTGTTTACACATATAATAATTCGATCATATTTCTTAGTTCCTCTAGAGCCAAGTATTTCGCTAGGGGCTTGGGAGAAAAAGATGAGAACGATCTGCCTCTGACCCAGGTGGATTCCCTGTAGTTAAGACCGATATCTAAATAAAAAGTCATCATACAATATAACAAAGGACCGTGTGTGTGTGTGTGTGTGTGTGTGTGTGTGTGTGTGTGTGTGTAGAGAGAGAGAGACAGAGAGAGTGATAGGAACATAGATGAAGGAGTAATTAACTCCCGGGGACTCAGAAGAGAGGATGTGACTTTTAAAGTACATAGGAGGGAGAGGGGAAGTCATATTAAAAAACAATCGAACCAGGTGAAATGGCCAACATTCAACCCTACTTGACATAAAAACAAACAAGTCAATTTCATATGGCGTAAGTTAACAGTGGAGGCAGGGCTAGCATGGAGGGTTCACCCCTTCCACCAACTGATCGAATAATAGCAGCTGCCCAGAGCTGTGTTGATAACGATTCTGAGAATCCCAGGCTAACAGGAAAGGATAATACTGAAATTGATTAATGGTCTGTCCTAACTGAGGAATGGGTGTAAATGGAACGCAGTTGCCATGCATAAATCATAAGGAGCTTTATAAGCAAAGGCACAGAAGTACAGGATGTCAGGTGGGTAGAGGTAGATGGTCTATGTGGGAGGGTTTTGCGGGGAAGGGGCAGATGGAAGACTCATTTTGGGAGACCATTAGAAAGCTGGGTTGATGGTGTGTCACAAAGAGCATCAGATGACCTTGTCAACACACCTAATATGGCTGCTTGTACCCTATTATCTCTTTGAGTGACTTACTTTTTAAATCAAACCCACATTACTCGCCCCACCCCGCAAAAAATGCACTGGAGGTGACAGTGTTCTCTGCCGCTTTGCAATTCAAAGCTTTCCTTTAAGAAAAGGTCACAGTGAGTAAGAGAGCATACAATAAGTACTTTGCAAATTAAATTGGAGGTTGTTTTTAGGTAAAATAAAAACCAAGTCTTGTGACTATATAGATTTTGTTTTACAAAGGTCAAAGTCATTACATAAAGAATTTATATTTTTTTACTATTAAGAGGGCATCCAAGGAAGTCATTTCAGTCCAGTTTCTCAGGAGCCACAGCCGAAGACAATTAGGAGAGCTTCATTATGCTCTGCCAGGATTGAGCTTTCTCGAGGGAATCTCTGTCGTGTCCCAGTGGGACTCTCCAGATTGCATCAAGGTTATTGAAAATTGACCCTATGATTTTAAGTGCACAGTAATAAAATGCCCTTCTAGATATATTTTTGCTACGAAATTTTATATATATATATTTGAAAGCTAGGCATCCCCAAAAAACTTCAGATCGCATTTTAAAAGTAGTTTTTGACTAAAGGTGCAGATAAGGGATCCTTTGAGGAACTTTCTCATGATGCACCTGAGTCTCACTCTAGAAGGTTCTGATTTGGTAGCTCTCTATCCTATAGAAACATTTGTTTCTCCCTAAGATGTCTAGCAATGAGCAGAAGCGTGTGGGTGCCCCCTGCAAATTCAGGCTGAGTTTTACAGATAAAGCAGGGTGGGGGGCTTAGGGCCTATCTTTCCTGGTGGGTACCCTGCCTCCTGTTGGTTGATTTTAGACCCCATGCCCCAGATCTAGTGTGTTCTTTTTGTTTGCTGTTAAGGCTCACACTAGGCCAGTTTCCTGCCAGAACTGGAAATCCCTACTGAGAAGAAATTAGACCACATGAAGTCTCATCTATATGTTGTGATACATTGTTTTAAATAAACTAGCAAGAAGAAAACAGTCTCATTTTAGCCAAGGTTGATCATGAATCAGGCCCATCCAGACTCTTAACATATTTATCACCAAGAGCAGGTCGGTGAATTTCACTGTTACATCCAGGCTTTTTTTGGAAGGAGGGGAAGGGCCAGCTCTCTCCTCCAGCTATAAGTGTGAGACAACAGGGTACACGTGAGCAGGACTAAGGGACATTCCTTCGGGTAGAACTGCCCAGGGCCTAGTTCTCCTCGTCAGACTCGGCAGACCTGGTGCTGAGAGGGCGAGATAAGTCAGGCATTTTAACAGAATCTTTGTGTTACCTGGAAATAATGTATAAAACCTAGAGGAGCACAGGGGACAGTGGAATTTGGGGACAGCTTCCCAGGCCTCCACATAGGACCCCCCTACGTTGGCTTGGTACCTGAAGGGCAGTGGAGTGGAGGAGGGGGGTGGTGGGGACTACCTCCGGAACTGAGTCTGGGCTTAATGGCATCACGTGGCTGTCCTTCTCTATTTGGTGAACCCCCGCTCACTCTAGAAATTTTAACTACACTTTTGTTGAACTTGGGCAAGATACAAAAGAATCATAAGCCCCGCTCTCCCTCAAGGGTGAGTCTCCAAGAATGTAGGTGAGTTCCCAGTTCCCCTGGGGGTGCAGGCTTTTTTTTTTTTTTTCTTTTTTCATGAGAGATTGCTTTCCAATCGTGGTGATGACAGGCGAATCTAGAAACAAACGGAGGCAGCTGACCTTGCCCGGCCCGGGAAGTGAGCAGAAACCCCACGAATGCATTTTCATCATCAGTCATGGGCCGAAAACTTCCCGAACGTCTCTCTGTCTCTCGCTCTTTTCAAAGCCTTTGAGTTTGAGCTCTGCAGCCGCAGCAGAGCAGGATTGATACCCGAAGACTCCTGACCCCGGCTCACCCTTGGAGCGGGTGGATGTGCAAAACATGGCATAGATTGAGGCGACGTGTCAGGATTCCACCATTCCTCCCCGCTGTAAAATTCCATTCCGCCCAAGGATAAGCCCGGTGCCCTTTGCTTTAAATCAGGCAGAGGACAGTGGTCACTGCAGTGCAGCCATAGTCAGTCCACACACTTAGCCATGCGAACGCTCCCGCCAGAAGGCGGGGGGCTCTGGAGAAGAAAGAGGACGTGCAGAAATCAAAGAGGATCACGCCCTGAGTGCAGAGTGGGTCCAGGGCCGGTCACAGGGACGGCAGAGGTTGCCTGTGTGTCTTCCTCGCCCAACTTCTGTTCTTCCTCGGAAGATCTGGTTTAGGAAGACTGAAGTCGGGGAGGGGAGGAAATCGTTTCTGTAAGCTTCTCGGTGCATGTGCTCATCATTTATTGAGTGATGATTACATGCCAGCCCCTGCGTTGGGCGCATCCCCAGTCACACGATTGACAACCCTTCCCGGAGGTAGGTATATGCACCCCGTTTTCCGGATGGGAATCCCAAGGCACAGAGAGGTACAGTGACTTACCACGATCACACAGCTAAGTAGTGTCTGAATCGCGCTTGTTAGCTCGTCCGCTTTGAAATTTCTAAAGCTCCCTTTTGAGCATGACATGCTGCCTACATTACTGATCTGAAAGTGGGGTCCCGGGGCAGCTGGACCCCCCTACTCCAACCCCACGTGAAAAGAATCGATGCGTGTTTGGTGGGCTGGGGAGGGGTGGAGGGGGCTGGGCTTCCACCAATGTCCTTTGGCTAAGGCAGGGGGCTTCTGGGGGTGTCCCCGCCACGCGCTCTGGGGTGTGGCTATGTTTTCGTGTCTCTGCCTTTCTCCTTTGCGCGGCCGCGATCTCTCAGGGGTAGTGTGCCTGTTCCCAAACCAGATGCCATCTATCTCTCTCTCTTTCGTAGGCACGGTGCTGTTGTGCCAGGCAAACCAGGAGGGATCTTCCATGTACACTGCCCCCAGTTCACTTGTATATACTTCCGCAAGTAAGCCCATGTTGTGGCTCTCTTTCTGTTTTGTGACATAAATCTGAGTCCAATCACCTTCCCTGCCATGTAAGTTCTCTCTCCCTCCCTCTGCACCACCCTCCCTTGTGGCTCTCTCTACGAGGTCAAGTTGATTTTCATAAGCATGTCTCTGTTTTCCCCTGTTGCCTTAGCATCCGATCCCTCCGCTCATTACGTCTGAATCCTCACTTCCTGGACATCCCAGCCGTTTTTGGTTAAGACCTGTCAGGACTGGGTCCAATGGATGGGACGTGGGATGACGAGATGGGGGGCGGGGGAGAGCGGGAGGGGGGAAGCTGTAGCTCATTGCCTGCCTTCTATCCCAGGTTTGCAAATTTACATGAGAAAAATTGAAGTAAGATGGCCAGGCCGTCCAACTGGCACCCTAGCCTTGCAAAAAGGTGCTTGATGGGTTCCCGTGAGCGCAGTTTTCATACTGGCCTGTGGCTAGTGACTTGTTTGCAAGGCTGTTCTAGCCATCAGGTGCTATGAGGAGGAAACCAAAAATAGATATGGAAGCTAAATCACAGTGTCGAGGTGGAAAAACCAAGGATTGCTCTGCCTGGGATGGGTTCTGGAGAATGCCCCACGCCCACTCCGCCCCCCAGAGCAGGGACGAAAGTGCTTGCTGATTATATCGCGCTTCCCCGGCTGGTTCACCCCTCCTTAGAGTCTCCTGACACAGCCCAGACCTCGTCCCTTATTTCATACAGTGTGTGTACACCCTGTGACATTGCCATAACTACCCAAATGGTTCCTCTTTGGGGATCAGGGCTCAAAAGTGAGTCTGTGGACCAGGGGAGAGGAGGGTTGCTCGTGAGACTGGCTGGAGCAAGGGGGTGGTGGACAGCGGAGGCCACAGGCTCATGATAATTAAGAGGAGAAGCGTCACCGTGTACCAAGACCAAACATCTTGATTCTCAAAGGCTGAGACAAACCAAACTCTTCGCTGTGGGGCAAAAGTTAGAAGCAGTGACAGGGACCCCAAAAGATAATAACTATGGGAAACATGAGGGTCCCTGAAGGCTTCGGGTCATGGAGGCAGACTGGTTGCTTCTCCTAACCACGCTACAATCCCAAAAACAGTTTGGACGTTCATGAAATGCAAGGTCCCCAAGAAGCCAAAATCTAGCCCTACTGGCCAGAAGGTGTTCTTTCTGAATTTCTGAAAACTGTTCCATTTTGGTCAGTGTAAATGCACGCACCTATATCGTCTAGAATTAGAATGCCATGGCGCATTTTCACACGCTCAACCTGTTTAATCCTCTCAAAATCTGTACCAGGTAGGTATTACAATGTTTGCTTTACAGCCAAGGAAATGCAGGGCACTGAGCGGTGGGGTGATTCACCCAGGATCACACAGCCAGTAGACGGGTAGATTGGTCTTTCAAATTTCGAACTTGAGGAAATTATTCAACCCTCCACTTCTTCTCTGGCTCCATTTGACTCCACATCTCATTGTCATCCCGTTGTGCTGGTCCCTCCCGCTCCTCTATAATATTTTGTGAAAAAGATTTGGGTTGAGTTCCAGAGTATTATTTTTGTTTTTATCTAATATTATTGTCCTGTGGAAGCATCTCGGATGAAATGTCCTGTGTCTGTGCAATCCAGTAGGCGTGCTCCTGGGACCAAGGCGCTGACTTTTTAATTGTATTTAATTTTAATTACTGTTATTCTAATTAGCCTCATGAGGCTAATGGCCACCATATTGGACAGCGAGGCTTTCTATAATCCTAGGCTGTATTTATATGTCAGTTTCCTTTTCAGAAGGGAACAAACTAAATTAAGTCCAAAAAAGGACTAGTTTTAATTGGTACAGCTCTTCTAAAGCAACTCGAAGATAGTGTGTGTCATAAATGGCAAGCATGGAAATATGTCACAAGTTCTCCATAGTATAATAGGTGAAGCATATAGAGAAAATGAAATCATCTAAGACTGCTATCAGCAAACTACAGCCCAAGGGCCAAATCCAGCCCACTGCCTGTTTTTGTAAGGCTTAGGCGCTAAGAATGCACTTAGATTTTTTGAAGCATTATAAAGACAAAAACAAAAAACAAAAATAACATGTGAAACGGACCTAGGTGGCCTGCAAAAGCCTAGGAATCTTGATGATCTGACTCTTTCTGTAAAAAGCATGCTGATCTCTGATTTAAAGGATCCATTTTATTATTGAAAATACAAAATGAGAACATCACTTCGCTGTTTATAATGATACTTTTTTCTAAATTTAAGAGTAAAAATGTATAATAATTATAGAAACCATATAATGTGTCCAACGCCCTTCATTTTTAAATTGCATAATCATATTATCTACACATTTTTCACCCTATTATTTTCACTTACTATCATGTCATGTACGCTTTAGGAAAATGTGTTAATGACCTCATAATAGTCTACTGTTTAATGATATTATATTTTAATCTATCCCTCCATTGTGGGGTACTCGGGTTGATAGCAATTTTTAAAAAATTATAAAGAAAATAAGTGTCCCCATAGATAGGAATTTTAAAGAAAACAACAATTAATAGCTAATCCTCCTGTCACATAGCAAAATAAAACAAAAACTAGTTTCTTACAATAAGAGTCTTCATGGTGGACTCTTTAAGCAATGGTATTCAGACTGACAAGCTCAGTTAGTATTTTAGAATGGCAACCAACCTGAGACCACCCCCACCCCGCTCCATTTGAATAGCTGAGGTCCCTTAGATTATTTCCATCTGAGGCCATGCATTGGTGCTGAGTGTAAAAATGATCCACTTCTCCTAAGACAAATGGCTGAGGCTTTCTTTCTCCTACGCTTCTCCAAGTCAGCAATGCCTTCGGGGGCCCGATTGTGCGCAGTCAGCTGGCTTCTGGCCACATTCACATGGGTTTTCTCGTCCAGATTAAGGTGTATATTTTGATGCAAAATCACATCCAATTTGGACCAATTGGGCCAGCACGTAAAGGGTCATTTTTACACATGCACGTGTGTGCGCACACATACACGTGGGATGTACACACAGTCACCTGAGATACTTTTTCTCCATCAGGTCTGACATATACATGGCTAAGAGCCACAGGTCTTGCCTTTGATTGATATAAGAACGGTGTGACCACTTTTTCTCCAAGAATCCAGCCTTCTTCCCCAAAGCTGAGGTGCCCTTCCTTCTCAGCAATTGTTTAGGATTCACCTGGTTTTTAACTTGAAAGTGTATGTTTCTCACTTTGGGGGAACAGTTGTGCCCTTGAGGAAAGGTGTGTATAAGTTACACTTTTGTAAATTAGATTCTATGTATTTACGGACTTCCATGATTGCTCCTGAGTTTTTTTTTTTTTTTTAACACATCTTTAACTGGCCTTGAATGTTTTAGACTTAAATTGTCCCTCTCCCTAGCCAAATAGCTAATCATCTGTAAATAACGCCCTTAAATGCAGTAGGGAAGATGGTTTTTAAAGGAACCCTGCTGAATTAGTCAGTAATGAAAATAACTCCTACTGAAGTTATCTGTTTTTTTAAGATGCATTTTGGCATAATGGGTTTTCTCCCTTTAAGCGAAACATCCTAATGATATGACCCAGGACACGAACTCATTAAGAGAAAGATTTTCACTCAGGGCTCTCGGTCAATACAACCTAACCCCATAGCTTCTCCCATCTCGCCCCGCTGACTCCAGTTCCTCCTTCTACCCTACACTTTATCCTGCCGTGAAGGCCTAGGTCAAGTGTGTCATGAGACATCACGTATTCTCTTACATGTCCTAATAAACCACTCTCGTCCAGATTGTCAAATGGAGCCACTTTCTATCAAACTTAAAAGAAGTCAGAGCAAAACTCCAGAGAATTCTGCAAGATCGCCTTGTCCCAAAGGCAAAACCATATTAATGTTACTGTTGCTGTCTTAAAACGTTAATTTTAATCAACTAAATTGAACTCATAAAATCGTTTTATTTTTGAATAATTTTTTATTAATAAATTAACCACAGGTTTGCTTTGAGTAGAAAATACGACCCCTGAACAGCGAGGTTTGGAGAAAGTGCAGGCAGGGCTGGTGGGTCTGCTCGCTGCCCACCAACCTGAGGGCCAGTCGTTTGTAGGGTTGCCCTGTCCTGGGCAAAAGGCACCGCTGCGTTATTGTTAGTGCCTTTCGCATACCGTGAATGCATAATAATCAAAAATGGCTCCAGGGAGAAATAAGAAGGCCAAGAACATATCCCCTCTCTTCCAAGTTAAGACATTACTTCCATTTTGATTCCTTGAAATATCAAGAGGTAAATCATTGGTTCCAGGAATGGGAAAGTCCACTTCTAAGTTGGATTAGCAAAGCCAGCTATCGCTCATCCCTATTTCCATATGGAGTAGATTTTCCAAAAGCAGGTGTACGTGACCAGCTTTATTTTGTTCTCTTTATAACTTCGTGAATTGATTTTAGATTACCCAGGTGACACGTGCTCACTATAATCATGCAAATAAACACAAAAACACACACATATGGAATAACATGGGAATAATATCCCCACTTTATCCAGGAACACGAATCCTTAAAGAATCCCCTATTGACTCTCTGGTAAGTATCTGTCCACATTTATTTCATAATAAGGCAAAGAAGGACACGCACACGTGCAATGGGAGGGGCTGTTAGCTCAATTTTATACACAGGGGAGTATACACGCACATAGTATGTTCACATGACACATCTTAATCATATTTTGTTTCACTTCACAACACATCGTGACCTTATCCCATTCAGCCTCTTACTGTTCCACATGTGTGGATGGGTGTGGATGGTCCACGGTTCATTCAACCATTCTCTTTCCACAGTAGTTTAACCGATTGCATTTTCATATCCCTTCCATAAAGGCTGCGGCCAATACCATTTTTACACATACCCCTCAAATGCCACACCCAGTTTCCCAAACATGGGGTCGTTGGTTCTGTCCGAGCATTCTCGCCAACGCCCGTGTATTTTGCTCTTTAATTTGGCAAATTGGATGGATGGCAGATAACATCTGAGTTGTCTCTAGTTAGTGTTTGCCTTTCTCCTAGTGAAAGGCGTCATCCTTCCCAAATTTAATTTTCGTTTGCACGTGACCCCTTGTGAATTTCTGATACACATCTGGCCGTTTCTCTTGTGAGTTTTTCTCATTTTATTTTTCATTCACATTCAGAGATAACTATTCATTAGGGAGAATAACCTGTCGACATATTTCCCGTTGTGGCCATTTGATTTTGCTTGCTCCAGTATACAGTTTTAATATATAGGCAGATATATTTGTCTTTTCTTTTGTTGCTGAAGTCAAAGTGCCAACATTGTCAGGTCTGGTGAGAATTCTCTTCCTGGCTCATAGATGGTCAGTTTCTCATGGTGTCTTTACATGGCTCTCTAAGGGCTCTAATCCGCCCATAGGATCCCACCCTCATGACCTCATTTAAGCCCAATTATCTCCCAAACGCCCTGTCTCGAAGTACTAGTTGAGGGTTAGGGCATCAACATGTGAGTTTGGGGCAGGAGGGGACACGATTCAATTCACGGCAAATACCTTGACACGGAAGTGCCAGTTTCATTTGTCAAGGGCTAGAAAAGCATTTTCCAGCAGCCATTTCTATATGGTTCCATATGCTTATCAATGCAAACAAGTGCATTTTCACACAGTTAACATGGAAGGCATGGCGGAACTTTCCGTTCATGAGGGGACAAATATAAAATAAAAGGAAGATGAGTGTTAATTCCCCCTAAATTTTCACTTCTGACAACTAGGGGGAAAAATCTGATCTCATAAGCGAATGCTCGGGAACCTAAATGTTATCAAAATGCAAAATCATCTTCTTTATTCACTTTTGTGAAACTCAAGGGCAAATGGTAGTGGCACAGTTTTAATTGATATATTGATTGCGGATTTTATGGAAGTAATTGTGTGGAATTCATAAAACAATGATTTAAGTGGCAGGAACATGCATAAATCAGGACCGCACTGTTCTACTCTTAGGTAATGGATAGAACTTCCATCAGTTTCTGTAATTAAAACAACGGCCTTGATTAATTTACGGCATCCTCTTTCTTCTGCCCAATACAGAACACATCGGTAGACTGAGTTCGGTTAATAGGATGTGCACATACAGGGCATTGTGTTACTGATACAGCGCTTTAAAAAAAGCCTTTTTTCCTCCTCTCTCCAGTAATTCAGAGGCTCGTAGCGGCCTCCCAGAAGGCTGTTTCTAATAGTTTCTGGAAGGATTGCTTAAAAGACTAATAACCAGTGCTGGGACGAGCATGAAGAAAGTGAGCACTCACTCAGACAGAATTTAAAGAGGCACCAGAAAACTCGGTCATCAAGATAAACAATCTTTTAACGCAATATTTCCAAAAATTGAAGTTAATGGGAAAAAAAATCCATGATGAACAAGTATCGAAATTTTCTATAAAGACAAGATGAGTATTATTAATTTTTCTTTTGCCTTAGGCTCCAGTATGACTCAGCATAGCACCTCTTTATTAAATTTTGACGATTCGTTCATCACGGAATTTTTTACGATAATTTTAATTTTTAAAAAAATTGCATTAAAATATGATTTCTCTTGATAACTGGGTTTTTCAGTGGCCCCCTCCCTTAAATTCTGCACCCAAGGTGAATGGTTAACTGATCTACCCTAGTTCCAGCCCTGATACAATAATAATAATAATAAATAATAATAATAATAATAATAATAATAATAATAATAATAATAATAAATGGTTATTGAGAATTTACTACATGTCAGGCATTCTACCAGCCCCTCCTATGAACATTTTCACTTAATACTCACAAAACTGTGAAATAGGCCTGATCGTTATGCCCCCTTTCACATGAGAAACTTTAGGATCAGAGGGATTAAGGAGCTTGTCCGGTGTCACCCCGCTAGATCAACCCGGAACCCAGCCTAACTGAATTCCAAGCCTTCCATCTCACTAGTCTCTAAATGGACCCACCACTGGGTGCAGACAGCCTCGTGCTCTGCTTCCGGACAAGTCTGAGCACAGAGTGGCCAAGTGGGACCTCTAAGCAGCTGTCTGCCTCTGCATTCAGGCCAAGGTTGTCCTTCCCATCCCTGGATTTCTGGAGGGGCCGTTCTTCCCTATCCGATCTGTCTGACCACAGGTTGGCAAAATTGTTCTTTAAAAGGCCAGATAGGATTTCCAGGCTTCCAGGCCATCTGGTCTCTGTTGTGACTACTCAGCTCTGTCCTTAGAGTTTGAAAGTAGAAATAAACAATGCAGGAATGAAAAGGTGTGGCTGTGCCTCCAGGAAATGTTTACAGAAACAGTCTTCAGGCCAGATTTGGACCAAGGGCCATGGGGTACCGACCCTTTTGTCAGGCCCTCATTTGAAAGGGCGGAGGCAGGGTAGCTGGCTACCTGGGGGTCGAGATAAAAAGGAGCCTTCTTTTCAATGTGCACCCTCATGTGCCCTTGGCATGTTGTATCTGTTTATCACATTTTAAAACAAATTATGTAAGGTAAGAACAGAAAGAGGAGACCCTCCTCAGTAGATATTCAGGTAGGATATAGACATTAATTCGGTCTAGATACAATGGATTTGACTTAGTTTTGCTCTCACAATAAATAACAAACAAACAAATCTGGGTTGGGAGGGATTTATTTTGGTCCCCTTGGCCTTCTCTATGACGTACCCCAGTTTTTCTGAGGTAAATAGTGAGACTTCTCCACTTACCCAGGATCCCTCACACTCTGCCTGGGCTTCTCCTGCACACCCCCAGCAGTGCTGGCTCTCCAGCAGCCTCCATACCCTTCACATTAGGAATCAGAAAGGGCTTTGTTCTTCCTATGTCCAGGGCTCCGCATTACGGTGACAACATGCTATGTCTCGTCTATCACCTTCTCTGAAATAATTCCTTCTTCTCTACTCATCAGTCCTTTCGTGGGGAGGAGGTTGACAATGCCATCACTTTGTCCCTCCAGTCTTTGTCAAGTTATTTCTATATGCCATGTACCATTCTATGCACTGTGAAATACTCTGCGAACTAGACAGCCACAAGTCGGCCTCTACGATGCCTACGTTATTGTGGATGAGAAAGATCAAATAGATATATAACGCTAAGTTCTCAGAATTGCAAACTAATTGCTCATAGAGATATTTGAAAGGCCCTCCCCAACAGGAAGGACACTTACCCACTGTTGACACCTCTTGGTGGGTGAACTAAGCTAAATGTCACTGCTTTCACCATCATTCCACACTATAGATAGAAACACTTGGCTTTTGAGGTCCTGTTTCCCCCATCAACCCTGCGGAAGGAGAGCTGTTTGAGACATCTACTATGTCCCCTCTAATGTAGCCTATGCCTGATGGATTGAACGGTGGTGGTTCACGCTTGGACACAGATGTCCCGACACCGCTACTGACGTTTGAACCCTAGAAACCATGCTCCCTCCACCGCCGAAGCACCATCTCTTTGCTTCATTCCATCTGCCCAGCCTCCCTGTGACCCAGTACGTCTCTCATTTATTAACAGGTGACTTCTAAGAGGCTTCTTCTAGCTTTGATGTTAACATAGTTATTCTACCTGGACGCCAGTTTTCAGAACAGGTTCTTCTGTATTTTCAGTCCCCCCACCCCCATTACCACCCCAACTGGGTGAGCGCCTTCCTCGGCGTCTGTGGTTACATTGTCTGAATCATAATAATCACAGACCACTCTATTTTTACTGTTTTTTTTTTTTTTTTTTTTTTACTGATTTCAGGGGAGAACAAAAACTCATTGAATAGCCTCAGTTGTTTATAGGGAAGAATTTGCAAAGAAGCCACATTGCAGGCAGCCGCTATGTAGCTTTCCAGGCACTTTAGTTATTAATCTCAATGCAGAATAGTGGCTTCGTCTTTTTCAGATGAGGGTCTCACTTCTGCAAAAGGCCGCCGATCGCAAAAAGTCTCATCCCGTGGTGTGCCCCCAAACATCTTATTTGTCTTGATATTTCTTTCCCAGAAATACATATGACAGATAAGGAGTCACTGGAGAATGGTTTGCCTTGTGTCAGACAGATATTAAAACAATAAACTACGTCGTCCTGGGATCCCGGTGTGCGCACAGCCAGAGAACAAGGCCGAGATGAGATGTTTCTGAAAGGCAGCGAGGCAGTTGTTCTGGGGGAATTCCCTGGACGCCCCGAGTCCTGCAATTGCACTGACAGGAAGTACTTTTTAATGCTCGCATGTTTTTAAGAGGATAAGCAGGAAGGGGGCCTGCTGCAGCTCTCATGTTCAAGTCCTCGACCAGGCCCCGCCTTCCACTGGCCCCTGGCCGAGGCAAGAAGGACATCCTCCGATGGTTGGAGAAGCTTATTTTAAGAGTTTGTTTGTAAGCACTCATTTGCTTTCTCAAACTAATGTAGAAAGAAGACAAATGTACTATTCTGAGTTCAGAGCTCTGAACGTGAAATTTGCAGGGGCCAAAGATAAGGTCCTGTTTGATTCCTGGTATGTAAAGGGAGGCAGCTAGACGCAATGGAGCAGCTGTGAGTTCCTAGGGGACCAGGCTTTGCAAATGGAGCCGAGCCCTCTCGGAAGTCTGCAGAGCTGGGAGTGAGCATCTTCGGAAGGGAGTAAAAACATAGAATGCCACTCACGTAATTCAAGTGCTAGGATCGGGGTTCTTGTTGCCACTTGCATAGGCATGTGTCCAACCATAGAGGTGGCCCCCTTCTCCCCTGGCCTTCAAAAGTGACTCTCCCTGCTCAGTGGAGAGATACAAGATAGGAAGCTGAGTTTGCCTCCCACTGACGGGAAAAGAAATGGGTATACCTCGTTTCAAAGTGATCATTTAAACTGTCGCTTCACTAAGAACTCCAAAACCACCCATTTTCTTAAATTATGTTCTCATTTATGTAAAAGTACTGTCCTGTCCAAAGCTATTTTATTGTTGCCAAAAAACTTGATGTGTGTGTGGGGGTGGGGGGAAGTGTTAACAAAATGCAGTTATTCGGAACCGAGGAACACACCACACAGTTTGGATCGGTCGCCTTGGGTTTTGTTAGTACGCAGCCTGGGCTCTTGACAGCTAATTGCTTTTTATGTAAAAATAAACCTACAAGAACCACCTCTATGGGCACACCTGTCCCAGCAAGGATATTTATCATCCTGGCCTTGGTTATTGCTATGGGAGTCTAAGAAGCATTTTGCAAAAATCATTGTTAGACTCCAGTATTGGTTTTACAAAGTTCTCTTTGAGCATCAACATGACTCAGTGAGAAGAGCTGGATTCAGGCAGGACTAGGTCTAAATCGTCATGGTTACATTAGCGGGATGACTGTGGCCAAGTCTCTGCCATGGACGTATCATGAATATTCATGGGTACCTACTTACCTGTGACCATTAAATAAGAGCCTTGCGTAAAAAGCCTTTCAGGCTGCTTGAAGCTTGGCAGTTCTCCAAATGGCTGATCCTTTCCCTTTCTTTCTGAGAAGCCATCTTCCCCAGGACCCCTTGAAAGTTCACTAAAGAAGCCGATTTGGATGGTTTATGTTAGTCTAGTGACTGGACAACTGGACCACTTTCTGAATGGTTCTCTTTCAGTCTGTTCTATGTGGGGTTTAGGGTTCCAGTCTGGGTACCAGGCAGGTGATTTCTAGGTCCAGATGGCACCTGTCCTCCTGGTTCGCTTAGGGTATCTCTCAAAGAACCGGGACTCAGTCTTTCAAGTCTGGAAGCTGATTCTGAAAATCAGATGGCCTCAGCACGGACCGACCAGCTATATCTACAATGATGGCTGGAAGTAAAATGAACGATGATGCACTGGCATCGACTCCCCATCCCATGAGTCACGCCAACCCCCTCTGAGGGCCTCGGGCTCAGGAGCTACAGCAGCCCTGGAGAAGCCTGGAAAATCCAGCCCAGCCTAGGGAAGCTAATTTCTCTCACTTGCCCTGTTTCCTACCTGGAGAGTCAATTCACCGAACTTGCCATTTGAGCCGGCTGTCCGCTAGACCGTGAATGATTTAACAATTGAAACTTTACTGTGTATACGCACTCGATAAAGTAATTATTTATATAAATTATTTGCTTTTTTCCCATGGCTGCCTGAAAAAAAAAAAAAAAAATGCCAGATCGACACTATTACAGGTTTTGTCAAACGAATAGATTATGGCAAATCCCTTCATCCAAATGAAAATAGGCGTCGGCATCTCACGGCTTTGTTTTCCTCATTCCTTTGAACAACAGAGAGCGTCCTGGCACATGCCTTCCGTGGTCCTGCCAAGTCAAATGCTCCAAGATTGAGATTTATTCTCGTTTTGCTGAATGAAACGTTACAAAAGTCCTGCCCCGGGGGGCATCGTCAATACCTGAGAGTAGACAGATCACGGATATGTCCTCTGCGCAGTAAAAGCCTATCACTGCACATGTGATGGCCATGGCGTTCAACACGTGGGTCTGTTGGATTAATCTGACCATTTGTAACCTGGGAGAAAAGAGACAGCCGCTAACTTAGAGAGGCGAGCAGGAAGAGTGTGGCCGTTAGTTCCAAACCAAGGCTTCTGTCCTCATTCGAAGCTGCAAAGATCTGAATGATGAAAGCATATCCATGCGCATGAGTATTGCATGCAGGTTTTGTTGTGGCTTTTTGAATTCGTTTTGAGGTAAGAAAACATTTCTGCTTTGGTAACACCGGAATCACTCTTCAGAGTAAATCTCTATGTCCATTGCGTTTCGTTTTTTGTTTATTTTTTGTAGATGACTCATTTCTTTCTAAGGAAGCGATATCTTTCTAACCGAGTTGTGAGTAAAGTGACGATTGATAACAATATTAAATCGATTATAGTCAGGAAAAAAGCATAACAATCCCAAATATTATGGCAGTTTCTTACTCAGATCTTCCAAACGTTGGAGAAACTTCTAGTTGAATTTAGTCATAAGGAGCTCATTACTTCGACAGTCATTAGGTTTGTGCGTGTAGCACCGTACCGTTATAACCCAGGACCCCATCACTGGGAGGGTCCATTTTCCCAACATTGTTGGATAATATACGACCCCCTTCCCCCCACCCCCTCATATCCAGATATAGAGATAAACCCTAGTGAAGAAGGGAACGGCTTGCCTTGGACTCTTATCAGGAACATAAATCAGTAGTGATCCCTGTGGCCCATGTCCAATTAGCAGAAAAGGAGCGAAGCCCTTTCGGATGTCTTGAAATCTCAGAACATAAATATAGAACGTAAGAAATGGCACCTGCCTCCTCCTCCACTTCTACCCCCTGCCTGCAACTCGGAGCGTACTGAAGTGTCAGGGAGGCGTGCCATCCAAAGAGTCTCCTGAAAATTAACTCAGTCCATGATAAATTGGAGCAGGTTCTCTTGGAAGTGGTACGGCTTTAGGGAAATGATGTAGCAGCTTGTACAGGCAATAAGAGGGAAGGAAAATGGAGACAGTCTTGGCCCCATGCTGACCTGGATGCCTTCATCCTCGAAGCCTTTGTGGGTAATAGATAAGATGATAGTCTCTAGCTGACAAGGTGCCTGAGTTCAGATCCCTGGATGAGTTTCTGAGCTGCTCTATATCTTCCTTCCCTCCCCCAGGAAAGTGAAGAGAGCCATAATGCCTGCTCCCCGTGGTCTTGTGAAGATGTAGTGAGTCAACCAGCGTTCGTAAATAGTAGCTGTCATGTTGTACAGTTGCATCATCTCCATCGATAATGCAGTACGGGAGGTTGGGATTTTGCCAACCGTATTCGTATCTTTCCTTGGATTATTCCAGTTATTGCTGCTTGACCTTTTAGACAAGTGAGGTTCAGGGTCCTTTATCGCTCATGTCCCAGCTAAACCAGGTTCTCTTAGAATACGTGTCCTTTGTTAACAGCATCTTAGTGAGCCCTACAGGTTCCAGGACAGTCACCCATTTTTCCTCTGTAACTGACCCATTCTGAGTTTATCCGACAATCTAATCAATGAACATTTCAGGGATTACCTTGGGCCAGGTAACCCTTTAGGTGCTGGAGACATAGTATTGACCAAAACAAAGTCTTCAGGATGACCCAACAGAGGGAGATATAATGAAGTTGTAATCGAACGAGGTGGTAAAGGACTGGTGAGTGGAGCGGGTCCAAAGGGAGTGATCTGAAGGTGACAGCGATGACCGTCAGGAGATGTAGGGTAAAACTGAGAAGAAAAGACTTGGAGGAGGTGACGTCGGAACCGAGATTCGAACGAGAGAATCAGCTCAACTTGTAGAGACTGAACAAAAGACAGAAAACCGCCAGAAGCAAGTGAGCAGCAGCAGCCAGAGGCTGGAGGTAAACGAGGCATTTTAGCCTCCTACAGGAAAGATTTAGGTCAATCAATTCAGCTTGGGCAATCAGGCCAATACAGCGTCACCATCTTTCTTCCCCTTCAGAAGATGTCCATTTCCCTCCAAGTTCAAGTTTTTACCAATCCCTTCCACACATCCTGACCAGACTTATAACAGCCTAGAAACTTTGGGCTAATTTGGATTTGACTAAAACTTTTGTACCATGACGTTATAAAAAGAGATTCAATTATGGTACGCAATGTTTTGTGAGTAACTACCGCCCATAAAAAGTTAATTAATCAGGGCTGTGTCAATTTCCTCGTGCCATGTCAATTTGCTGCCAGGTAATTAATCACTAATCACCCGCCAAGCAGCAGGCCGGGGGACAATCCACGAGCCATTTATTGTCTTTTTCCAAATAAATGGCACACGTAGCCAAGAAGAAACACATCTTGTCTTTCATAATATTTTTATCGACACTTTCGCAAGTTGTAATAGACGGAAGCAACAAGCAGCTGCAGTTCAATGGAATATGAATATTAAAGAAACAAATGAGCGGAGATTTATAGGACATTGCATTTCTGTTATGTCAGTTTTGAGATTAAACCGAGCAAATGAACAGTGAAAAATTACTCCTCCATGTGGAGAATGGTGATTAGACTTGTACATTAATTAGAAATTTTTGTTTTCCTATTCAATGCATTTCAAATGAGGGTGTCCTATAAGGAACTGTTTGTCTAAAATGTGGATTTATTCACTTCTAAACAGCAGTATTTAATATCAACATCCATTTTAAAAAGGAACAATAGTCGATCCCAAATGTGTGTTTCAGGGATAAATATACGTGAATATGAGAACCAGAGATTCCAACAAACTAAATAGCTCTTTTGATCTTTCTGTAAATGATTGAATGATTGGAACCCTCCTATTTTCCACCCAAACCTTGAAATGACTGATTTAAAAAAAAAAAAGAAAGCTTTTCCATTTTTACTATGACCTAGAACTAAATATGTCCCATCATATGAAATTTCCCATGTAACATCATTGAAAGATAGTGACCTAGTTGTATATAAATTCTGTTATAAACCAATTTGATGTTCCTTTATTTGAGATCACGTTTTAAGCAAACATTTTTGCCATTTGGAAAAAATTCACCAGGGTTTTTTTTTTTTTTTTTTTTTTTTGTTCCTTTATTTGAGATCCCGTTTTAAGCAAACATTTTTGCCATTTGGAAAAAATTCCCCAGGGTTTTTTTTTTTTTTTTTTTTTTTGGCTCTTCGTTGTGATGTTTACCACACAACACTGTGCCTCTGAAATCGAGCTATAGCTGGCTGTTTATTTCGCCTCGGTATGTTACCTATTACGCCCCTTCTTAATTTATGGTCCAGCACGTGGTACCGGAGATTCCCCAAGGGGAATCCCACAGAACCGTTCAAAGTGCGCCCGCACCCCCAGAATTATGTAAGTAAATATTTCCCACCGTAAATTACCCACAGGACCATTCATCCCCAAATTAGCATGACTGTCTCTCAGTCTTGAAATATTCCAGGGGTGGAGGGAAGACAGCATTAGAGGGGCAAAGGAAGAGAAAGAATGGCACGAAGAGAGAGCCCCGCCTCCATTCCGATGGCATCACCTTTTCCAGGGCATCTGGCAACCTCATGCAAATTCAAACCCGCGCACAAATGCAAAGAATAATTGCCCATTAAAGCGGTTGTATATTTTTATGGCTTCGATGCAGAATCTGCCCCCCCGTTGGCTTTTGCATCTGCTACTCTTCATCTCTCCCAGCGCGCTAAAACTTTAATATGCAGTTTATAACCCTCAAGTATTTTCCACTGGTTTTGTGTTTCTCCTCTTGGGATTTCTGGGCCGGTGAGATGATCTCATTTGTGTTTATTTTCGAAGGTAAGCACCACGTTTGTAAAAGAGACGAGGGGGAGAGCACGCGTTTGTCACTGTAAATACATCGGATGCAAAGCTCATAGAAGGTGGGAGGTGGGGGCTGGTCCTCTGAGGGGGAGACAGCAAGCAGTTGACACTTTGGTAAATGGCCCATTTGGCTGGTTGATACACCCACACATCTTCCATTTAAAAATGTCGTTTGGCCTCGATACTCAAGCCCGTCGCAGTGTGTCTCTTGTTACGTCCCTAAAGTTTCTGTTTCATTGAGTTTCAAAGTACAAAACTCCTTATCCCCAAGAACTGAGATGGTTACTCCACTAACCTCCCCCGGAATTGGCTCTGGGCATAAATCTAGCTGAAGGTTGGGAGTGGGTGGGCCAAGACTGTCGATGTGTCAACAAGATGCTCAACTGGTATTTGCTTCGAAAGCTCTTGCCCTGTTTTCTTTCAGAGAAACTCATTTTTAGCTTATGAGCTAAATCCAATTTTCGTTTCAGTGATACCAGATTTTTCACTTTGATTCATGCTGGATAAGGTTTCAGAGGGAACCTTTCCAATATAATGAACCTACGGGGTTTTTTTTTCCCACTCTCTTGTCTCTCTTCTCTCCTGCCAAGAACTAAGGATTTACCCTGCATCCACGAAGCAACCAGAATGCTTTCTTTCCATTGTCCCCATTGACAGTCTGTTCACATGTTTATTAACTTGAAGTTCAACTGGAAAAAAAATCAAACTCCAGCATCGGGGTTCAGAAATGCCTCTAACGTGGTGTCTTTTCTTTCTAACGTTGTTCTTTAACTTAACGTTTACAAATATTGGACAGGGTGACAGGTTTATGACTTTTAGGACAGTGATTCACTCCATTTTAGAAACAGAGAGGACATTGTGCACTTCCATTTGGCATTTCACATTGGATTTATTAAGCATTTATTGCCCACTTACTGGATCCAAACTCCTAAACTTGGGCGTTGATAGATGACATAACTTTCCCTCAACAAAAAATAGATATCGTGCCACCAAGTAAGGGCATAAGTAAGATGTCTTCTTCCTATAGGGTTCAGAGATAAAACCATTTGGGTTTTGTTTAGTCTGTATCTGAATCATCCACTCAAAGAATTGCTTCAAATATGCTGTTAACCATGCACCAGTATCTACAAGCCAGCACACCTAAGAGGCAAGTTAAGTAAAAAAATGGCAGTCCATCCCATCCCATGTTGAGTCTAAAGGAAGCTTGACAAACAGTTGTGGGGTTCCTTGCCCTTGAAATTGACTCTTTGTCTTACTGGCAAGAGAAGACAGCCATGGTGTCTTAAAACAGCCGTAGTGGGAAAATTTTCTAATGGAGATGGGGAGAAATGCAGAAAGCACAGGTATAAATCAGAAGAGTTAGGGATTATAAATATTGTTTTCCATTGTT
This sequence comes from Pteropus alecto, assembly GCF_000325575.1. Classification (NCBI taxonomy): domain Eukaryota; kingdom Metazoa; phylum Chordata; class Mammalia; order Chiroptera; family Pteropodidae; genus Pteropus; species Pteropus alecto. Next base: position 1,096,522 of record NW_006436812.1, on the reverse strand, counting down.
CCTTGCTGCACACATTTATTTATCCAGAGACTGATTTGCTGGGCTGCCAGAAAACATCGTCTGGGGCTATATGAAGGCAGGAATGTCTAATAAGTCATCACCTGTCTGGGCT
>NW_006436812.1:1092311-1096365 GCF_000325575.1 Pteropus alecto | reverse complement strand
TTAAATCCTGACTTCATGCGGCCATAAAAGTGAATTTAAATGAATGGAGGGTTTGCAATAATACCAAGTCCAATACATTCATCCAAATCTTTTCCTTTTTGATTCATACATATTTCAAATCTGATTGCTATCTCTGCACCAATGCAGCAGCACCTAAAGGTATGGACGTAGAAATTATTTTTGTAAGGATCATAACCGAGACTCAGCTGTGGTGTTTGCGTACTGTTTGTCTTGCGGATACTGAAGAGACACTTTGTATAGAGAACAGCGTTCATGAAAGGTGGGAAATGGAAAGGAAGGGGCTCTATTCACCCAGAAGGAAAGAGACTAGCACTGGTTACCCACCAGGTGGCCAGGTGTGGTGTCAAGTACGTGAGGCTGCTCTGTGCCAGGGCAGCCTTGTACATCAGTGGGCAGAGCACATGGGCCATCCTGATGGAGCTTGCGTTCTGACAATAGCGACAGGTCTTCACTTCTGTGATCCCGGCCACTCGATCGCTAGTACAGCAGGCCCTTCGATAACATTATTTCGTTCAATGTTGTTTTGTTTTAACATCGATGAGATACCATGGGAACTTAACTGGTTTTGTTATGTGTCATTTTCCTCAAAGTCACGGAAGCTACGGAGGATGTAAGTCATGACTTCCTGTATACCAGGAAAGGTTCATGGTGGTCCCCTCCAAAAGGAGATTAAAAAATAAATAATGGTCTGAAAGGAGGAAGAAAGGGAGAGGGAAGAGTGGGGAGCCAGGATAAGAAGGAAGAAAGGATGACCAATAAGAAGGGAAAGTGGAAGAAAATGCCTATTAATCATGATGATTAACTAACTAGAGACAGGGAGACCCTTGCCAGTTCTAGACTGGCCACAGAAAAGAGATAGCTGAGCAAATCCACATACTTTCTCCATGAAGCGCCTGGTCTAAAGCATGAACTATGGAATCATCATTATACCTGAGGGTACTTGGCCTCCCAGAAAGGCTACACATTAACCCAGGAGTTGATGTGTAGTCCTTCCCGTGTTCTTTTATCAGAATAAGAACCCCTCTAATCTGCCCCGTGTAGAGGACCCTAAAGAGCCTTAAGACCTATAAATACATCATCCTGCACTGGGAGGGACCTTTCTCTCTGCAGCAGAGGGGCTGCAAAATGGAATCCTGGCTCTGCACTTTGAGCAGCTTGTGTTCCCCCTTGCTCTCCTGCCGAACTTCTGTTTCACGTTACATCTCAACATCTAAATCCTCCAAGAATTATTGTAAAACCTGCTTGTCGCCGAGAGGGATCTTGTCTCGCTCACTCTGCGCTGTAGCCAGCGATAATGAATGGGTCAGCATAATTACCAGGTTTGCTCACACAGGCAGCCAGCTGCTCTGCCAGATTGCGAATTTTTCATTTTCTTTATTTCCAAATCCAGGGCGTTCCTATGAAAACTTAATATTTGAACTGTGGCAAGAAGGAGTTGGCGTCAAAGCCACACTCCCTCCTTGTCTCCCCAGTCCTGAAGCAAACATCTCCTATCTCATTACTTCTGGGCTTTTTAGGATATTAGGATTTACCCGCTTTCCCCATTAAGATCGACACCTCTCTGCAATTTCAAGCACCATTACTGGAAATAGGAGCCAGGAAATGCGGGGTGCTAGAGGCTGGCAAGCCAAGAGTCAAGTACAGCTGCATGATTTGTCTCGAACGGTAATTTTTTAAGAAGGTTACACACAGCCTATGGTCTTCTCAGACACAAATAGAAAGATAAAAATCATCCTGGCTTGATTCACCCATCCTAGCATTTCGCCCGCATCACTTCGGGGTTGAGGGATCTATTCCCACCCCTGCAGTTCCCCGAGGTGGTACGGAGTTGGGAGTGATTTCCAGGGGAAGTACCACTCGTGTCCGCTCTCTGCCCCCTGCCTCCCGCCATGCAGTTAAAAACAGACCCTCCAAGGACTGGGAGGAATGGGAAGAGATGGGGTGGACTGTTTCTTCTCCCGAATGTGATGATAAGATCAGGGAAAGCCCCTCGAGGCAGTTTGGATATTGAGTACGTAAAATTATAACGCCCTGGGAGAGGTTACGTGTTCCACAAAATGAGAGTTCCTGGGAGGGCGAAGTTTGGGTGTTTGGGGTGAACTGAATTAAAGAGCTTCCTTCTCTGTAAGGCCTTTCTGAGCCTTTATGTTTACATGATGCCGGAAGGGACTAGGGAGTCGCTGGGATGGCGTATAATGGTTGGTGGTTGTCCTTCCCAGCCTTGAATGCCATTACAAACACTGCGCGCATTCCCAGGAGGGATGGAGCAGGGAGAGAGGGCTGTCTGGAAAGGAAACCCATCTCGCCCTGGTTCATCTCACCTGTCCCCCTCTCTCTGGAATTCCTCAAAGCTCCGGCTAGGTAAGCAGGATGAGAGAAGAAAATGGGGCCAGAAGAGAAGGTTTGCTGGATAGTCCGTCCGTCCTGTGGCCTGACCACAGCCCACAGCTTCATTCGTTTGTTCTCATATCAAAGTCATCCATCCATTCATCCCGGTGCCCCATGTTGAAAACCTCCTGTAGATAAAATCGAGGGGGCTTCTGCTGTTGGGGAGGTAGGAGGAGACGCAAAGACGGGTAGAATATAGGGGGGAGGCCTCAAGGAGCTTGCAGTTTCATAGGAGAGAGAAAGCGTAACAAGTGACTGACTTTCCTCTTCTCAAAACCAATGCCCCTGAGTGTGTGTGTGTATGTCGGGGGGTGCTTCCCCAAACAAAGAGTTCCTGGAAAAGTGGAGTCTGGGTCTGCTGGGTTCACCCCATTAAAGCGCTTCCCTCGCCGCAGGACTTTCTGAGCCTTCGACGTAGGCCTCCAGGGACAGTGGCTCCCCCATGCGTTCTAGGAACGCACCCCCTCTGTGTACTGCGGTTGGCCAGCCCTGGCTGCTGAGCGGGGTGGGACAAGCATGCGCAGTGCGGTGGGAGGTTTCGGGTTCGCGCAAGTGCAAGGAGCCGGAAGGCAGAGGCGGTTTCCCAAAGGCCCCGCGGTTCAGGTTTGCACGCGGTGGGAAGAAGGACATCCCAGGCAGAAGCAACGGGGTTAATTATCAGGGGTTCCAGAGCATCAGGCTTAATTTCCCTCCTGACTCTCCACCAAGTTATCTCGCTCAGAGAATGTTCCCTCAACTCTGCCCACGGCCCGTCATCTTAAGAGTGAGTCCCTAGACCTCTCTGCCATTAAGGTGATCGTGTGTGTTTTAAAAGCTGCCTAAATGGTTAGGGGGCTGACGGGATGTGGGTAAGGATGTGTTTCTTGGGGCAGGAGGGGTTAGGTACACTCATGAGGCGTACACGTGTCTGTAGGTACGCTGTATCTCGATTTTAAAAGTTTTAACAAGCGGTATGTGCACATAAAGGAAAATGTGGGAAATAATTGAAAACGAGATGTGGAAAAGCTGTAGCAGACGACTGACACATAGTTCAGCCACAAAGATGGGTGTGAACACACTGACATACGTGTGTATACGTATGTACAATTATGTACACGCGCATATAAATATGCGTGTGTACACACATGCACAGACACATAGACATGCATGTACACATACTCGTGCATATTGTGTGCTTAGACACATAAACATAGATTACACACGACGTGTGTGCATATGTATGTGGATACATGGATGGATAGACAGATGTCGAGAACACATTGCATATACATATTGTAATCCGCCTTTTTTAAAAAACTGTGCAGTTAGCTTTTAAAGAATTCTTTGTCACTGTCATTTACCGCATTCTCTTGGGCACAGGGAGCACCCTCTTAAGCAGCTCATCCTCTCTGGAATCAGACCTAGTCCCCTGCCCTGCTGCCACCTTTAGACCCCTGACTCCTGGTAATTGGGGGAGGGAAACGGAGGAGCAGGTGTCTAGCCTTGGGCTTCAGGAAGAAGGGGCGGCATGGGGCAGGGATTCCCCACCTCCCGGTGGCCGGCCTGCGTCTGAAAGCCTTTGCCTTTCTCTGTCCTCTCGCCCCGCAGTGCCCGGCTTCCCGTATCCAGCAGCCACCGCGGCGGCCGCCTACCGAGGGGCGCACCT
>NW_006436812.1:1084746-1092129 GCF_000325575.1 Pteropus alecto | reverse complement strand
CAGCCCCGTCCTGTCTGCGAGCGCATGCCGGGCTGACCGCCCCACCGCAACGTCCCAGCATGCAGCCCTGCGCGCCTGCCGCCGGCGGAGCACCTTGCAAAGAGTATTGAAAAATGAGTGTAATTTGTCCTGTCATGGTTGGTGCCTTTAAAGCATTCGACATGTCACATGTTGTTATGTAAATGCTCTTTGAGACTGAATGCTGGAGAACAGAGAAACGGTTACAGCCAAAGACGTATTTCTGACGATTGCAAACATCTGGCAACTAAGGAGGTTGGATCACATTTGCCCCCTCTATCCGTCCACGGAGGGACGTGAGGGTTTCAAACGTGAACATCACCGGGCTGGTCTTGCTCCCCTCCCCAAAGATACCTTGTGCGTCCAGGTTTCCGACCCCTTGGCTGGGAAGAGAAAATTAGGTGTGGAGTTAGATGCAAACATTCAACGGTTCATGGAATTGGAATTCAGCCTCGTTTTAGCTGGATTTTCCAAAATGGCGTTTGCCTTCTTTTCTCCGTCTGTACGGAAATGCAAATTAATGCGTTCCCCGTTGCCAGTTTGGTGTTTCTGTGCAGGGACTTCGGTACTGCCCAGCGAATAGCAAGGAATGGTGGTGAATGCTCAAAAATATATATATATATATATAGTACTGGTACAGTGAGCTGCCATCCCGAGCTGCTATTCTTTTTGCCTTCCTGCAGTGGGATCCTCCTAGAACATTCCAGCACACTGAGAGTCAGGGAGAGAGAGCTGCCTCTAAGGCGGTGGTCCTCAAGGGACATTTGGAGTTTCTGGAGACATTTTTGGTGTCACAACAGGAGCAGGGAGGTACGATGGCATCTAATGGGTGGAGGCCAGGGACGCTGTTAGACATCCTCCAGGGCCCAGGACATCCCCTCCCCCAACACAGAGAGTTAGCAGCCCGAACGTCAATCGTGCTGCTCTGAGGAACACTCAGCTATGCCCCTGACGGCCTGGCAGGAGGCCTCCGTGGCTTGTCCCTGGTTTTCTTACCTCTGGAAAGAACATGGCTGTAATTCACAACTGCGTGAAAAGCGTTAAACGCATTTTTTTTATAGCTCCGCTGCTTATAAATCTTTGAGAAAAACCCGATTTAGGCTAGATCACCTCTCGATTATACTGACGACAAGGGGAAACACTCTTTTTTTCATTATTTATTCATGTCTCACCTAATCCAAAGGAGAGCACTTGAAATGTTTCAAAAACAAATACAGCGAGGCAAAGTTAAGACTATAAAAAAATGAAACGAGTTAGTTGGAATCGTTAGGGAGGGAAAATAAAAACAGAGAAATAAGACAAAGTCCGTCGTTTCTGGTGTTGACATTAGAGTTAGGTCAATTCCAAGCTTCTTAGTGGACAAAACACCGAAAAAAGAGAAAAAAAATGTATTGAAAAGATGGCGGGTAATCACAAAGCAAGGATGAATTGGCCCTAAATTCTCCTCACCCTCCAAAATAATGTATCTGAATGTCCTAAGCGCAGGTACCTGACCATGTAATATGAGGAATCACTGAGAGTATAATCATTATCTTCAGCCACACAGTACTGAGCCCATTTCATAGATCCAGAAAGGCAGAAATAAAGACTTGTTCTTTCCAAGGTCACGTAACCAGTCATGAAGACCAAAAAAAAAAAAAAAAAAGTTACCCGCTAGGTTCATGTAATTACTAAGGCAAGATTCATAAGCCATAAATGCAAAATTGCATGTTTATACCACATTAGTTTGTCTGAAAATCATTATCGTATCTTAGTAGCTGGTAATTGCAGCTTTCCAGTATATATACCCTTAGTATCTCTGCACTATATTGAACAGAAAAAAATAAAGTAAAATTATATGGCTTATCCTCACATGAACAATTTGTAAAAATCTCAGAATAACACACCTGCTATAAAATTGAAATTTGCTGACTTATAATGAACTTGCTCTTTGCTGGGAATAACCATGCATAACTAATTAATGCCACATTCACCAGGGAGAAACACAGGCATCTCCAAATGGTGAAACAATGTGTTTGTGACTGCTTCAGACATGATTTAATATTACTCTTCCAGCAACAGTCCTCATCATTTGGGTTATCAAGGTCGATTATGCCTCTTTGCTAACAATATTGACTGGGATTCTGAACCCACGTTTCAGACTAAGATAAAATTTTTAAGACAGAAGGAGTAGAAAGAGCAGAATGGTTAGGGATGTGTGTGCGTCCATGTCTGCAAGTTCTGTAAGAGCAAAGTGCTGGTCGAAAAGGAGGCGATTCAGCCAGTTAGTTGCCTGGGTGTTTTGATGGAGTACAAACTGGCCGGAGTGCATTGGCACCAAACGAACAAGTGTGAACGCAGCATCCTCAAAGAAGGTTTCCCTTTTTCTCTGGCTCACTTGGCTTAGGCTGCAGGAGACCATAGGGAGGCGGCACGTCCTGGAAAGAAGAGCAGAGGTTGGCTGGAGCGGAGAGGGCCCTGATCTTGTGTTGCGTAGAAGCAAGTAGCAGAGAGGTTGGGAACTCACTCCTGTTTCCAGGAAGTGACATTATCAGGATTCAGGTGGCCCAGGAGATAGCGTGCATTTCCTAGAGCTGTGTGTCTCCAAAGTCCTTGGGAGGAAGAGTTCTAGATCTGATTAGTCTTCACTCCAGTCTGGTTCAGCTTAACATCCCTTTTCTCCGCACTAAGGACACGGAGGCAAATGGCACCTTTGGAGGGATTTCTTCCAGTTGGGGACAGAGGGTGCCATATAAGCTGACAATTTCAATAAATGCGATAGGCGATAAGGTGTTGTGTGACTACCAAGGAAGGACCCTTTGCCCAGCTCGAGTGTTTAGAAAAGTGAAGAAATATATGACACATTCATGTCCAATTATTTTCTAAAATGACACGTTAAGATCTCATTCTGCAATCCCCCCTCACACTCAGGATCCCTACCTTTTCTACGATGTCACCTGGCTAACTGTATCTATCCAGAAAGAATCTATTTTTTACTATCGTCACCAGTAGGAGCCATATCTAAACCTCTATTCTTCATGAAGTAACCAATAAGAATAGACTTTGTTATTAAAATTCCAAGCACAAATTTGTCACGCATGGTTTCTATATATATATATTTTTTTTTTAACTGAGCGATTGAAAAAAAAAAATCCCACAGCACCACCATGGCTGTTTCTGTGGAGCCGTGGGTGACCCTTGGAGGTGTCCAGCATAAAGATAGTCACCCAGCAGGATTCTCTGAGGATCATCCACTCTCTTTCACTGATTTGGATTTTCCCTTTACATCCTGATATTTTCCGAAGCTCCTCCCAGCAAGTCAAGAGCATGAGTTATGGAGAGGCCCCATCTCTCATTCTCATATAGCTAAATAGAATCTTCTTGGGACATTAATATACAATTATTCCTTCAGGTGGTAGGGGTGCAGGGGCTCTGCTTGGACCATGGAGAGATCATAGAAATGAGTGCAAAACCCTAGACTGAGCCAATCAACATGGCCTGAATGAGAATGGGCGATGAGTTAGAAAGCTAGAGTCTACACAGTCTGCAGGATTGTTATAGTTCAATAGAGGCATTGACTTTGGGGCAGATGAGATTAGCCCCTGCTATGCGATCCCACACTAGCCTGGGCAGCTGACTGAACCTCTGTAGGCACAGTTATCTTGACAGGAGAGTGAAGGCAAGCCTGCCTGCATTGGCTTGAGAGAGGATGAACTAGGGAGGTCCACGTAAGGTTACAGCTTATTAAGGTCCATCATTTGATGCCTATTTAGTGAACGGTAGCTGCTGTTGTTGAGGTTGACACAGCTATTGGTCCTACGTCTCTCTCTGTAAGCATCACGTGCCCCTTTGCTAGGAACGCCCACAAGCCACAGAGAGGGCTCTGGATAGAGCGCTTCAACAGATCGTGGAATGTATAGATCGTAAATGAAATATTAACTCTTGAATGGTCTCAAAGAGAGTTGAATAGACAAGGTTTTCCATTTTACTCCTTGCCTTTGATCTCGGAGTCAGTTTTGATAGAGAAGCCACAATGTCCAGTCTGTCTTCCTATGACTCGTAGTTGGAAGAAACTACGCCTTGGGTAATTGCCATCTATTGGATCATGCAGATTGATGATTTGTGGATGCAGATGATTGATTTGTGGATGACTTAATACAACATCTGATGTTAGAAAGACAGCGGTTAAACTCTAGTCCCCTCCCAAAGGAATCTCATGAGATTGGCCTCAGCAAGTTCTTGTTCTTAATTAATTCGTTAATTAATTATGAAACAGCTACTTATCAAGTGCTTACTATGTACCATGCATATTGTATGTGGCTAGAGTATGGTAGTCTAAAGGAGCATCATAGGAGATTTTTTTAAATTATTAGTATTTCAGACTAAGCACTCAGCATCTGCTGTAGGATTTCGGTCTTGGTTCTCTACATATCTTTGAGCAATATGTTCTGTACTTTCTCGGGTAATTAATTATGACACATCTATGCACGACTTCTCTGAGTTAGCTTGAGGAGTGTTTTGAGGAGACTCTGTGCTACTTTGGGTATAGGAAAGATACGGTAGTATCCAAGGAGCAAACTTCTTAAAGTTGCCTAGTGCAAGAATGAAATCCATATGCAGATTATTTAGGGAAGCTTTCGGTCCTGAAAAAGCCTCTGATAACCAGCCTCTAGGACTGTGTGTATGCACCTTTCTGTCTATAAATCACCCATGCTCTTTGAGTTTTATTTCTAAATGTTTAATCTTCAGACCGTATTATCTGAACCTTCCCATTTAATATAAACACTGGGAACTAAAGTCACCATCACCCATTCTCAGAATACTTTCCAGAAATCTCTCTAGCTTTTTGTTTGTTTTGGATGTGAATTCTTATTCAGATTCTCAGCCAGTTTTAAAATGTAAATATTTTTATACATATATATATTATACATATATGTGTATAATATATATATATGTAAAGCCCTTAATTGGGTGCATTAATAGACAAATATCATAAATCAGCATTTCTTAAATTTTTTGGGGGGGGGGTGGAGAGAGTGAGATGTCATAGATTCCTTTGTCTAATTAAAATATGTATTTTCCCTAGGAAAATGTTGGTGTACACAAACACATACAGACACACACACATCAGGAAGTTCATGGAACCACCTGACATCTATTCAAAAACAGCTGGATTCAAACATATTAAAGAATTTAATTTATTTCCACTTGGAAGAGGCAGACAAGTAGAACAGCTTTAAATAATCTTTCCCTCAAAAATATGTGTGTGGTTGGGGTATATTATATTACACAAATAGATCATATACTTTGGGCATCTTATTCTCTCTTTTTTTTTTTTTTTAAGTAAACTAATTCGCTATAGTGCAGTCATTCCCTGCTTGCATTCACCCAAATATTTAACTACAGTTATTACCTTTCTAAGAAAATGAGATGTGCATTTGCATTATGTTCTTGCAAAAGCATATTGCAGTCCCAAAGTGAGTGACAAGCAATGCAATTACCTTTGCATGGCTACGTAGACCATCTTCGCATTAAAATTGGCTGCACCTGTTCACTGCATGAAAGCGACCCCTTTCTCTCGTGACTGGACTGTGGCTAATTTATCTATAGCTGCATACTGGAACTTGTCCCTGTCCCCTTTTGCTTACAAACCCAATATTGTAAGTGTGCCTGTTTCGCGCAGCTTAAAAAAAAAAAAAAGCATTTGGATATGTTCATGGAAACCAGCATGAGACTTTGTAAAAGATTTCCCATAACCAGAGCCCGTTTTGAATAGGATCTAGGAAGCTGACCTTCGGTATCGTCTCAAACATAAACAGGCAGAAGGTGGCATTTCATAGAGCAGTGAGTCTACTATTTTTCAGACCAGCAGTAGCAGCATCACCTGTTACTTGTTAAAAATGCAAATTCTTAGACCTCCATTCAGATCTATCTGTTCAGAACCTGAGGGCTGGGCGTGGGGCCCAGCCATCTGCGTTTTAACAAGCCCTCGGAGCGTTTCAGATGCGTGCTGAGATTTGCCCACTGCTGCCTGCCATAGCCATCTAAAGTCTGGGTTACGAAGCCAAGGCTACTTGGGCTAGAATGCCAGCTTTGTCACTACCTAGCCCTCTTTTCAATGTCTGTATACTTAAAGAGGTGACGATAGTTATTATCCATCCCAAAGGGGTATCGTGAGGATCAAGTGGGATAATGAGCACAAAACGCCTAAACTGGGGACTGACACAGAGTCATCGCTCTATCGATGTGAAGAATAGCAGTATTTGTACTTGTGCTATTACTTATAGCTTAGGGAAACACACACACACACACACACACACACACACACACACACACACACACACTCAGCACTTTGGTGAAACTGATGGCCTTTTCAAAAAGTGGCTTCATTTCACACCGCTAACGAGGACGACCGTATTGGTTCTGGGTTTTTTAGAGTTATCAGGCAGATACATCAGTCAGCCTCTCCTTCATTTCTCTCCAGGACGTGCAGGTGTTGCCCTCCGTGAAAACAAGCAGTTCCCGCCGGTGCGGTTTATCATAGCGGCCAGAATCCTTAAAAATTGGACCCTGACTTAGGAGACCAGTGCAAGAGTTTAGATAGAACATGATCCAGTGTGGCAAAAGTTAATATTTACCCAAACATGAATATATATTCGAATATGGGACAGAATGCCTTTTTCTAAATATTTTGTAGAGAGAGACCCCGTCTGTATCTTACTCGGTGAAGCCACCACCTTCTGCTGGGCCTCCAGGCCACCCAAAGCTTTTTTTTTTTTTGCACTCGGTTAGCAATTATCTATTAGCTACAAATACACAGAAAGATGGTGGCAAAGTCCTTCCTGCAGGGCCCCACAAGGAGCTCGGTCCCCTGTGGGCCCTGCAGAGGCCGCTCCCTTTGCCCGTACCTGGCCACGCCTTTGAGACTTCCGTGGCATGAGCTCCCCTCACCTCTGTGGCTAGCCCTCTTCCCCGTTTCACGTTCAGAGCGCCCTCTGCAGCATCCATCACAGCTGCCATTTCACATTTAGGCATGTGGCTTTGTGACGGTGTGTCCCACCCCCATAGGCTCCCTGAGGTAGGTACGGCGTGGGTGGAGGGCGGGTACTCGCTCTCTCTGCTCCCTGGGCCTTGGCATAGTGCTTGGGGCACAGTAAGCATTCCAACGGCAGAGGCATCGTTCCTTGCACCTTGCCAAAGTGAGCACGTTAGGGCACATTTTCTCTCTGGTTCTCTGTGTCACAAATGTGGCATGTCAGAGTCCCCAAGGGATTTTCCAGGGCCACCTCGGAGGGCAAAGCATGGCGACTACGTCACCCTCCTGCATACACATCAGGGCCCATTCTCGTCTCACTCTGGGAGCTGTTGGTACAAACAGGCTTGACG
>NW_006436812.1:1068703-1084704 GCF_000325575.1 Pteropus alecto | reverse complement strand
GCCACTTCCCAGCCAGAGCTCCGCCTCCGCCACTGCTGGGCCACATGGCGGGGTCCCCCAGAATAGCCCTCCGGGTCTGGCACAGCTCCTCTCCATTACAGACAGACCTTGTTTTATTGTGCTTCACAGATGTTGCATTTTGTACAAACTAAAGGCAAGACCCTTCAGCAGCAAAAAGGTTACAACTCGCTTTACTGTGACACTCATTTTGTTTTTAGAGGTATCGCTGGAACCGAGCCAGCGATACCTCTAAGGTATGCCTGTATTTGCACAGGAGCAGATAGACGGGGTCTCTCTCGACAAATATTTAGAAAAAGGCATTCTTTCCCATATTCAAATATATATTAATATTTGGGTAAATATTAACTTTTGCCATACTGGATCATGTTCTATCTAAACTCTTGCACTGGTCTCTTAAGTCAGGGTCCAATTTTTAAATTTTAATCGCCTTCTCCTCATCCACTGACAACAGCCGCTGATGCTGAATAAACCAGATCAGAAACAAATGAGACTGCAGGATCCATCCTCCTAATTTGCTTTTGAATTCTCCCTGGAGTTGATAAATAAATTACTCTGTATGACCTTCTGTCACCTTCTCATGCCCAACCTCCCCTTTAAAATACAGACAATATTTACTCAATAGATATTTGTTTGACATCTTCTGGGTAACGAGTCATGTGTCAGGCATAAGCAGGATAGAACAGTGAGTAAGCTTTTTGGGTGCAACTTTCGAGGCAAAATGGACCCCATACACAAATACCTTTAATATTTGATGAATAGTTCATATTTGACCAAGTGAGGATCAAAAGATAGTGATGCTGGCGTTTACTGGGGGGGGAAGGGGTGGGAAATAACTTCACTTCAGGTGGGTCACTGCATAAAGCTCATAGCCATGGTGACATTCAGTTAGAGCTATGATGTCAAGCACATTGCTCATTACTTTGCAGCCCTCATCTCGCCGAATCCTCCCTTGAGGTGGGCCCTTCTTTCCCCATTTTACAGATGAGTCAATGAAGCTCAGATAGCTTAAGTAATTAGTCCAAAGGCACATAGCTGCCGGTTGGCGAGGCTGAAACGTGACCCAGATGCCATCGTGGGTCCCATCTAACTTGGCTCCTGGGTGGTGGTCGGCTTTTGGACGAAGGTATTGGGAGAAAAGGCACACAGAACAGCATGTGCAGAGGCATGATGGCATGAAAGAACAAGGCAGAGCTGTTTGATACGGCTGCGTGATCAGCCCCGTGGTTCCAGGCCTGAGTGAAATCCTGGTTGCCCATCCCCCACTCCCCCCATTGCATCAGCTGTGTTCCAAGTCCTGATGGCAGAGGCCGGCCCTGCCGTCTGACCCCCAACAGACATTTTCTCTTCGTGTTGGAAATGTTGAAAGAGAATTCGAAACACATCTCTCAGGAGGCCCCGCACCTCGGTCTCTGGGATTAGGGCTTTATGCCGCTCCACGAGTGCTCTCGTGAGCTGCTGCCCCTCGGATCAAAGCGAAAACAGCTGGAAGCCACTCCTACCAGCCTCCTTAGCGTGTGACATCCCTGCCACCGTTTTAAGGACGATGGTACTTGGGGTTTTGCCAGTCAGCGCTGAAAAGCTCTGAGAAGCGCACTGCAGTGTTCTCCAGCAAGCCAGTGTCGCTGCCGTGCGCGCGCGCGCGTGCCTTTGCGTATGAGTGTGTGTGTGTCGTGAAGTGTCTTCCCTTGGCTCACTATGCTTGGCTTGCGTGTGGGTCTGCTCTGCTGTTGAAACCTGCTGGCATCCTTTGGTAATCAAAGTTGTGCTTCTGTTAGAACCACAGCTCCATTCAACGGAGGAATTCATTGGTCCTGTGCCAGGATCATAAATCATCTATAAACTCCATGGGGAGACATTAGGGCACGTTATTAATTACAGCTACCATCCTTTGGAAAACATGCATTCAGAAACACGCGTTTTTATATTTAAGGTCTCCTGCGACCCTCACAGAAGCCTGTGAGGTGTGCAAGCTACACATGACCCCTCGTTTATGCCTATTTTAATGCTTAGGGACTTTAAGTTAGTTTCCCATAATCACATATCTGTGAGCTTTCTTTCCTAGCTGTTTCACTCAAGGAACATACCAAGAAACTTCTGGAGAATTCTAGGATCTTTTTTCTCTCCCCTTGCGAAGTCCTTGCTCTCTGGGATAACTGTATGGACAGTGACCAGAAAGCTGCTGGGAGTTTCACGTTCATTCCTAATGTGGGGCTTTGCTTCGTCTGGATATAATTTATGCAAATATACACACAGATGCATGTACATGCACACATATGCACACATGAGCACACACATGTGCAAACACTAATGCATGCATCACACATACATTCATGTACACATGTGCTTATGCACGTGGGCAGGGTGTACACAGGGACACATGTATGCACACACATGCATGACAAATTTCACACATACATTCATGTACACATGTGCTTATGCACATGGGCAGAGTGTACACATGTATGCACACACATGCATGACAAATACACACTAACACACATACGCATTCACACACACAAAACACATGTATACACATATTTTTGCACACATACACACATATAATTAGAGATATTCTCCTACATTTACCATGAACAAGTGGCGTAGAGAATTACCAAATATACAGAAGAACTTTTCTGAACTCGTTTGTGTCGTCCACCTCCCCTAAGGTCATTTGGCTATAACCTAGATTGAAACCGTGACGGTCTGTGCCCGTACCCTTATCGATCATATATTTTAAGCAGCGGATTTCACCCCCTCCCCCAGGGCAGGGAGGGCCATGTGGTTTGACCGAACGCGAACAAACTCCGACGCTCATATCTGTCTAGGCCACTTACATTAAACCTCAACCCTCTTTGCATTTCTGCGCCCCCCCTCCCGAAAGGGTGGGAAGCCTGGTACCCAGCACACCTCCACGTCCTGATTCGGGGCCAGCACCGAACCCCAGCCTAATTTTCTCGGCCTGATCGACTGCCGTGGTCTCCAACCTCCTTAACCTCCAACTGTCCTCGGTTTCCGTGTTTTGGATCTCGTGACCAGACTAACTTCGCCAGTGCCGGGGTTGGTGTGTCTGCATGGGGAAATGCACTAATATGGACGTTTCTCTTTGTGTGTGCGCCCTTGCAGTGTTGTTTACCAGGATGGATTTTATGGTGCAGACATTTATGTAAGTATCCATTAACGTGCATGCCATCCCTGTTTCTTCCCGGAGTCATTCCTTTTACAAGTTTGCTGGGAAGCTCTCTGCTCGGGGCCATCCGTTTCCTCTTCCGGGTCTGTGGGAAGGAGTCCGAGAGACGCGCGAGGCAGCAGGCCCTCTGCTCACGATAGCATCCATCACGTGCCCCTGAGTGAGTGGAATTAACTCCTTGATCAACTTCAGAATAGATGCAAGCACCCCACCACATCCCCCAAAAAAGGTGGCGTTTCTCTCATGTCATATTAAGACCCACCCCCGTGCAAAAAGAAATTCTCTCTAAAGTTCTCAGTATGGTCTTCGTATTTTCCGTATAATATTTAAGATAACAGCTGTAGTTACCTGCCGCAGAGGGTTAAAAGATATTTTCATGGCTGATGTTTTCATTGTTTTCTTAGAAATATATTGAAAAGCCCTAGAAAGATCTCTCTCTCTTTCTCTCTCTCTCAATGATTTCAGCAAGAATCATCTCCTGACAAAATCTATGCCACCTTGAGCTTTAAACCTTTATTTTCTTCAACCCCTTATTTCTCCATTGCCCTAGAACAGTTACCTGACTTAAAGCTGTTGGTTAAATTCGAGATTGTTTGTTAAATGGGACCACTTTGTTAACTTGTTGACTTTTAGAAAAGAATAAGATGTTTCTCGTTATAGGGACCATAATCAAATTTACCTAAATTGATCTAGAAATAGTTATTCTCTCGCTTTATGATATTAGCAGCAATGTTATGAAAATGACTTGGAATAAACACAATTTAAAATAAATGGTCAAGATCGAGGGTATTTTCTAAATCCCATACTTTTTATTACAAGGTGACCTCAAATAAGTTCACTGGGATCATACTTACTGTTTTAAAGACTAGACAACAAGAAAAATAAAAACATATTTCTAATCGAAATGATGTTATTTACTAGAAAATGGGACACTAGCCATTTACTTTTCTTCCCTTAAAATTTCAAACAATTACAATTTTGAGACATAGTATTAATCTCCATTGGTGACGAATTTTGTCGGGTTATATTATTACTGCATCAAGTACATTTATGACAATCCGTAGGTTTCCATAAAAAAATGAACGAACAACCTACGTGTCTTTTATCTACCCAGTGAACAACCAATTTCCTTTTTCATGTAGCTTTCACGTCCTCTTTTTTCAAACTTTCAGTTTATACCATTTTAACTAGAGAGGCAGGCTGGGGTTGAGCAGTCTGGATCTCATCCATGCTAGATGCCCAGTGAACCCCGACAGCGGTCTGCACGCTCCCCCTGTGTATCCTCTGGGTGGACTTGCATATAGAGGAACTAAGTTTAAGGATCTTTTATTTTTAATATGGGACATGGAAGGGAGTAGAGAAGGGGCGAAGAAATTAGAAAAAGGAAAGTCCACCCAAAAGAAAACTATCACCATCAACACCCACCCAAAGGAAAATGTGGATGTCACTAAACCTAGTTAAAAAGAAACATGATATTAGCTACCATTTATTAACTGTTCACCTCTCTGTGAAATGACAATCATTTGTTGAGTTATTTGTCAAATGACAACAATGGATCCATTTATTAATTTGTGCTGTCCTATGGAGATTTCAAACTGGCATCTTTTTCTTGCCCCATAGATTTTTGAATAGCAGGAAGTAGAAATTGCCTGAAAGCTAAAGGTGTGAGATTTCACAAATAAAGAAAATAATAACTGGAGTAGTTGACAGAGTATGTTCAGATTGGTTGGGACAAATAAAAATCCCCGAGAACAAGGCAAACAGAGAAAGCAGAGAGACTCAGAAGACAATAAATACACCAACATCCACACAAAGAAGGAACGAGAACTTCCTCTCAGGGAGGAAATCTCAAAAAAGTTCCTTTGTGCTCTCAGTTCTTTTAGGAGCTTTTATTTCCTACCAATTCATCGTATATAGGCAAAGCTCATCGGGCCCAGCAGTACGTCCCCTACAGGTGTCTGGGTGAGTTTAGTTGAAGGGCATTACGTCAATAGCATCACGTCCTAAATTTCCTAGTGTCTAAGTTTAGAAAACTCTTCGTCTCACCCTTTTCAAGCCACCCAAGTAGCCCCCTCAAAATATATATATCATTTTCCTGCTGTTCATTTTATAAGGACAATAAGATTTTTCAGGGGGCAGTTCCAAATAGGCCATTAGGTGATAGAAAAACCAACTAGAATATGAACTTTGAGTTTTATTTACCCAGTACATGTTTTTGTCTTCTTTCCAAGAAATAGTTCAGACCTTGAAGACCTTTCTTAATGTTGCACTTTGTTTAAGATGCAAACTTCGGAATATTGCTGCTGAGTCGTGCGTGCCTGTGGGGGACAGTGATGGACTGGCCTGCCACCATCCAGCAGTAAAACAAGGGCTCATGATGGCCTTAAGTTAATTTAAGGGCAAGAAAGAATAGGATGATTTCTTGTACTCTAGAGTGTACGGAGCAGGGTTCATCCTGGCTAGAAGAGTATTATAATCTCGAATGTGCTTTTTTTCAAGCTGCTTCTCCCACCTCCCTTGAGATATCGATATTTTCTGATGCATGTGCATGTCCTCAGAGCTCCATTTCTTAAAGAAATAATTATTAAACAGGTTCATAGATGAGCGCGTGAGGTTCTGTTTTATTTAAAGGAAGTGCCCCTTCAATCTCATTAGAAATAGTGCACAATAAATAGGTCTAAGGCAATTCGAAGAGGACCCGGGACATGTGTTAGACACATCAGTCACGTCTAATAGGTTTAAACCAGTTGTTTCTTTTTAATTGTATTAGGCAGAGGAATAAGCTGCTCGCTTAGGTTACGCTTACGAAGTCAAGGGGACTCTACTCTCCAGTTTTTTCTACTTGGTCGTTCTCAGCTCTGGCAGCAGCATAGCAGAGCAGCTCAACAGCAAGGTTGCCGGCGCATGCGCCAGAGGGCGTGCCCTTTTCTGTGCACGCCGCTCTCTCCCACCCCTCCTCTTCGTCGTCCAAGGTCTTCCCATCCCTCCCACCTGATGCGGGAGCCCTGGGGTGTTTCTGATTTGAAAGGCCTGCAGGCTTCCTGCCCCAAGTTCCTTCTTAAGCTGTACAGAGAAGAGAGGATGGAGGAGAGAGGGAGAGGCGAGCATAGATGCCCTAAAAGTGCTGGAGCGGGCTCATTGCTCAAGGAGACTTGTTAGGAGATGCCGTGAGCCAGCAACTAAGGTTCAAAACAACGGAAGCTCCTAAGCAGGGTCGGGCCCGGTTAGTACTTGGATGGGAGACCACCTAGGAAGACCAGGTGCTGTAGGCGTAAAAAAAAAAAAAAATGAAAAGTGAATTAGAAAGTCTTAAGTTCCGTGGACCTACAGAGCAATCCATTTAATTTAGGGCCGAAGCTGTAGATCTCATGAGGCCAGAATTGATCGGGGAGCTGAAAATAAGTATTGTTTAACTGAACTTAGCCAAGACACTTATCTTCACCCACTCCGGGCGATTTCAAAAGATACGGCATTGGATTAAAAGGTAACCTTTGACCATGGAAAGAAGGAATTGATAATAGAACTATAAAAAATGAATAGATAAACTATCAGTAGAAACTGGGGTAAGACAGTGGAGTTCTGGGCAACGGGAAGAGGCAAGAGGGAAGAGAAGACAGGGGAAGAGAGATGAGGGAGGAGGTGATAGACAAGACAAACATTAACTCATTCCCTTGTGTTCAGAGAGCCCTACGCTCCCTTAGCAGTCAGTGCAGCCTTCAGTCCGCCTAGCAAATACACCTCGACGAGATTCCGGGGCCATTTTTACATCATTCCTAAATTCTGTCATAACAAGTTCTTGGTTGACACCATGGCGAAACACAATTATTTCTGAATTCATGTCACTCTGCCATCCGTGGATCTTAAAACAAAGAGGTGTCCTCATTTCACCCACGCTCGAGCTCAGGAGGAAGTGTCAGGAGCTTGGGGAACACAGAAAGCTGCAAAGCGGAAATTCTCCAAGTAATAAAACCCCACGTCCTTAATTCCAGAGATCCTGCTTTCGGAGTGAGCCAGCCGAAGGTCGGCATCAGGCTGGTCAGTCACCACAGCGGGAGGCGACGGCCTATCAAGAGGTCACGCACCCGCCATGTGAGACCAGACGCTCAGCCCTTACATCCCTCATCATGGCCTCAGAAGGAAGGGGTCTCATCACTTTTATTTTTAGAATAGGAAACTTTTTGTTTGTTTTTTTTTTTAGAAAAGAAGTGATAAAATTTGTCCAGACATTTTCACTGACACTGGGGTTTGCGCCCTCATAATCTAGCTACAGAGGTCAAGCCCCGAGCCAACAGGATAACCCCGTGGCCCTCGCCGAACAAACTTCGACAAAGACGGGAAAAAGGAAAGGAGGAGGGTGAGAGGTGACAGAGTAATGGGTGGCAGGCCCCTGGGGAGTAAGATCTGTACCTGAAGCATTCGAATGAGCAAAGGAAACTGGGAAGAGGGAGAGAGAGAGAACTAG
Source organism: Pteropus alecto (assembly GCF_000325575.1). Classification (NCBI taxonomy): domain Eukaryota; kingdom Metazoa; phylum Chordata; class Mammalia; order Chiroptera; family Pteropodidae; genus Pteropus; species Pteropus alecto. Next base: position 1,077,034 of record NW_006436812.1, on the reverse strand, counting down.
AACTTTTAGATTTTAACTTAAAGAGGAAGGTTAAGTGAAACCGAATGGGAAAAGAAAGCCAGACTACACAAGACAATATATATAATATGCACACAGTAAAAAAAAATTAAAAATAGATACCTCCATGAGGCAGGTCCCTGAATCTCTTTCAGTGTTCACCTGGAGATCTGCCTCGGAACTGGCAATTTTCACTTCAAGCTAGAACCGCCCGCCCAGCAGGTTAGCCGCACCCATGAATCACTCCCACGTCCACAGATTGCCTCCCGGTCCATCCCTGGGTTCTATTGAGATCTTGTCAGTTTTAGACTGGAGGGAAGTGATGACACGTTAAGTAGCTTTTCTGGACCCATGCTCACGCACGCACGCGCACACACACACACACAGACACACACACACTTTTTCTAGTCACATCTACTCAGCATAGCTTCGGTAGCACCATGTGTGCGCGCACACACACACACACACACAGACACACACACTTTTTCTAGTCACATCCACTCAGCATAGCTTCGGTAGCACCGTGTGCTTCAATTCATGAAATACGATTGTGTTCTCTCTGTTGTTAGTCGCAACTAAATTTTAAAAATACAGCTGCTACAGACCTTTTATCTTAACTGCCTCAATGATTAGGCATCCAGGTTAAATGCTCAGGTATTCTAGAGAATTCCAATCGTGAGCTCGAGAAAGAAATTCGAAATAGTTAACTCGAACCATCGGACTATGCTTGGAAGGGTAAGAAGCCATGAAAGTATCTTTTTTTTCCTCCCTTAAAAAGAAACACGGGTTATGACACAAATTCAGCAAGTGCTTATTGATCCCAGCGCCACCTCCTTGATGCCCTCAGTTACAGAGATTTACAGCTATGATTGGTCAGTAGCTCACTCTCAGGTCTTGAGTGAAGAGAAGCAAACTTGTAAATGAATTGCTCCGGAATTTCTGTCTGACTTATGCATTTTATTTTATTTATTTCATTTTTGCATTGAAAACATTACATTTCTGTTTCCTTATAGAGTAGTGTATCAAGAGCCTGTGTATGGCAATAAATTGCTGCAGGTATGAAATCTGGACTGGTGGAGAAAGTCATCACTCTGGTTGTGGGTTTGCTGTGAAATCCTACTAACAAGACTGTTTTGGGGGAGCGAGGTGTCCTCTAACATAGAAGGAAGAAAGACTTAACTGAATTTTCCAGTTTTGATGTGAATTCTTCTAGAATAGACATGCTCATCCTCCAATGTCTCCTCTTTGCTAGATCTTGAGTATATCCAAATGGGAGTCTGACTTGACTATAAATTTCTTGGCTTAAAATGTATCCGGACTCGATTAATATATGTTCAGTGAAAAAAGAATTCTAGGGTTTCATCGAACCAATTGTCTAAGAAAAATTTGAGTAGGTTCCAAGAGTCAACTGGAATGGTTAAATTAAAAAAAAAAAAAAAAAAAAAAAAAAAACCACCATCTCACTCTACATTTGACACACAAAACAAAAAAAAAAAAAAACCTCATCTGCATCTAGCATTGAGGGCCAGCATAACTAATATATCTTTCCCTGGTGTCATTGTAGCTTCTTATAAATTTATTTCACACCGACTGCTATCGCTTTCAAACCTATTTTTCACTGCCGAAGCAACTCCCGAATGAACAAATTTGCAGGAGGAAAAAGATCTACACATCCATTGGAGTATAGCTGGCTGAGTCTCCAAATTTGGTCTACAGCCAACATTAAAACTGTCAAATAAAAATGAAAGGAGAATGTAAAACTAAGGATGAGCAGTGGGAGTTTTATTACATGGGTTTCCTTATAACCGGCAATTATCATTTTTGTTCAGTATTAATTCAATTAAGAAAATACATTTTTTTACTGCAAAAATTAATCAAGTTTTAATAAAGAGTCTACTATGAAAAAATGGGTACTTGCACCAAAGAGGGAGCAAAATAATTAAAATTCCTGAGCTGAACTTTTATTTTCACATTTCAAGAAAACTTGCCACACTTCGAAAAGAGCCGAATGGATGATGCAGATAAATTAGGGAGTAATGATTTCTATTTAGGTTTTTCATTTTGCAAATGTTCTTATAACTGTTGTTTTTATCAATGAAATGTTGAGTTAATTATATATTCACCAATCCACCTGTTTTTGCGATATTCAAGTGGGATCCTTGAATAGTCTCAGAAAGAAGGTCTCTATCCGTGATTACACCCATCACCACTTTGCTAACGGGAGACACACACACCCAGTTCCACTTGCCCCCACGTCCCTGCCACACACACGCTTTACCTCTCTTCCTAAGTCAATCACCATTTGGATATTGGAGCTTCGTTTTCCAAAGGTACGCTCTAAAGTTGAAACGTGATTTACCTTGACTTTGACATGTGATTGAGATCCGTAACTCTCAACATCGCATTAGGAGTTTTCGCAAACGAAGTAACCAGCTAACTCCGTTTTGTTGAACTCAGCCTTTCCCGAAGCTCTCTTGGTCATGGAACCTTTCCTTCCCCTGCCGCTGTGGGGATCCCACCAACCACACTTTTGAAAATGCTTTTTTGGAGACTCATTAGAGGTCGTTCATTAGTAATTTCCCCCAACGGATCTCGCTAATGAAGGAACAAAGTTTCAGACCAGAAGAGCCGGTATCTTTGATGGCCCCGTCTGGTGACGGTGGCTTGGGTGGAAGAGGCAATCCATAATGCCCATTTAAAATTTCTATTTTCTATCAGGTCACATTTAGATTTTGCTGCCTAGCATGTAAAAAAAAATAAAATAAAAAAGGTATGTTTTATGAGCAGGGAGAGTAGAACTGTGTTTTGTTTGTCTCCCCTTTTTCTTTTGGTTTGGAGGTGGGAAAAATCTAACTAACTGTCAAGGATGCATTTTTGTCCTGAGATCTAAGAGGACCAGTTCCAACACGAACACGGGTTGGTGACAGCAAATGGAAGGGAGCATTTCTTTTTCAGACATTACCACAGAACCCTGCAGAAGCTCTGGCTATGCTCAGCGAGCTGCAAAATGTAGAGCAATAAAATTGATTACAGTTACCTGTTAGAAAGGCAAATTAAAGCAATTTGTATTGTTTTGATCATTTTACAGTGTATGCACACAGACACCGAGTTAACACACAACTCTGTTAGTCCCCTGATATGGATTTCATACAGAAGAAAAATAGCAGAGGAAGACAATGCAATGTATAGATATGGAGATATCAGGCTACCTAATCCTTCTCTTTTCTCAATTGTTACATATTATAGGGATCTCATAGACCGAGACTCCAACAGAGTAGCCACCAGCCCCATGTGGCTGTTCACATTTAAATTCAAGTGAACTAAAATTCAATAAATTAAAAATTCAGTTCGTTGTACCAGCCACATTTCAAGCGTTCAGTAGTCGCTCAGGACAAATGGCTACTATATCAGACAGCACAGATAGACATTATTTTCATTATCACCAAGAGGTCTGCTGGACAACAGGGAGACCTCTGATCAAGGTCACAGTCTTTCCACTGGCCCTACAGACTTTAGCAAACTACGACTTTGACTCTCGAATTGGGAATGCTTGTGAACAAATTCTTTATTAATGAAGATAAGCATCAGGGCACTGACCACTTGTGCCTGTCCTGCGTGGAAACACACACCAAGGTCTCTAAATGGCTAAGTCTTAGGCACATGTGTAGAAGATGCATCCTTCTCAAAGCTTCAGAGATGAGCACATCTGTTGTGCAGACGGATCCCAGGTGCACAGCAGATCCCGGTCGACCTGGGAGCGAGAGAGGTTCATTTTAGTCACCTTCTATTTGCACTGCTCCCGTTTTTCCCACATATCAAACTTGCTATCTGATTTCATTGACAAAAACTACTGAGGAAGCTGAGTGAGACCTACAGAGTTAAACAGAGTTCACCATTGGGATGTTGCTAGACATCTTTGCTGGGACCAAATTCAATCACCCAATCATGATTTACTGGCATGGTACTTGATGCAAATATCTTGGCAATAACTTTGTTTTCTTTTTTTTCTACTGGGAGTGAGAGAAGACACACACACACACACACACACACACACACACACACACACACACACACACACACACACTCTCTCACTCTTTCTCCACTCAAAGCTTTCAGCTAGGTGCAGCTGACACCTCCCTCCTAGCAATCAGCTAGCCAGTTCCAGCCCCCTCTTCCCTCATTAAGTTTCTTACACAAACCTGCATACCTGGGTCTTTCTGGATACATCAGGAGAGCCAAGGACAAGCAGATGAAAAGAATGGCTCCAGAAATCTGGTGACCTACTTTCCCCTCAGCCCATCAGTTGGTATCTGAGCTTGGTGCCGGTATGACAACTGCTTTGCCTTTACATAAATGCCTCAGCACATTTATCGTCCCCCTTCCTAATTAGAGAACACGGTGTTTGGAACATTTGGTGCTGTCTGGCTAAGACCTATTTTTTTTTGTTGTTTTTTTTTTTTACATTGTTTTTCAAGGGAGACTTTTTTTAAAAAAAAACTGGCTCCAAATTATTGGTGATTATCTGTCAGGATGTCTTGGATGTGTCTTCTCCGGGACTGAGCCAAAGAACGAACTTGTTTGGAGATAAATTAGCTTTTAGAATTGCTATGTAAGTGACAATAAGCTTACTGTGAAAATTAGCTGTGGTTGGTAGATGTAAACTACTAAGATCAGTTTAATCTACATTTTGAAATATGCCTTTTGTAGTTTCCCCATTCATCTATCTTATATCCTACTACTTGGTTTTTCCCTATAGTATATGGAGCCAAATATAATGAACCCCTCCATTTGCGATTCTGCTGTTAGGTACCCACTAACATACCTGTAATTTTACTGTCAGACGTCCTCCAACACAGTAATCTGTCCTGAGTTGCCCCTTTGGTGGGGGTGAGAACCTTTCCCTCAGAGGAGTATGGGACTGTATATTCTAATTAGAACCTGAATGGTCCCTATGTGATCGGTAGAGACTGGATCCTGTTTGTTAATTGTGCCGAGATCATTCGACAATGGTTGATGTATCGCTGTGGTTGGCTGAGCAAGAAGCTCTGTTATTTTCACAGTGTGATAATCAATGCTCCACTGAACACAATTCCTTTCAAATATGCCCATTTGCTTGTCCTCTGCTTAATTGAACAATTGCAATTACTGGTACATACAACTAAATGTTAATTTTTTTTTCAGATTTTTTCTCTCTTAATGATTTTATTTACAAATTGGAATACTTTATCATATTCTCCACACCAAATTTCCCATCTGAATCAGTGTGATATCTTTAGCCCAAAGACAGCATTTTTAAGAAGCGTTTTCCATTTCTTTTTCAAAATAATTGTGTAACATGTAGAAAGCTAAGGACTGTCTTCAGTTGCTTTAGTGCTTAAACAACTATATAGGCAAGAGATTACTAATAAACTTTCAGTCCAAGGATTATTTTGTTTAAATAAGTGTAAGAATAAGACAAGAGGACATTAGCTTGACCTATTTGGATGTTTAAGAAAGTAATCAAAGATCGTTTGACTGAAATATAAGTTAATCGCTAATAAGTAAAGGTAAGGTATAATCAGTTTGGAAAATCTGGAAAGTTCAGCCAAGTATCGAGAGTGTTTAAATGATCTCTCATAATCCTGCCCAGCCCAGGACGATCACCGTTAACACTTAGGTTCATGTCCTTCACAGGTGTCTGGGTTCTCCCTTGGGGATATGCTTATACCAGCTAACCTTTAACATCCAGCCGGGGTTGGTATTCAACCTCCTGTCTCTCTGGTGTGTTTTGTACTTCCGCTTTGATACTAAGCTTTCATTAACTTCCACTTTAGATGGTTAGATTTGGGTAATTGCCGTACTGGTGTGGTTTCACAGTCGGGTGTCCCCGAGTCGGGCTCCTTGGCATTCCTAAGTCCAGTTTCTCCTTGTGTTTTAGGGTGGTTATGCTGCATACCGCTACGCCCAGCCTACCCCTGCCACTGCCGCTGCCTACAGTGACAGGTAAGGGTCTTTCTTCTCGTGCTTGACGGCTACTTGGAATTTAACTTAGCTGATGAGAGACGAGATTCTCGTCCAGTCTTGGTGTACATGCATGACTGCTGGGTAGGCGGCACCCAAAAAGTTAAGTCCCATGATGAAGCAAAACACGGGGCCACGTAGAGAGAGGATGAACAGTTAAGTCTAGTTCATGCGAACCTCTTGCCCTTCTCTGCTAAGACACAAAGAAAATGATAAGCTTTGTTTGTACATAGCTCTCGTAATCCCTGCGACAGAACACCTTGCATGTTCACACGTACACTCCCCGTGCAAGCTTCTCATGGTCTTGTCCGTGAGGCTATGGTTTCTTCTAACTCATAGGAAGACAACCGGAAGATGATCCTGCAGGGTTATCTCAATTTCAAGCACCCCATTTCCTCCTTTTTGTTTTAAAACAACTTTTTACACCCAGGAAAGCATTTTTTTTTTTAATCCAAAATAAAGGAACAGGGGAGGTGTATCCAGTGTCCGATACTACTAAGATAAGCCAACTCATATTCGTAACGCACCCCACACATGAAGATTGACAGTGAGAGGGACGGAAGTGGGTTGAAGAAATGCGGAAGTCAGACCGGATGGCAGGGGTGGGGGATGCCGATTACCCAGGCTTAACAGATGACTCGGTGCCTGAAATGGCAAGCCACAGCTATTTTTGTATAGGTGCCTTGAAAAAAGAAGTATGCGTTTCCATATTGAATGCAACTCGTTGGCTCTGTTTCTCGAGGACGTAAATGTGAATGTTCAGATGCTGTGCATGCTCAAATGTCATGGAGGTTGCTTACTTTGGGTAATGACTCCTTTAATTTAAAAAACACGTTTCACGAATAAAGCAGCGATGATAACAATTTGCATGTATGGCTGAGGCATGCTGGGTCAGACAGGTAAGCAAGGCGATGGATCTGACCCCTGAAGGGGAGACGTGTCAGCAGCCACTGGTTCTCCCACCTGGCCTGTCGTGACCTGGTTCCTATCTTGGTTTGCTGTGGTGTGCTTTCTCTGCAGTTCCATTCCATTTCTCACGAATGTGTCGTTAGCTCATTGTAGCTACAGAATTCTTCTGAGGTGTAATGAAGCGAAATAAATGGCTGAACCTCTAAAAGCTGCACTTTGAAGACCCCATGCATAAACTCGTAATAAATGGCTCCTTGGCAAGGTAGCATAGAGATCTACCGTCTGGTTGTATGCAGGTTATTATTACTACATTCTTCTAAACAGTCATAAAGAGTCTCGAGGCCGGAGGGAACCTCTAGAGAGATCTAAACAATTGTCAGGTTTCAGTTATAAACACACAAATTATCCAGTTACCCCATAATCAGCCGTCAACATGCTAAATATGTTTTATGGAAGTTGCTATCTTCAATACACTCTGACACTGGATCAGGAAAATGGAGAGGGTCGATAGGGCTAATAAAAATGTCGGCCATCTTGAAATACTGGAGATCATTCTACAAATGAAAAGGTTTAATGCTATTAAGCTCTGTACGCCGAAGATTCACCGAGTATCAATTGTAATGTGGTTCGTCTACAACCCTTAATTATTTTTATGAAAATATCTCTAGATACTAAATTCTCAGACACACTCTTTGTACATAATTAGAATCCCAGTAACTTTAGCCTGCCATATAATTATAAGAATCTTCGACAGATTTATTTTATTGGATTTTCACCTTGCTTCTCAGTATCAGTGCATGTACTCCCAAGTCAAAAACAAGGTTAATTACAGAGATGTAATTTAAATTGCTTTCTGTAATAAGGCCAATCTAGACATTTGAAAAAAATAAATAATGTTGAATACTATTCTTAAATAGAATTACTTGAGAATCTGGCCATCTCCGTTTGCATTCATCTAAAAATTAAGTTAACATTTTGCTGCATTTGGGAGCATCATATATGCAAATATATGTATAAAGTGTGTTGTTTTAACACTATTAAGATTCTCATTGACAACATGTCCTACTGAAAAATTGCCCTCACTCTTGGATTGGTAAATCTTGAATAACTTTGCAATTCCCACTTGAGTGTAATAGTTTCAGTTGAAGAAACCAACTGACTGTAGACTTGTCCGTGTAATTGGCCTCTTGCTGTTCATTAAAGAAATTTGCACGTTAGGTCTTCTTGGTTGCTGTGGAAATTGATTACTAGCCCTATTTAACTTTATTATAAGCAAGATACTTGCCACTTATGGAAATATTGCATTGAGGTAAATGCAGCAATAGGTAAATTACCAGAAAACAATCTTTAAAATGTTATTCTGGTTTGATTTGTAAAGTGCAATTATGAAATGGTGGTCCTTCCTTTTATTTTTAGTAAGTAAGC
>NW_006436812.1:1031909-1068140 GCF_000325575.1 Pteropus alecto | reverse complement strand
AGATACATATTTGGGGGGAAATGTAAAATTACCAGAATAGTTTTTGCATCTAGATTAAAGATGCCAAGTATCTAGAATTTATCTTAGGGCAGCTGTGTAATAATTTATTTTTATGGGATTACAGTGTAATAGTAGTGATAGATTCTTAGTTCCTGTTCTAGAAGACAGGCAGGATATCAAAGAGGCAAAACTTCTTAACCCAAAGATACTCCTCCAAAACAGGAAGCAAAATCAGCAGGTAAGTGAGAATGTTTTGGTAACGCCTACTAGTTGTCAACTCGATCGAAAGAGAAACTGCAGCAGACTTTCCCTGTAATTGTGAGTCACTCTTCAGATGTCTTGAAAATGAAAGAAATTTGGTGTCCCCAGTTGGTAGAATTTTACCTTTTATTGGCACAAATTAAGCCCTCATCAAATTAAAGATTCAGGGACGTTTGGAAAATATTGAACTCCAGTGACCTCAGGACTGTCCAGAAGGTCCTTGATGGGCATCTTGCAACTCCCTGCTCATCATCTTTTTGGTTAAATGATCACATGCTGATTATCTCGGAGCACCTGAGGGTTTCTGAATGCCGACCTCCAGAACGAAGACCATCTGGTGTGGGCAGAGATCTCCCCAAAAGAAAAACACCTGACTGGACTAGGTGATTTTATAGTCTCACTGACAAATTTAATGGGAATAGGCAGACATCTTTTCTTGGCATTTAGGAAACATTTGGTAAGCACTTGACCTCACTAAATCTTTATTTGTAATCTCGCTTTGATTTACAAAAAACCAACTATTCAAACTCTCAAAGAAGATTGTTTCCTGAGCTTGAACCAATCAAAGCATGGCAGTGGGGCCGATGGTCATCTGGTCATTGCATGCCACTTGGTGTTGCTGATGTGTCCGTGAAACATTCTGGATTGGACAGGTCCATCATCACATTAGCTCAATGAATGGCTTGCTTGACTTAAGCGTGGGGGCAGCCTTCTCTTTACTGATTGGCTCTTGGTTTCTTTGTGTATTCTGAGTTGGTCTTTGTTGCATCTTTGAGCGGCCAGACCAGGAGGTGGGGAAGTGGGCAAGATTCCCCGTTCAGCGAATTGTGCCACAAGTATTAGGGGAAATACGTATGATGTGTACATAGCTTGGATGAAAATGTTAGCTCACTGGAAAGGCAGACATTTGTCATGTTTGTCCTGCTTGTTGACGTTCTAACATCTAACAGTCGGTGCATGAGGACATCCCTCCACATTAGGACAGAGAGAAGTACATACGGACCAGCTCCAGGAGAAAGTAATACAAAGCGGTTCACTCAGAAATTTCAAAACCACCCCATCGCACTGATTGCCAGGGGCCACTTCTTTCATGTGAGACGTGCATTTCCTTTACAGATCCCCGAAGGTCAGTAGCTTTTGACATACAATCGTAGGCCTGGCCATACAGATGACCCCAGGCTGAGCAAAAGAGACAGGCAACAGGGCTTTGTTTTATTTTCTACCTCTTTTTGTTTGTTCATTTTTTGAGAACTTAGAGTTTCATTGGTAGTATTAGACCGTATCGTATAAAATTGCTGTTTTTGTGTGACAAAAGTGGTGGAATGTTGGCAATTTTATATAGCTCAACTTAATAGACACCCAGTTAAAATGCTGTAATATCAATTATCTTCCTCCCTGCATTCAAAATATATATATGTATACTCATACATATATACGTGTTGACATATATACATGCACATATATGCACAATACATACACACACATACACACATGCACTTCAGGACCACACAAAGGACTAATTAGAGTATCTAGTTAAATCTTAATACAAGGAGGCCAAGACTTGTCAAGTTCAGGCAGTCACAAGCCACATGCTACAACATGATTTAATTCTGATACTCCTAACCTATGAATAAAATGTTCTGTTTCAGAGAGAAATAGATTAGTAGTTCTTTTTAAAAACTCAGTAAGGATAACTAGGCATGTCTGTGGGATCATGGAGAAACAAAAGTACTATTTTAAATTATATAGGTGATAGAGATAGATAAAAAGATGATGATAAATAGATAGATATAGATCATACATACATACATACGGGTGGATAAATAAATGCATGGATAGACAAATGGATGAATGGATAGAGGGCAAGGATGATAGATAAATAGATACATAGATATATAGGTGGTCAGGTGAATGAATGGAAAGAGAGAAGGAAGAAAAAGAAAGTGAAAGGAAAGAAAGAAAGGAAGGAAGGAAGGAAGGAAGGAAGGAAGGAAGGAAGGAAGGAAGGAGTGAAGAAAAAGAAAGAAGGAGGGAGGGAAGAAAGAAAGACAGAGAGGGAAGGCGAAGAGGAAGGAAGGAAGGAAGGAAGGAAAAGAAAGAGAAGGAGGGAGGGAAGAAAGAAAGAGACAGAGAGGGAAGGCGAAGGAAGGAAGGAAGGAGGGAGGGAGGGAGAGAGGGAGGGAGGGAAGGAAGGATGGAAGAAAGGAAGATAGCAAAAGACCATCACTCTACCATCTTATAATATTTCACTATAAACTTTAGCTACATGAAATAGGACTAAATTCTTATACACAACCTTAGTTTGACCTAAATCGAAGAACTAAAGAGATTTGAGTGCATTCTTTGAGTGCAAGCTATTCTTTCTCTATTTGAAGACTGTTTACTTCCTGGACTGAGAATAAATGTAGAGAGATGCTGTCATTAAAATAAAGCTGATGATTGCATTTAGAATGAGAGACCATTTGATTTGGAGTCCTTATCAAATGATATAGACTAAAAAGGGATTGTCAGCCTATAAAGCATATGAGCAATGTGAATGGAAAATTTAATTTACCATTTTACAGGGTTTTTTTTTTTTTCTTTTCTTTTTGTAGAAAGGTTCATTTTAAAAATATTGTTGTACTTTAGAGTCTTAATGATTTTACTTTTTCTTATTGTGGGATAGAATAGAGAAAGCTTCATCCGCAGCTAATGCGACTCCCTAAATGAGGGCACACAATACAAAGCAGACAAAAGAGAGGACTCTCATTGTTTCTCCCATTCCTCTTATCTGAATCACATTCCGAAAGAGTCGAAACTGTTTCCGGTTACGGAGCAGTAGCAAGCCTCCGCACCTCTTCCCTGTGACGTGTGTGCAAGGAGAGATCTCAAGATCTCATCCTAGTGCTTTGTTTAAAGCACTCCCTCTCTCTCAAGGCCATTTCAAGACTTGATGACGGCCTCTGATGACATATTTACTGGGTTACCAGGACAGGAAAAGAAAAGGGATAATATAATATGGCTGTCAGCTCGTCTGGGGATTGCTCAGGCTTTATCCAGGCTTCTTTCTTATATGCTGTTAAAAAATAGCTTTTCTTTTATGAAATGATGATGACAGCCAATGGTAGCCTTTTTTTTCTCATCCAATTTTGGTTTTAATGTTTCTTACTTGGCAAATAAAAGTCGGCAACTCTATGATAACTTCTCTGTTATATTTTATTTACATGTTCAATTTTATTTTTAAGACATCCACTTTTGAAAAATCAGAGCGAAAGCATTGTCAAACTTGCTGTTGCCAAGGACGGTATTCTCAGATGAACAGGAAATAAGGGCTCAATTCACAAAGGCTCAGAGTGGATAGAAGCCAATTCTGTGCCATCTCCTCATCTGAGACAAGGACCTGGGGCAGGAGGAAGCCATTTTTGATTCAGATTATAACCTGTTGAGTCGAAACATGGCAGCGAGCAGCAGTCACCACTCTGCGCCTTTTTATAAGTTGTTGATTTCAATTTTTTATCTTTTCTGCTCTTTTCACTCATTCCGATGAGCTCGTTTGGGTTCTGCGATTTTACAAAAGATGCTCTGTCAACTTGTGATAGAAAAGTAGCAGAAATGAGTCATTAGTACCTTCATTTACACTCTTCCATAGCCCATATATATAACGCATAAGTATATAATATATTCCTATTTTTATTTACATTCTTGTTCTTTTTAGTTTAAAGTTCATTCAGGAAGAGAAAGCAGAGCTAGTTATTTTAGACAGCTTGAGGATAACTAGGAAAATTTCTAGTTTAAAAAAGTCTTCTGTTAATGCTCATTAGATGGAAATTGAGGACTTTATTATTTGTGCTATTGATTAAGACTTTTCGAAGTAGGACATCAGGCGAGGACATTTGACATAGTAGATTCCTGTGATAATAATAACAATAAAATACGATAATAGCAATAAAAACGATGGCTATTTATGGAGTCCTTACTATGTGATAGGCACTGTTCTAAGTGCTTTACAAATATAGTGTCGTTGAGCTGACACGCCAACCCTGTAAGACTAATGTTGTTACCTCCATTTTACAGGTGGGGAAGGCAAACTCGGAAAAGTCGAACGAGTTGCCCAGCTCAGCTCGAAAGCTTAAGTCCTATGCCCTTAATCTCTAGACTTTATTGCATCTTAGTGCAGTAACTTTGAGAAGTAATTTCTTTGTGCCCTGTCACCTTATCGGTTATGAATATGTTAACCTCACCTTACAGAGTGGTTTGGACGTTTCGAGACAATATTTATGAAATATCTAGCGCACAAAGGGCAATACATGAAATATTCTTGTTTTATTTTCATCTATTCTCATAAGATTAAGAGCTTTAATTCTGGAGAGAAAGAACGAGCTTTGAGGAAATCAAAAATGTCTAGGTTATTTCCATTTCACCTGGATCTCTAAAACTTAGCATTTGGGATCTGTTGTTTCTTTAACAGTTTCTGGAGTCATTCGAAGCGTTCGGGTAGAATAGTGGCCAAGCCTGCTAAATTGACTACAGTGTAGACAAGCCTTTTAAAGTGTAATAGGAAAAAAAAAAAATAAAGTGTGATAGGTAGGGTTATGTGCAAACCTAATTCTTTTTAATCCACTGAGTTCCAGGAATAATTTGTGTTTGTTTGTTTCTTGCTTTGTTTTTGTTTCTTTATGGAAAAATTTGTCCGCGGGCAGCCTACATCAACCTTTCAATTTATCAGCTCTCCAAAGTTTGGAATGTGATATGTCAGGTTTTCTTAAAGAAAGCAGGCTTCCATTATCATTTCTGCTACTTCTTTTCCCATTCACCATGTAGATTTCTATTTTGAAATTCATTTTTTGGGTAGTGTCTCTTGTGTGTCAGGTGCTTTTGTAAGCCATTGAGTAACACAACCCGGTGAGGTAAGCGGTAGAGTTAGGGTGAGGCTAACATGATTATCCAAAATGTGACACTTGTGACAGAGATGGGACGTACCTTTAATTACCCCAGGGCACCAGGCTTCAAGTAGGATTGTCCCAGAACAACCAGAACTGTGTGCTCATCCTAAGCAGAGTCTTCACTGTGCAGATAGGAGAAGTGAGACCAGACAGGGTGGTATGTGCCCTGGAAGTCCAAAGACTAGCCTTCCAGTCCAACGTTTGTTAGTTCAGGTCCTGGGCTATTTCCGCCCCTTTATGCTGTGTTACGAAGTCAGGGCAAAGGCACATTTTCAGCTTCAAACAGTCATAACTAATATGTGACTTAATGATTCAGAAGTGAGTGAAATTTTATCCTTGTCAAAACCACCAGTAATTTCTCTATTTTCCCTATGGGTCAAATAATTCTACTGGACATTCATCCAAAAAAAAAAAAATGACAATAACTAAAATAATGATATTTTCTACCAACTTGCTCTGTAGAATAACAATTATTTCATTTGCTAACAATTGAAATGGCTCTGAAATAGTGGAGGAGAGAATATGTATTTCTTGACAGTAGCATCTATGTGATTTTTGAAACTCGTATTTATAGATGCAAAGCTCTCAGCGCTAAATAGGGATATGGCTATTGCTGATAGATTTCCCCAGTTTGTCTTATTTTAAGTGTACAGACATGTGCACGCATACATACACGTTAAAAGAAAAAGTGCTCAAGTTTTTATTTCAAGAACTAATTGCCTTTGGTCCATAATCTATAATAGCTTCTCAACAACTGTTATGCACTATTGGATAAATATGTAATTGAAGCAGTTAAAAAAAAAAAAAAGAACGAACGAACGAAGTCTGTAGTAGTCAACCGACTGGACCAACAAGGAGTTGGGGACATATTAAAGAAAATTCCAAACCCAATAGACCATAGCTGTCACAGCCATGTGGGCAGACACTTTTGCCGGTGACAAGACAAGATGTAACAACTCCTTTGGTCATGTCATGTCCTAATTACACGCTTTCAGGTTGCAGATCATTAACTTGATAGGCCACAAAAAAGCAAATAAAAACTATCTTTTAAATAGCACCATCAGGGGCTCTCAGCTGTGAAGGGTTTAGAGGCAGGTGAGGAAGTCTGATGCTTCCTAGAGGCAGGTGAGAAACCTGTGATGAGGATATGTGACACTTGTGACAGAGACGGGACGTACCCGGAGGCCTCCGTGTGAGCCATTTCCGTTGCAGATAAAGAATTTCCTCATAGAAGACAGTATTCCAGTCAAGTACAAAGGGACACATACACGGTGAAATCTTAGCTTATGACGCATTCATGACTGTGACAAAATTTAAACCCACTCCATTTCTTTGCCTTTTTTTTCATTGACACTATGAGATACACTATAGACTCTATCTTTTGGGGTAAGAGAGAACTTCTCACTAAAAATTTCTAGTATTACCTTTAAATGTATCAAAGCCAATTATCTGATTCTGTACCTATGAAGAGAACGTTGAATTCTTTTCCAGAAGAACTGATTTCTATTTAAATGTGGCCTATACGTTATTTCTGTATTTGCGTGTAGCACCTGCATGTGAACAGTCATTGGACAGAAATAAATGACTTCTCGAGATTTGTTTCCTCCTAGCTTGAGAATGCAATGATTGATTCCTCTGGAATTAGATTCTCCTCAGAGCCACAGTACATTTATTTCATATTTAATTAACATACAAAACATTTAGAGTAGAGATCACTATCAGGGTTTAGGGGGATGGTAATTTGGTAAGTGAGAGCTTGAGGAAATCTCTATAAAGAGTAACTAATGCGTCAATTTTGTTATTGTTTCCTGGCTTATTCTTGCTGCATTATAATGTGTGAATGTTCAACTAGATCAATAAATAGATTGCGGGGAGTTGAGACATAATCAAAGTCAAACACCCTTTTCCCTTCATTATCTTAATCATTTAGATGGAACTGTTTGGGCCTGAGATTGCAGATAGATGCCACACATCCGATAACTTGCATTGGTGGCTCCCAATGCTCTTTTGCAGCCCTGAAATTCCTTTAAAAAGAAAACGAACACTGTGGATGCTTCTAGCATCCTCTCAACCCCTGTTTCCTTTCGCGGTCCGCTGCTGTAGCTTGAAATTTCAGATTGCATTACAAGAGGAGGATTTATTTTCTTCACCATCTCTGCATCGTAAGAGGGTTGGTGGACTCATTCCGTTAAACAGAAGATGAGCCCAGGTGATGGGGCCACTTTAAACTCGGGTCCTAAACAGTGAGAGCGCCACAGCTTCCTCCAAATGAGAGCTTCTCCACTATTCCTTTTATCATTCTCTTTGATTTCTCCATCTCAAACTTAAAACAAGCAGACACAAGGGAAAGAAGCGGTGACCTTACTCTGTTCGGAAGGTTGGAGTGACCCATTTTAGGAGTTCTCAGACCCCAGCTCTGCAAAGTCCCCAGACCAATGAAATTAGCCTTACCAAGCCTTTGTGAGATATGCAAATCTGGAGCCCCACCCCAGCCCTGCTCTATGGGAATCTGCCTTTTCAAGATCCCAGGGGGATTTGCAGGAAGCCTGAGAAGCACCACCCCAGAGGGCAAGCTTCAACTCTACCCCAGTACGCAGAAAATGTCAACACAAACCTTGTAGGATGTAAGAAAATGTGTCTTTGTAAATAGTTGATTTATAACCATCTCCTCTCTACTTTCCCTTCTTCAATGAGAAAAGAGTCATCATGGGTCACACATCCCTCACGACCCATTCTGTCTGCTGCAGCTTCTTCCCTCAACTAGCCTAGGGCCACAACTAATCATTTACTTTACCCCAAAGACCCATGGGTAATGAATGTGATTTCATTCATTCACTCAGTAACTCAACATAGTTACTGAGATGCTAATATCTCCTCAGTGGTTGTGAAATAGACTCACACTAACGTAAGCCGCACCCTGGAAAAGTCCCATCTGATTTCTCATCTTTTTGAGCCTCAGTTTTTTTCACCTGTTAAGCAGGGAGCATAATACCAATGAGAATGAGAGAGAGATGAAAATGAACATACTTCATAAATTGAGAGAGATGGTGAAAATGCATAGAGTTATCAGTAACTCAATTGCAAATGGACAGATACTTGAGGGTATATATTATTCTTGGAAAGCATTGAATCTATGCAGACGAGAGCAAGCAAATGAAATTAAATCCATTTAAAAATGCAAATCATTTTTAGACTGTGCAATCTCCAGGACCCTCTGTAACACTAACATTCTGGGAACCTGCATGTTGCTCAACAGCCCACAACTTAAAATTGGCTTGATCCGATTCGAAGCAGGTCTGCTTGTTATACAATGACATACTTACTCATTGTACCTATTCTTTGATAGATGCATGCATTAGCGAATCTTCACTATTCACCTACAGAATATGATCAGAGACTTAGATGTAGACTAGGTTCTGAACTCAGCATAGTTACTGAGTGCTTGAGACCCAGGCCAGCTAATTGACCTTTTTGATCATCCACTTCCACATCTTTAATAGGGCTACTGAGTGACGCCTGCCTCATTGGGTTGTTGTGAGAATTGTGGTCATGAACAAAGTTTCCTTAAATAGCACCTGACACTAAATGACACTCGGGATATCATCCTCATCCTCATCCTCATCGTCATCCCTAAACTATGAGGAGTTTTTTGTTTTGCTTTTGAGTCCAAACGTAGGTAGTTGCCGAGGAAGGAGATTTTCTGAGTTAGAATAATTTTTTGACTACAGAAGTTTTTCTGTTTTGTTTTGTTTTCTTGACTTTCATTCTAGAAATATAGAAATAGATATATATATACTTGAAATCTGCTAAGAGAGTAGAACTTACGTGTGCTCACCACACACACACAAAGTAACTATGTGAGGTGAGGGATGCGTTAATTAGCTTGACTGTGCTAATCGTTTTACGATGCATACGTATATTATATCATCACTTTCTACACCTTTTAAAAAGCATGTTGCACAACCTAATTACATATAATTTTTATTTGTGAATCACAACTCAATAAAACTAGGGGAAAAATAGGTTGGGCAACAAAATTCTGAAGGAAGAAGCAAGTAGGAACCATAAGAGCAAACAGCCCATTCTTCTGTTCATCTTTCTCCTGTATTTTTATTCTCTTTTCTGTCCATGGAGAAACTCAGGCTACCAGATACCATCAGCTTTGTAAGAAAAACAACCAGTTACCCCAGTGTAAACCCAGCCCCCAAACCATCACTGCTTTAGACTTCTATAACATCAGCTCCACTAACAGTTACTTTTCAAAAACTCAAGCCAAATCCGCCTATGGGGCCCCTGTCCCATTGTGATTGCTAAGAAGTCCAGGGGTTGTCAGAATCTCCCCTGGGATCAGTAAGGTTCTGGAACTTTCTACCATCATGTTCACTTCATTTACACAGAAATTTTAAGTGGGCTCAAACCTTCTCTTTGTGGCCTCTCCACACTCCAGAGCCTCAGCCTGGACACCCCGTGTTTCTCCCCAGTCTCCATAAGCACAGGACTCCTCTTTTTAGATGAATGCTGCTCCCGTGGGGAAGCACGGATGCTGTTCAGAGAACCTGCCAGAACCATCCCCAGCCCTGTATTAAACACTTCATTTTCATTAGAAGCTCCTTCTGTGCATTCTTTTGCCCTGTCCAACCAAAGCAGAAATGGGATTTCATCTTCCTGGAGGCCCCAGTCCACTTTTAAAATGAACCAAAACCTGAAAAGGCTTGTTTGTTTTTGTGGCAAATTATGCTCAGAGACTGAAATTGTCTTGGCCTATAGTTTATTTAGCACAGGTTCTCTGTGAGAATTATAATAATTTCACAAGCCAGTAGCATACAGGATAATGTCTCTTAATAAACCAATAAATAACACACTCCAAACCAATGATAGATTAATCATACTTTGGTCCAGTCAAAGGAAAATAGAAAAGAAATCAAGTTCAAATTAGTTGAGATGTACCTTTGTATGAGTTAGTACTTGGGAGAGATGGCCTAGCCAACCCAGAGAAGGTGTCCAGTTGCCAGCACAAAAGTACACGTTTCCTGTTGCTAGAGAGTGTTGCTAGGGAACCAGGGCTCCGGTGTTGACCAGCAAGCTGATCTCTTTTGAGGGGCCACTGCAGTGGTTTTCACGACTGCCTGTAATCCTTCAAAGGAGCTATTTAGATGAGCAAAATGTTGCCTTGCCCAGACCCTAGCACCCCCAAGTAGTGCTCACAAACTTTCGCCATGTAGTCTGAACGTCTCCTTGCCATCATTGTTTCCCCACGTGTTTTATTTGAAAAGCAACCACCCCCAGCCCCTCAGCAGCTGAGCCACTGAGTGTTTCTCAGCAACGACAGATGAGATGATGACATCCTGACCCGGCTTACTTCATTCTTATATCAAAACGGCTTTACTCTCAAAAACAGCTTCATTTTTGTAATAGAGACGAGGACTTGAAACCATAGCAAACCAATACACACTAAGGCTATTATCCCCCTGTCTTCCTAAAACTATGGAAGCCCAGGACTTAAAAACAGATGCCTGGCATCTCTGAGTGGGGAGAGAAGACTGTATCCTTCATGAGTCCACACAGCCAAAAAAATAAATGGCAATATTTTCCCCTAAAGAAAGTACTTTCACATTCATTGATCTGAACGAAAAAAAAAAAAAATCTAAGAGTGCAAGTGCTATTTTTCTTCCCATTTTCCAGATGAGGAAACTGAGACCCAGAACAGTGAAATAATTTTTCTAGTGGAATGCAGCTTGTCCATGACAGGCCAGCCTTCCAGATTCATGTTCGTCCCTTTGCACTGTAGCAGAGAAAAAAAAAAAAAAATGTAGTAGGAACTGGGGACATCGTTAAATGTTGTAAAAAACTACACTTACAAACGTTGACTGTTCTCAAGGTCTCTGGGTAATACAGACGCACTTGGATTTAAATTTCCCAAACCCAGAGGTTTTTTAGTGGAATGTTCAAGTAGGGGAGGATTTAAATTTCCCAAACTCAGAGGTTTTTAGTGGAATGTTCAAGTAAGGGACAGGTTCACAGAACTTATCTCTTTTTCCATTTAAAGCTTTTTCTGTATGCAGTGTTAGCGCTAGGAACTGTGACTAAACGAAATGTTTTCAAATGTATGCTAATGAATTCCTCTTTTAAAATGCGAAAATCAGGATAGACTCCTACAGAAGGTTCTGTAGTCAATCTACCTGTTTATTTGTGGCTTGTTTGTTGGTTTACACCCCCATCTCATTTTACAATTTGCCACAGCCTCTTGAAGTATGAGTGATACGATACCGAAAATACAAATAAAAATAATAGCCGGGAAGGGGAAAATATTAATCTGAATGAGATTTGTACGATTCTAGAGTAGAGTTTTAGGACCGAGATGGGGGAAGGGGGTAAAACACTGATCACAAGCAAATAAGTTCCCCCTTTCTAGGCGATAAAACTGAAATATAAATTAGGTAAGGCGCTTCAGGATAGCCAAACCCAGTATAAATATTCCGCGGTGATTTAAAAGCCATGAACACAACCTCACAGCCCTTAGGCTTAGTTGGGTGCCTGTCACTTAGCAGGCCATCATTAACCATCTGAGGACCGAATGAATGACATGAATAAACTATTTCGTAAAGCCAGCAATAAGAATTTTAATAAGACCGCCTTATTAATGCACGCTATATTCAACTATCGAGAAAATGCTCATGGCTAGGTTCCATATGAGCCTTCCAGCAACTTTTTAAGATGAGCAACAAGAATACCTGGTTATAGTGCATTTCACCTTAATTTTACATGTCTAAAGGGAAGTATCCAGTAAGCGTAGTTATAAAAAATTAATCATTGTAAATGATAGAGTAAACCACATATATAGCTATTATAATGTAATTATCGATCATTAAAACATTAATAATTATAAATTAGACTAGATCAACACTAGTGCAATTTAATTAGAAGACACCTCTATTTCTGCAAAGACAGAGCACGTATGTTCAAAGAAATAGTCATACGGCGACAGGTGAGTTCTCAGTGCTGGCCAACACATTAGAATCACTTGAGTGGCTTTTGGGGCATACCTGTGCCTGGGAACAGCCCTGAAAGATTCTGACTTACGATGAGGGAATGGGCCTGATTATTAGTATTTTTTTTTTTTTTAATTTTCTGATTATAATAGGCACAGGGAGGGATAAAAACCTCTGCCTTATAACCAATGCACGCCCCAGAACCTATTAATCTGAATGAGATTTTTACAATTCTAGAGTAGAGTTTTAGGACCGAGATGGGGGAAGGGGGTAAAACACTGATCACAAGCAAATAAGTTCCCCCTTTCTAGGCGATAAAACTGAAATATAAATTAGGTAAGGCGCTTCGGGATAGCCAAACCCAGTATAAATATTCCGCGGTGATTTAAAAGCCATGAACACAACCTCACAGCCCTTAGGCTTAGTTGGGTGCCTGTCACTTAGCAGGCCATCATTAACCATCTGAGGACCGAATGAATGACATGAATAAACTATTTCGTAAAGCCAGCAATAAGAATTTTAATAAGACCACTTTATTAATGCACGCTATATTCGACTATCGAGAAAATGCTCATGGCTAGGTTCCATATGAGCCTTCCAGCAACTTTTTAAGATGAGCAACAAGAATACCTGGTTATAGTGCATTTCACCTTAATTTTACATGTCTAAAGGGAAGTATCCAGTAAGCGTAGTTATAAAAAATTAATCATTGTAAATGATAGAGTAAACCACATATATAGCTATTATAATGTAATTATCGATCATTAAAACATTAATAATTATAAATTAGACTAGATCAACACTAGTGCAATTTAATTAGAAGACACCTCTATTTCTGCAAAGACAGAGCACGTATGTTCAAAGAAATAGTCATACGGCGACAGGTGAGTTCTCAGTGCTGGCCAACACATTAGAATCACTTGAGTGGCTTTTGGGGCATACCTGTGCCTGGGAACAGCCCTGAAAGATTCTGACTTACGATGAGGGAATGGGCCTGATTATTAGTATTTTTTTTTTTTAATGTTAGCTGATTATAATAGGCAGGCAGGGTTAAAAACCTCTGCCTTATAACCAATGCATGCCCCAGAACCTACAGATGGAGCTAATCTGACTTTCCCACTGTCATCTTGGGGCATCTTGGCTGCCATCTGCCAGACCAGAAGACCAACTTTTCAGACTGTGGGATTTGCCAGTAGCTAGCCTTGGAGGGTTTTAATTACGTTTGTGTGTATATGTGTGTGTATGTTAGATCAATATTCATAGCATTGGATACAAGGAGAAACTTGCTAAGAGTGATATCAACCCCAACTTTTGTATAACAATTGCGACATAACAGAATTAAGAGGCCAAAGAAGGAGAAATGACTGAAATTTTTAACAACAAAATTTAAAACCAATATTATTTGCTGGGAGAACATTTTCGGTCTGGCCTCTCTCCCACCCCTGCCTATGCAGAAGATTATTATTCTGCATCTTAATATCTAGCTTCTCACATCCCCTTCAGCAATCCTGGCTGGCTAGTCGTTTGACTCTTAGAATTCAGCCATGGATGATTTTTAGAAGAAAGAAAATCGCAAAGAGATGAGATTTAACTAAAGAAGAAAAATGGGATATGAGGATGATGTGGCAGGTCACAAGACGGAGTCAGATCCAGACTCTGGGTGGTTGGTCTGTGAAAACCATCGTAAAGCATAATAAAGTCTGATAATAGAATAAAAAGAGAGGAGGTCCAGGGCCCATGCCCTTCCACCATCCCACGTTGTTGGTAAAGCAAAATATAATTATCCCTCTTCAGCCTCAGTTCCACTTTGTTCGAAGGGGAATGGAAATATCCTATTACTTTGACTCAGTGGCACTGAAGACTTGGAATAATATTAGGAAGTTCCTCCACAGAGACATCATCCCCCTCGCCCCGCCATGGAAGTCCCCACTGAGCAGAACCTTAGAGTGAAGGAGAATCGAAGCCTTGAGCCAGTCCAACTATATTCAGATTTCGCTTCCGCCACTTAACAGCTTGCTCATGCTATATAACCTTTCTATGCCTGTTTCCTCACCTGTAAAGGTGAGGATAGTAAGAGGGATTGTAGGAAAAATTAAATGAATTAATACATAGATACGGCACTTGGCAACCACCTGTGGTGGATAAGTGCCATCAGCATAAAGTAGTGGCTCTTAGGTGTCAACATTCTAGAGTCAAGACAAACAGTGCCCTCTCCTTTGCGCCCAGTAGTTTACCATTTATTATTATTAACCTATGATATATAATATGGTCTAAAAGGAAGTTATTATTATTATTATTATTTTGTTATTGTTATTTAATTAGTAATCCTCCTTTCTTCCACAAAGATTCTCTCTGTCTAACGGTCTTCCTAGGAAAGGTGGGCTTTGAAATGAAAATGAGAATGAACTTGCAGGAGGTTCCTCAGCAAGGTTTCTCACAGTAAGAATTTCCCATAACCATGCCTTTGTCCCAGGATCGCCAGTCACTTAGAAGAGTGTGAGTAGTGTGCCCTGAAACTGGCCGATAGCCAGACCTGGCTTCTTGTTAAATGTCCATATTATCAGACCTCCCTCTTGGAAATTCCGATTCAGGTGGTCAGGGTCGAAACTCAGGAATCTATATTTTTAATAAGCATTCTAAGTAATTCTTATCTTTAAGGAAGTTTGAGAAATTCTGGAGTAGAGGGAGGGATTGAGAGTAGAGAGGAAATTCTAGAGGGAAAAGTTGGTAGAGAATTAGATGCAGACTCAGAGGGAAAATGGAAAAACTCAACAGAGATAATCTTGAGTAAATGCAGGGAGACGGTGGAAGCTGTAGACCAGCTTCTCTTTCAGAAATGAGGGTTAAAGTCTATTCAGTCAGATGACCTCCAGAAACTAGAAGTAACCATTCTGAGCAAGGTATGGTGTTTCCGTGGTCGCATCCTTGGCAGCCTCAGAGCTAGGTTGCCCCAGGGGCTAGCATGACAGCAAAGTTGCAAGAAGAAACAAAGATACAAGAGAGGTAGTGATTCGACTCCCTTTTCCACTCTATATTTGTACCATACCCGGTGCATCTTAGCTGTAGCTGATATTAGAATCACCTGCCAAGCATTTTACTACCTCTTTCCAGACCCTATCCCAGACCAATGAATGCAGGTCCCACAAGAGCAGGGCTCCAGTATTAGCATCCTTGACCTCTTTCTATGACTCTAAGGAGCAGCGAGGTGAGAACCATTCAACTAGACAAGTGGTTCTTAAACTTGGTTGCATGTTAGAATCATCTGGAGGTCTTTAGAAACTACGGATGCCCAAGAACCACTGACCAGGATTGGTCTTAGGTATAGCTTGGTCACTAGAAATTTTAGAAGCATACTGGGTGGTGACCATGGGTAGCCCAGGTTGTGAATTACTTGGTCAGACTTTCTCGATCATCTACAACCACCGAACAAACCAGTTTCCTGAAAATCAAGTGCAACTGCTTTTGAAGTTTAAGTCCATAGGTCAGTGTTGAGAGTGAAGAGCAGGCTAGAATTAGCATAAGGGACAGACCCTGGTGCCAGCCTCCTTTCTGAGGCTGAAGTTGAGAGGTGATGCCACTGTCCAGAGAACACTTGTATGGTACATCTCAGGTACATCATTAGTCTCATTGATCATACCTCTCTCTGGTCATTTGAGGTAAATGTTTTCACAGCGAGGATCCTAGGTGATCCATTTATGGACTAAGGTAGATTGCATGTCAAGTGGAGAGAAACAGAACCACAGATAAAAATGGCATAACACAGTGGACAAAGGCACCACCATGAAACCTGCCCCTAACAATTCTACCCAAATTATTTTGTTGGCCTGACAGATGGGCCACCCCTCACCAGGCTTTTATTCAACAGGTGTTTCCTATTTATTTTCCTTATAATCACTTCATGAAAAGGTCTCACAGGAAATAGAATGAATGAGCTTTGTAGAAAGGCACTTTTCTGAGATATTAAGGTAAGCTTTGTCTCAGAAAAGCATACTTTCAGCTATATACCTTCGTTAGGGTAACCTGGGATGTAGTGGGATTACTTGTGTGGATTAAAAAAAAAAAATCAGCATAGAATTGGTACATCCCAATGACTATCATTTTTTACAAATATTTTTGTAACTCCTTTTTGAGATTGCTGCAGAGTCTATGACATATTCTTTAAAATATTACTATTGGTGATAACTCTTTATCCTTTGCGGTAAATTTGATTTGATAGAAGTCATCTGAACCAACTCTTTCAAAGAAAATGAGTCATCAAAGGGAGTGATCATTACTCTTTGTTGAAAAATTTGCTCAGGAATCATAAAGACACTCTGAAAAAAATTAAAAATATAGGTTACCTAAAAAGAAAAAAATGAGAAAGAAAAAAGGAAGGAAATAAAGAAGGAAATAGAGAAATGGTGGCATTTTTTAAGAGCGAGTACACAGTGTTAGAAAGAAGAGTAGGGTGGACAACCATCGCATTTTCTAAAATTCTGGAACAATTAAAGAAAAGGGCCAAATTTCTTGGTAACCATACTTGTAGATTGCATTTAAAAACTTTTCCCTATTCATTCAGTCACCATTTTGCATTTGTGTTGGTTGCCTCCTAAGGCTTTCTTCATGTCTGGCAGGCTGGACAGTTCCTTAGAGAAAACGCAGAAGTGGGATGCAAGGCAGCAGCGTCTTCTAAGGTTGGGGAACATGAACTAGATAGAGCCACCTAACAAATGAGGCCCCCTTCATAGATAAATGAATGGCTCTTCCCAAGAGGTTGCCCCTGTGGATAAGCCAGATTACCATTCCTTGTTATAGTGTTCTTCTTGTGAAAATATTATGAATAGATGTCCTTCCCAGAGCTTGTTTAGTCCTCCTGAGACTATCATACCTGTAGTTTGAGGTACCCATATATTATGGCCCCTTGAGTAAGTCAAAGATGAGCAAGTCAAAAACAAATATCCACCAAAATGCTTATTTTCAGGGACATTAAATTGACTGCTCCTCAAACTTTGGAATTCTGATGCCAGATATTGATGGGGCTCAAAACGTTTGTGCCAGAGTGAAAAGATAGCAAAAATCCAATGACAATAACTTTTATTGTTTTAAGAGAGGTGATAAATGAACTTAGTTGTGACATTTGTTATGTGAAAGAGAAGCATAAAAAATACTATTCTCAGAGCATGTATAATTTCGTTTAGATTTCATTGGCTTGGAAATGACTAGAATTTGCAACTGAATGTTAAATTCTAGTGAATTTTCAAATGGTAGCTCTATTTATATTCCAGGGTATACCTCTTGCAAGAGTAAAACTTTCTTAAGATGTTTTAAGAAATGCTCAATCACTAAGTACTTTTTTGAAGCGTTCAAAACATTTGAACGAGACCAATCAAACTAAGACCAAAAAAAAAAAAGAGAAAATGCATTTATCCTGATTCTCGATGATCCATATGCATAGTAAAATCTAACAAATGGGAACTAGTAGGCTCTACACTGCTGCTTCTGAGGGATTTAAGAGCCTAGCCAATCTAATTGGGGTATTTTTATAATCTACCTGACACAGGAATTCTTTTTTCTAGAGAAATAAACAGTACCTCTAAATTAGAATGCATTACGTTGTGGAAATGCCACAGTTGAAAACATCTTAAGAGAGTTTTATCATCTTTCTGGATTTACTAAATCAAAGTAAAATCGTATTTTCCATTTTTATTTTCTTTTAGTGCATCGTTAAAAATAATTTGGCAAGACAGGGTTTATTTCAATTGATGAGTTCTCTTACCTTCTTTATGTAGCTAGCCTAGTTTGGTGAAGAAATTATTACCTATAACGTGACACCGTATAACATTATCTTCTGAAATGACAGCATTTCTTTTCCTTTCCTTTTTTTAAAAAATAGCTTTTCGATATTATATCCATAATAATAAAGCCTGGAATTTTATGATGATCTTAGCTAGTTGTAATATTCTCCTTTTTTTTTTCTAATAAGTAGTCCATATTTTTTCAAATGTAATCTCCATTCAGCATAGAAATCCATATAAGCACAGTTTGAAATGCCCTAGGCTTAGAAACATCTCCTGGCATGACATATTGGTAACACATGGCATTAATATTCTGGTGCAACAGCTTGTACATGGTCCATATTCTGACACCATCATGATTTCGTCGAAGAGGCCCCCGCATGCCCATTTCATGATCTTTGTAAACTCTCTTAAGTCCAAGATAGATCGACGCATTCCCTGCAACACCCATTGAAACGCAGCGCCCTCCTCTCCCCTCATTTGAATATGTTCATTCAAACGCCCCGCCCTTTCCTCTCCTCATCTGAATACGTCATTCAAACTCAACGCCCTCCCCTCCCCTCATTTGAATATGTCATTCAAACGCAGCACCCTTCCCTCCCCTCATCTGAATACTCACACCGATTGGCAGAGAGCGCATTCCCCCTGAGCGAGCAGTATTGTGAATTTTATCTTCTCTTCCAGAAATCAGTTCGTCTTCGTTGCAGCAGATGAAATTTCTTGTAACACCTCTGCAGGTAACGAACATTGCTACTTCTTGATGCATCCGTCCACGTTTCAGTATCCTTTTTTTTTTTTTTTTTCTTTTTCTTTTCCTTCACATGCTGCGGTTGGTTCACTCTAGAAAGTTCAGTTAAAAAAACAAAGTTCGTATATCTTTGGAGTATCGCTGAAGCCTTAATTCACTGCTATCTAGAAAGACATGAGACATTTTGCTAACTTTGATATTCTGTTTCCAGTTTTAGTAATACATTGATCCAGAAAAGTAAGACTATGTTGAATGAAACCACAATAAAATCTTATGGTATGATCAGTCCTCTTACGTTAAAATACTGAGGAGGGAAGATGAGAGACACAGAGGTGTGACTTCTGTACTTTTTTTTGACATATTACATATGGGTTCACACAGATTTATATGTGAATTATCTGGGATCTTTATGAGATGAACCGGTATATATTATAGGCCCCAAAAGACTGAATCTATAAAACTAGAAGCATTAGGGAATATAATTCTTTTTGCCTTATAAGAAGGGGGATCTTCATTCCATTAGTTAAAGATCCCTATTTCCTTTCTTCAAAAACATATTACAAGTAACAGGACTTAGACGGACGAAGTCTTCCGTTTTCGAAATCAGGGCATTGGCAAATGGAAATTCACCTGCATGTTGTGTCCATCACAATAACACCTTTCTTTTTGCTTAATGTGGTTCAGAACAGTTAAAATGGACTTTCAGTAGCATGGAATTACTTGATTAAATGTCAAGATGAGTGCCTTAACTAACAACAGATTATTTATTTATTTATCTATTATTTATTTATTTATTTGTTGCTTTTAAGTCTAAACTATGACGACAACAATTACTAGGGGTTCTCACCACTGTGTTGCTCTTAGCCAATGAGAGTGCACGTCACAACTAATCCACGTGTAGTTGAGTATTCCATGACTTTCAAAAGCGTACACTAACCTGAGGCTTACAATTAGACGCTCATCTGCAACCAATCACATTTGATCCATGGGGTAATAAACAGAGGCGTGTTTGTTTCACTACCTACTTACAGTATTTGGAGAGAGAGAAAGAGCTAAAAAAAATGACAGCTAGAAACATGTCCCCAGCCCTCTCTGTTCTAAAAAGCAGGGCCACAGTAAACTCTGCATCAATTTCATCGATGTAGTCAGTCTCAACATTTTTAGTGGGTTGAAGTCTCACCCTGAGAGTTGCATGCTCATGTTTTAAAGGGGCAGCTTCCTCCATTTCTATAAAACCCCTTGGATAACGGTCCTCCTCAACCATTAGCTTCAACTATCTCCGTTTCTCCCTGTGAGAGGTGGTGACACCCAGAACACTTCACGGACTGCCTAATAGTAGAAGATTGATAGTTGCATTGCTGGGGGTGGCAGGGGAATGACCCTGGGATACAAGTCATTTCACATTTTCAAAACTTTGAGAATGAAGCACGCCACTGAAGGGGACTGCTTTGGGTGGGGAAGACTGTGGGTTTAAACTGTTAATAGACATCATTTGTGGATACGCTGGTCTTCCAGAGCCTTCGCTTTTTCCATTAAACTGTATGCATGTCCCAGTGTGTCTTAGGTTATGTTCTGATGTCATAGATCAAACATTGCAAAGTTACAACCCAAGAGGTAGACATTGATTTTTGTCCCGTGACCTAACAAACCTTGCCTTGTAAGCAAGTGGTCCACACACAATATTCTTAAAAGAGGCTGCAGATAATGAAAGTTTGCCCTGAATAGAGTAGATGTTTTCACCTACCTTATCTAATTTAGGATGGCTGCTCAGTAAATTCTTAATGAATTGCTATCGATCACATTTCAAATTGAGAGAGATGTCCCTGTGGCTTTGATGGCCATATTAATAATATGCTGTATGCTTCATAAGCTTTCATTGGAACTCTGAATTTTGAATCAAGCATGAAAAAGGAGACACCCATATCAATCAAAAGTCAAATTATCTCCCAGCCAGTTCACCCTCCTCATAAGAGTGAAAATGAAAAATCAGAACTGCTCAGTCAATAAAGGTTGTGACTCACAATTCCAATGAAGTCTTCCAGGGCCTTAACTCCCACATGCTGGAAAAACCCAGGACACCCACCCACATTCTAAACATCGCAACTCTTGGGAGCTCATATCTCCATATCTAGGGTGGATCTGTTCAATCCTGGGGTCCCCTAGATTTCAATGTTGACAAAAGGCAGTTTCTCTCTCCTTACATGAAGAAAGATGTCAAGAAGCTTAAAATTTCAGTTTTGAGGGCTTGATGAGTATTATAACTGAAATTCTTAAAAAAGAAAGATGTATTATTCTTACATGGCTGTCTATGGGGCAGAGTTGGCCAAACAGTTTTGTCTGTGGCTCTGGGTAGAGATAGCAACCGTGGCACTGAAGGATTTTTCTTTCAGTTCCCGAAGGAAAAGTGAGTCTTTTGTAGAAGATGCCAAAATGTCAATTCTGCTTTTGCTAGCCACATAGAAGAAACATTTTTTTATTAGCATTTGTGTTTTATGAGACTGTATTTACAAGGAAATTGATTTTCATACTCAGCGGCTCCAAAAATGGTATTAGGTGTTTGGTTTTTGTTGTTCCTGAAAGACATGTGCTTATGTGGGTGTCCCATCTAGTACCTCCACCTTGAACATTCTCATAGCTTCTCATACTATGACATCAAGAACCTTTGATGAGTTGAATTCTGCAAAAGGTGATCAAAGGGATAAGATAATTTTCCCTTCCTCTTATAGTCGAGGTCTCTTTGCTGCTGTGATTCACTGGAGCTTTTCCAGCATTGGCTAGTGGTGATTGCAGTTGTAGAGCGTGAATCTTTTATAAGCATGGAGGTTGAAAAACAAGTTACTTATTTTGACAGAGCAGCTGGACATTCATTTCAGAGACTTAATATGTATCGAATCGTTGCTGCATATCAGCAACTGTTCTCAGCTCTCAACTCAGGACATAGTATCAAATAAGTCGGGAGAAGCCCTTCCCTTCAACGAGTCTCCATTCTCGTGCAGACCAGGCCCCCAACCATGTCGATGAATAAGCATTTCATGCACTTGCATCTAAAGTTATGGAGTAGCTGTAACAAATCAAAAGGCAGGGGAGAGGATGGAAAGTACGATGTGATGCTACTTTACATTCACTAATCCGAGGAGACTTCTCTGAGAGGGTGACGTTTGAGCAGGGACCTGAATCAAGTGAGGGTGTGAGCCAGGTAAGTCATTGTGGAATTAAAAGCATTTCAGGCGGAATAAACAGCAAGTGCCAATGCCCTGAGGTCGAGGCTGCTAGAGGTGTTGCAAGCACAGTGAGATGTCCAGTGTGGCCAGAGCATGAGTACCACTGAGGATGGCAGAGATAATAATAGGACTTAGGACTTGGAGGCTGCAGAAACCCTCTGAGATTTTAAGTGTGACAGGAAGGCGTTGGAGGGTCGGCTATGATCTGACTTAATTTTTAATGATGAATTAGATTGCTTTGTGGGGAACAGGTTGCAATTGGGCAAAAGCGGAAGAAAAGACCCTAGCTGTGAGTCTCTCCCTTAACAGCACTCCAGGGAGGGGTGACAGTGGCCTAGGACGATGTCTGTGGAGGAGCTGAGAAACGGCTGTCTTTGGGCTGTATTTTGACAGGTGAACCAACAGGATATGCTGGCCGATTAATTAAGTGTCCAAGCCCTACCTCTTGCTCCAAGGGTGTATCAGTTATTTCCGCGGAGGGCGAAGGCTTTTTG
Organism: Pteropus alecto; assembly: GCF_000325575.1. Taxonomy (NCBI): domain Eukaryota; kingdom Metazoa; phylum Chordata; class Mammalia; order Chiroptera; family Pteropodidae; genus Pteropus; species Pteropus alecto. Next base: position 1,045,731 of record NW_006436812.1, on the reverse strand, counting down.
TCACCATGGAAAGCAAGCCTTTCATCTCTGCAGTAATTGTCCCTCACGTGAGCTTTGCTGAATTCTCCAGGGTACAGTAATAACTTACTGTCATTTATTGAGCAAATTCTCAATTACATACATGTGTGTGCATATATATGTATATATGCACAGGCATATATATATGTGTATATATGAACGTATAGGCATGCATATATAATTTATTACAACAGCTCAGTGAGGTCAATGTTACTGTCATCCTCATTTGCACATTAAAAAAGAAAAAATACCTCTCAAGCTCAGAGTCACACTGGGAGTCTATCTGATGCCAAAGCTCTTGCCACTGAGCCGCACTGCCCCCACTGCCCCCACTGCCCCCACGTGCTCTTTTTACCTTGACTTTGGAACGTTGACCTTCACCTCCAAGTGGAATTCTCCTGCCTTCTTCAGCTGCGCTATCTTGCTCCTAGAAAACTAGTATTTGTGAGTTACAGTCGGGTGGGGAGGATATAGTTGTGAAAATTTTGAGAGAAACCAAGGAACCGAAAGGTTTTTGAAACGGTTGTTCCACTGGGAGTTTATTCAACCTGGTCCGTTCCCTTCACGCAGCAGGTGTACTGAGTCTTGGATGTGCTGGGCACTGATCTAGGTGTGGGGATGAAGTGATGAAGGGAGCGGCTGCCTTGCCAGGGGGCACTCTGTGTATCCAGGGAGACAGAGGGTTCAACACGCAAGGCGTGGTCCTGGTCAGTTCTCCAAACATCTTTCTTTTGCTGAAAACCAATGACTGAAAATCAGCCAACAGTTTTCATTCCCAAAAAACTACCAAACACTTTAAGTTAGTTGTTTTGCCTGCTGGGTCTAGGCTCCCAGCTGCCCACGCACTGCCTGTGGGAGTGGATGGGGGGCTTGTGGGTTTATGGGGTACAGGTGGAGGCTGGGTCTTGGTCCAGCAGCAAGTCTTGCCCCCTCTACCGTGCAAGGTACCATCTAGGTGATAGCACAGGAAGCCAACCTGGGGCCACACTCCCAGTCCTTGTGAGTACTGGAGACATAAGGGTGGGGTCTGTGAAATGGCCTTGGCCAAATGCACACATACGCGAAAGCTTCGAAACCAGCCCCAGTGAGACAGGTTGATATACACTTTATTAAGTAATTATTAGAAACAATATTTGGTGAGTCCAGGGGGACAAGGAGGGGTGTCACCACCCTTTCCATTCTCTTATCCCCCGCAACCTGCACACACATACACACACACACATATAACACACATGGCATGCAGCTGCACTAAAACTTCAGGTCATATCTAGAAGAAATTTCCAAATTGGCAATTCCTCAAATTGCTATCCTTCAGTAAGTTTTATCTCATTGTCTTCCTTCCATTTTGGTGATTGGATTATTCGGCGAAGTTGTCATGCAGTGAATTGATTTGGAGTTAATTGGTCCGTTTCCAATAAAATGTGATGTGTATTATAATAGATGAAATACAGGGGGATCAGGGGACTTAGTAAAGATAATTATAGCGTTTATGGATACCTTACTGTGTACTAGGCATGTTCGAAGCTTGTTACATGCAATAATAATACTCGATAAATAAAATGTCTCTATCGGGTTCCATGTGAAAATTAAAGATATCTCGATAGTTCTGAATTAGCTTGAGTAAGGGAGTAGTTCTATGTCTGCGAAATTAGAGGAAAAATAGAACAGTGGTTATCAGATGGTAAGAGGGCATGAAAATTGCCTACAGAACTTATTACCAGCGCAGATTCCATTTCACCCTCCCCTCCCCTCCCCCTCTGAGATTCTCATTCAAGGGTCTGAAGAGGGAGCATGAAAATCTGCATTCTTACAAGTTCCTCCAAGTAATTCTAATAGAGGAGTCCTCAGATCACTAGATTTCAAAGCCTTAGCAGAAGACCTACATAAAATATTTTATGAATAATCTTTATGTCAGCTACACATTGAAATGGTAATATTTTTAATATATTGGGTTAAATATACGAATGAATTTCACCTGATTTTACATTTTAATGCGGCTACTACAAAACTTAAAATGTCACATGTGGCTCGTGCTTGTAGCTCTCATTATATTCCTGTTAAACAGCATTGTTCTAGAGCCACATTTTTCATGCATTTTGCTCAAACGAACATCGAGTTTGTGTGCTCCAAAAACTGGTCTCTTAGAGGTGAGGGAGAGATACTCACCTGAAGTTAAAATATTTTGACAGACAATCTGGACATTGTTAGTGTTTCTTGGCTTTGTGTTTTAATTTTGTCTCCAAGTAACCTGCCTCCTTCTCACCCTGCTTGCTAACCTCTCAGAAACTTTGATCCACTTAAAAGTGGCCCGAGCGAATGCTAGTACACAGAGCTTCGATGGACAACCCGATTCAGGGGTAGTTCTGATTTGCGTTCTCCATGAAGTCTACTGTAGTGATCCCACATGAGAGAGAAGAAGAGAGAGAAAAGGCAAGAGTCGTGATCCTCTAGATCTTAAGCATCAGTACCTGACCCTTGTTAGGTTTCTGACTAACTGGTACCCAGCAGCCTTCATCTCAACCTCACTACAGTTTTGTACACTCAGTATGCACCATTACTATCTCCACTCAGGGATGGAGAAACTGACTCAGGGAGGAGATAAACTTTCTGAGATTCCTTAGCAAGGAAGTAGCAGAAGCAGGATTTGACTCTAGGAATTCTGCCCCTGAGGAATCCTTAGCTTCAGCCCTGCTTCTCTACAGAAGTATTGAAGATCCCATGAGTGATACAAACACAGAAGTGCTTTCATGGTTCCCCCAGTGGATTAAACCAGAGCGAGGGTGCCATGTTGATTTCAAAGCATGATGGGAAATTCTTTGTGATTTTGATAGCGAAGTAGTCAGGACATAAAAGAGGTGAAATGGACTTTCTAAAAGGAGGATGGACTTGGACTTGGCATGAAAGAGACTGTGGCTATGGGTCTTTCATTGGAGGAGACATTCCGGGGTGGAGGAACTGTATAGCCAAAGGCAGGACTTAGAGTGTCTTCTCAACACCCAGACGGTGGCTGCTACTGAGCTCTGATAAATCAGAATCAAGATTTCTACCTCAAACCTGCTTAGTTGGGATTCAGAATAGAAAGAGGTTTTGAACTGCACCAAGAGGGCATAGAAAGGATGATGCCATCTGATTCGTCATGGTTCGCAGGATCTGGTTCTCAGATTCTACAGGTGTTGCATTTATGGGCGAGCTTACGGACACACAGTTCCGATGTGTGATCGGCACCCATGGGCGACAGCGAACTCTATGGCTTCCATCTGAGAAGCTAGAGAGCGCAGAAGACACTTCCCCTCCTTCTTCTGAGGAAAAAAAATCGTGAGACTGAAAAGGATGCTGCGTGATCTGTAAAAATTATTATTTCGAATCCAAGCAAAGGAAACAAGCAGCAACAGAATTCAGAAATGTCAGTAAAGTCGAGATAACTCCTTGTCATCCCTCCTGAAGGATTTCTTCCATTTCTGCTGGCGTCTTTCTTAGAGACTTTGCTGCACATGGAGCAGATTTCTTGCTGTTCTGAGTTATGGGGCTGGCCTACTTCCTCTGACTTATGTATCTTGAGAAGCTTTTAGAATAAAGCTTGGTCACCCCTTCGGTCTATACATGACTAAGTCACTGGAGAGATTCAATTTAGGGGGAGGCCACAGTCGCCATAGAGGGATGTTTCCTTGGTGAATACACTCACTAAAGCAAAGTGAGCCACCGAGGTCTGAGACCACAGGAAAGTAAGCGGGGGCATGCTCTAGCTAAACCATCACTCCCCAGATAGCAGGCTTTTAGAACCACGGGGCCATGGCATAGTAGGTACCCAAGTCATAGACTGCATGGTTAGTGTGTGCCTTGCATGCACTCATTTTTCCCAATACCTTACAGACTATGTCTTGGATATAATTAGGAGGGCCTCGTAGCCCCTAACGGCACTGCAGAGCCTGAGGGCCACACAGACTCATTGTTGGTGAGGCATCCTATTTTGATGGGTGTGCAAGTCTTTGCACCTTCTTGCTGCAGCTGGGCTTCCTAGGAGATATATCGCATTGTGAATTTCATCTGGGTGGAGAGCAAATATTTATTCATCTTTCTGCCCCACCGGGATTCCCCCAGCTATCTCTGGGACAGATGGCATGGAGAGGCAAGGCTACCATCAGAATAAAAGGTCCCAGGGGCATAAAAGTCCCTAATTGAAATATATAGAGCAAAATCTATAGAATGAAGTTAATTACAGCATTCTTACTGTATCCCTACAAGAAAATCACTTGTTATAAACCCTGCTATGTGGTACCAACCTGGTCCTATTGTATTTCATTAGCAACTAGCTTGTTTCAACTAGATTTAGATGTTAATGATAAGTCATATTTACATTTCTCAATAGAGCAGACAATGAACTTGACAAACACGGGTTCATATTTCCCATTCAACAGCTGACATACTTGTTCATTTTACTCCAACATAACCTAAGTTCAAATATAGCAATTGAAACCACATCTGTAACTCACAAATTAGATCTTGACTCCAAAAGCACCTGCGAGTTGATTGCTAGAGCTACACAGGATCGTACTAGCACAGAGTCTTTCGGTTGCTTCTATAGACCAAAATTCTGGGCGTGAATGAGAGATTGGTTCGTGAAATTCTACATAAGAACCCTTGTATCACAATCTCCTGTATCTGTAGACTGCTTTAAAATGTTCGGTTTCTTTCCAAGCACTTTTTCTGTGATTCAGGCAGGGCTCAGACAGAACAATACCCTTTTACGAACAAGGAAAATGAGGCTCAGGGAAGAGTGATTTGCCTAAGCCATTGAGCAAGGTCATTGCAAAGGCAGAACTTGAACTTGGATGTTCTTGCCCCAAGCCCGTTGCCCTCCCTGGGGCTGGGGGCAGGGAGGGGTGGGGCTCCTGGTTTTACCTTGTTGCTTAGGTCCAAAATAGAGGAGAGCTCATGATGGCTGAAAGCTATAGTGACTCAGCCAGCAAAGCAGTCATCTTTTATTTCTTTGTTTGTTTGGTTTGTCCCTAAAGGGTTTTGATGAGCTTTATGGCAACGTGGCCAGTGTGTTGTGAACTCTCCGGGGTGATGGGAAATTACACACTGTATGTGCTGAGCCCCCTGAAAGTTTTTTGGGGGGCGTCTTGAAGGGTTTTGAATGTCTCTGGGAGCAGCTGAGCTAGAATCTTCAGAAAGCCTCACTGAAAGAATCTTAGCTGCTGACAAAATCATAGTTGTGGGGACAAAGGTCTTCCGGGGCCCCACTTCTCTCCTCTTTACTCTTCCCTCTTGCCGTTTTCACTCACTTGGTGGCGTTGGCTTGGCCCCTTGTTCCCCTGCACTGTGGCCAGTGCTGTGCTAGACCCTGGGACAAAAAGGCAAATGAAGGAGACTTGGTCCCAGCCCCCGTGGTATTGACAATCCAGGAAGGGGAACAAGTAAATAATCAGGTAGAAAAGTGAGTAAACACAATGAATAATGACTGCTGCACCACACGAGGGGCAAGGAAGGGACCAGAGGGGATTGGGAAAGAGCGGTCAGGGAAGGGGACGTCTCCCTGGGGAGGTGACGTTTGATCTGAGACATAAAGGAAGAAAGGAAGCAGTTCAGGTGGAGGATGAGCAACTGCCAAGGCCCTAAGAAGAGAATGACTTTGCAGGTATCCAGTGAGTACTGAGGAGGCCAGTGTGCCTGGAGCACAGTCAGCAAGGGCTGGGGAGGCGTGAGGCAGGACCGAAAGGGGGCAGGGGTGATTCACGCAGGTTCGAGTTTTATTCTAGAATCAATGGGAAACCATAGGAGGGTTTTAAGCAAAGTGATATAATTAGATTTATATAGATTTATATTTAACTAGATGGATGGATAGATGAACAAAGAGATACGTAGACACATAAATTTATGGATGGATAGATAGATGACATATCATGATAGATAGATGATAGATTAGATAGATAGATAGATAGATAGATAGATAGATAGATAGATAGAGATGATAGATAGATGATAGATAGATAGATAGATAGATAGATAGATAGATAGATAGATAGATAGATAGATAGATGATAGATAAAGATTTCATAGACATAGATAGATTTGATAGATGTAGGTATAAGTGGCCGGTGGTTTGAAGAGGCAGGAGTTGAACCAAAGAGATAAGATTTTAAAGCTGTTGTTGATTTGGTTCTCGTGAAATGCTGGTTGGTTATGTTAGGACAGCAATGGTGTGGGTGAAATGAAGCGGACGCATTTAAGATTTCGTCTGCAATCCCCGATGGCTGGGATGTGGGGTACTAGGGAGCACCGTGACCTGGTTGCACTGTTGTCCACTTTGGCCAGAGATAGGTGGCGTGGAGAGTGACCATATGCACAGGTCAGTCATAATAACATGGCAGTCACAAGACGTTTTCCCATCACTCTGTTGAGGTCCCCGGGAATTGCCACTGTCCCTTCAGGCTATGCTTAGCCAGCATTGAGGACATGCGGCCGCTGACGTGCCCCGCATATCCGCCGCAGAAGTAGAGCTCAAACCCGCACCTTCCCTAATAACCTTGTGTCTAAATTGTAGTGTCACGCAAGGGCGTGTTTAGAAATTAGCATTTGAAAAGACGCCTCCCTGCTTTCGGTTCGAGCTGACATGGTCCCTTTTCCTCTGTGGAAATGAAATTTATTAATCATAATAAAACCATGGGATTCTGAAGGTAGAGGTCACCCTGAGGAGAAAAGGCTCCTGCTCATTGGCGAGGAATAGTTCAGGGCTGCCGTGTTTTTCTCCTTCCTCCGCAGAGAGCACTGCCAAATCGTTACCCTGGGTTTTCCACAAAGGTTGAAGCTCTGCCTAGTGTTACAGACAAATAAGGATTTGCCATTAAAGGGTGCGGAGGGACACGCTGGGAGCCGTGTCCTCGTGGAATGCATTCACTACCAATACGCCGTCTTAGTACATTTCCAAGGATTTTCAGTTGACTTTTGCCCTTGATGTCTTGTTCAGAGAATCAGCTTTGCCGGTGGAAGTGCATTAAAAAATAATCCGATTAGCAGTTTTGTTTTTTTTTTGCCTAGACTAATGACAGACTTTACTTTTTTTGTTGTTCCTAGACTGATGACAAACTTTACCTTCTCATGAAAAATAAAAATCAGTGGCAAAGTTCTTTGACCCCCTATTAGTATCTACTTCTAGTTACGTGGGTCAAGGCCCAACTTTCATGCGTGACCTCCCTGAATAAGTGATTTCTTCAAAAACGTCATCATTCTCGTTTTAACACGCTCTCTGTCTTGGACGCAACATCTGTTTTTCCTCCCAGAGAGGAGGAGAGTCTTTGATTAAAGGCCATTTTTTGATGAGCCAGAGCACCAAACGGTGTCCCAAAGAATGAAAAGCAAGGGGGAAGTTGACTATTTGTTTCACTGAGATTCCCCTCAGAAAAGAACCATCCATTCACGTCACTGCTTTCGAGGAGCAGGAGGACACTGGGTATTGAGGCTGAAAGCCTCATCTCGATTATTTGAGCTCAGTGTCCTTCGAAACAGGCAAGGAGGGCATGGGAATGAGACATGTCCAGTGAGAACTTGGTATAATCATTTATTTTTCATCTGGAGTCTAACTTAGAGCCTAAGAGTTAGCAGGTCCTTCCCCCAGCTTCTTCCAACCTACTCAGGCTCCATGCTGTGAGCAGTCTTGGACCCATCTAGTATGTTCTTATCCGCCAACTCTGAGAAAGGAGATTGGAAGAAAAATGAAGAAAAGATAGGGAAGGAGAGGAATAAAGTGCATGCGAATGCAAATTAGATTCCAAGGGATAGAAGATGAGCTTTAGGTTGTTAGTACAGACAAGCCATTCCTTCCTGCCTTGGCCCTTCATTCTTAAAGGGAAGTCCAAGCATCAACAGCTATCAATAACCCACATGTATCTCATCCCCAGCTGCTGTGAGTTTTGGTTGCTAATAGTACATAGCTGCTCCCTTCTTCAGAGAATTACTCTCTGCCAGAGAAAGTCACTTCAACTCAGAAAGTACTCTCCACCCCTCAGGGAAGCCAACAGCTAATGCTTAACTCATACAAGCATTAAAAACAACACCCACTTGCCTCTGGGTGGGGTAAAAGATGGGTTAAAAGCCAGTCTCTATCTCAGACCTCATCCTTGCTTCTCTTTTCCCCCTTGCCCTTGACCTGCTTGCCTCTCCTCCTCCTTCATATGCACAAGAATCTCCATTTCGGGCTCCATTGCCTAGAAACCTCGCTTAAGATTGCATCTCAGCTTCGACCATTACCCTAAGATGTGTTTAAACTATCTATAAGAAGAGAACTGGCAGGTCATTCAAGTAAGGGCACATGCCACCATGGAAAGAGCATTCAAGGTACCCTAAGAAATTCAAAGGTCAGCTCTGACTCTATCTAGCTCTGTGACCTTGAGCAAGGGACTTAACCTCTATGAACGCTAATTTCTGATGTGTTGCATTGTTTGGTTCCAGACACTTAGTAGATACCCAATGCATCAGGCTTCCGTCCCTTCTTCATTTTTATTCTCCCTGGCAATGCAGGGAGGAGGATGGTAGGAGAGAGAAGAACTCAAAGATAAGGAAATGTCATCAAGAAACATTGTTTGAAATGTGTCACTTCTCAGAATCTGGCCATGGATTGATGAGACAGACGTTCTGGGGTAATAGGATTGAAATCAGATCAGCTCTAATTCTTCATTTGGGTGGGGACAGGTCCCACACACACTTCAAGGATGCTTCTACTTGATGCATTTGCTCTTTTCTATTCTAAGATGTTGGACCATAACTGCCCAGCCCCAGTCACTTCACACTTTTATCCACCCTGGCTCACTTGGTTGGTGACAGCTGAATTGGGTGGTGGGGAGAGGGCAATCTCTCTTGAGTAGTAACATGCCTCCTGGCTTCTTAAAACCACTCTTTCAAGTTGTTTCTTCTGCCTACCTCAGTGTCTGAGGTAGCTACGTGAGCAGCATAGAAACAGTCCTATGAGAGAGAGGAGAAAAAAAAAAATATATATATATATATATATGTATATATGTATATATGTATATATGTATGTATATGTATGTGACTAGCCATGTTAAATGAACACAAAAAAAAAATGTGTTAGGCACAGATGGACCTTTCCCGTGTTATGTGAAAGATAGGAATGTTTCTTATTTCTGAAGCCGATCAGGGCCCTTCCACACTGTCTTGGTATTTCGTATTGTGTGGTTGTTATCATTAGTTGGTAACTGCATATTACGAATTAATCTTCCCCTCTGTGTTCCTTTCAGTTACGGACGAGTTTATGCTGCCGACCCCTACCACCACACACTTGCTCCAGCCCCCACCTACGGCGTTGGTGCCATGGTGAGTAACGGCTTCTCCTCTTCCTCACTTCTTCCTGCCTCCCTTCCCACCCCCCAGCTGGGACCTTCGTTTGGGTTGACGGTGGACGTCCTCTCACTTTCCCTTAATTGAATTTGTCTCTTGTGCTAACAGCAGCTAAAATGCCACATTAATCCTCCCAGTAAACTTGATAAATGTCTTAATTTCTTGGCAATGTAGTGCATGTAAGTTATTATATTTCTAATTTTGCAAGTCTCACCTAGCAGAGCACTTACCTTAATGGAATAATTAGTCATTTTGATAATTAAATCCATCACTAACAGAATGCAGTGTCAATGCAGAACTTTTTTTTTTCTGTTTTTTTTCCCTCCCTGGCTGCTCATTCACATAGCCCCAAGGTTCCAGCCCCAGCACAGACTTCAGAGGAGCTAAGCTGCACACTTCCAGGCCTCTGCTGTCAGGCAGCTGAGAATCTGACTGCCTCTCCTCCCCTATTACAATTCATGTTTAAAGTCATAGTCGCACAGGAAAGAAAATAGAAAGAGGCACACTTTGTGCGTGTGCCTAGTACATAAGGAATTAGAAGGAATCAGCTGGGTTTGGGGGTTGTCTTTGGTTTTCTTTTTTTTTTTTTTTTGCGGGGCAGAATAGTTTAGCTATTCTAGTTCCTTTTGAATTAACTTGTTGGAATCTACAATTTGTTTGGGGAGGGGTGGGGGGTGGGCGGAAATGGGAGGTGAGGGTGGGGTGAATTTGCCTGTACTTGTTCAAACTTCTATGCACTAAAACTCTTGAGTACAGTAAGATGTGCCCATCACGTGAGAGCGTATGCAATCATGACAAAGCTTTTGGCATGCAGCTTTCTGCTCGGGATCAAGAATATCGGTCCTTATCCTAACACTCAATCCCCAGTAGGCATTCATTCGTTTGAATCGCCAACACTCTTAGAAAAAGGAAAATAGTCGAGGGTCACCTCGTAGCCATCTAAAGCCACGGCCAGACAATTCGCCGGAGCGTGGTCGCAGAAATTCAGCCACGCTTTGGGAAACCTGTCCCGTCGCACAGGCTCAGTCACATCAAGCAAATTCCATACAGCTCGTTGAGCCAAGTCAAGTAAGAAGTCGATTTAAATTTTCATCCTGATTTTGCATTCAGCAACTCTGCTTCCACACCTAGTCCACTCGAGGAACGTGTTGGAAAGGAGAGTTGAAGTACTGCATTCGATCAGTCGTCCACATTCAACCTCTTGAGTGTAGATTGAGCTTTTCCCGACGGCACGTGTAGCATTAATGAATCAAACGAGCCAACAGCATGAGACAGTACAAATCCTTCGGCTGTCCCGTCTGTCTCAGAGTCCTTTCAGGTACCAGGACTGGCCGACAGAATTTGATTTTACAGGGATTTTCTTTATAAGGAGCCATTGGGGAAGGTCAGGATCAGCCCTATCTTTAGTTGTCCAGGAAGGACCTGGGAGGGGTAGGGGGTGCCTCCATGTCGGTTGATTTCGAGTGTCTATTTTTTTCACATTAGTCTTTTTTGATGATCCACGTGTTGCAAAAGGACAATGTAAAAAACACACCCCTCAAATTGCTTTGTTTCAGAATGCTTTTGCACCCTTGACTGATGCCAAGACTAGGAGCCATGCTGATGATGTGGGTCTCGTTCTTTCTTCATTGCAGGCTAGTATATACCGAGGGGGATACAACCGTTTTGCTCCATACTAAATGACAAAACCATAAAAACCTTCCAATGTGGGGAGAAAGGAAGCTTTCCGAGGCCTGGGTCTTGCAATACATGCAGTAGTGCATCATTTTAGCGACTCTTAAAAAACTAAAAAGAGGGAAAAAAGTTACATTTTTTATCTTATACCTCAGATATTTTGTTCTGTGTATTTTAATATTGTGGGTCTTTCATTTCTGGAGGTTCCGTAGTTTGGTTGCTGGCTGTAGGAGTTTTTTGTTTTATTTTTTGTTTTTGTTTTTGTTTTTTTTTTTTTTTTGTGGTTGATCTAGAGAGATGCTAGCTATGAATAAAAACTGGTTTAGCGCCATATCCAGAGTGCTTTATCATGTAAATGAATTATATATGCTGAATATTAAGCTACTGGGGTTATCAGCTGTTCGGGAAGAGTATAAGTGACTACAGTAGTCATTTTTTTTTTCTGCATCTGCATTATTTTATTTTATGAAAGGGGAAGGGTGGGAGGGACCTAGGGGATTGGGACTGGGGTTTGGCTGAAAGAAAAAAAATATAGTAACTGATGAATCTAAACGACCCACTGCACCAACGATCATATTATCAACGGTTCTAAGTTACTCATTGTCAACACGAGCCAAAGGTTTTGTTAAGAGAGTGCTTCTAATAGCACATATGCATCCAAATTGAATGAAGCTGTTCAAGCCCACCCTTTAAACCATTCCACCCGGCAGTATTCAGCTTCTTAACCAGCCGCTAGTTATTTAGGCAAAAACCGCTAGTTAGGCCATCGACAAGCATTCTTTTTATATTTCTTCCAGTATAATAAATTATTGATATCATTGCTGACTTTTATATTATGGGAGGGAAAAAAAATAACATTAATAAAAAGGTGATAAAAAGCACTGTTTCTATTTTTTTCTTTTTTTCCAAAAAAAGAAAGTAATAAAAACTTAAATTCTTTGTACCAGTTAAAAAAAAAATGTATAAAATTTACATCTGTGCAGTGGAGTTGTCGAGTTCTAGAAACAGCCTACGAAGCTTTAGTTTTAGCCTAGTAGAACAACCGTTAGAGACAGACGTATAATTTTTATGGAATTACATGATAATCATATTCGGATTTATAGAAGCATTTTACAAGTATTGCAATCATTGAGTAGAGATAATCATGGTATTTTCATCGGCTTGGTACTTTTTGAAACATGACTGTGTTATGTAAGCAAGCTGCAATTTTTCAGTGAGATTCCACCTGCCCATCCTGCCTGGTCCCCAGGGAGTATCTCAAACCAGTTCCGTCTCCAAGGACATTTTGTCAGAGGAAGCAAAAAAAAAAAAAAAGGGGGGTCCGCCCTCTTCATCCCCCGGAGAACCGCATCCCCCACCTCGGAAGCAGGGCCAGAGTGACACGGCTGAAAAATTGCAGTTTGTCTGTATTACTTCTGTTTGCCCCCTTTCCACGTTGTCCTGTTTACAAGTTAACCTAAGTTGGGGTATCTGTCACAGGTCTTCCTGTTTTTGTATTTAAATTAAACAAACAGCAGCAAGCTGTCCCCAGTAGTTTGCTGTCATAGTTAAATCTTCATGTGTACAGTGCGGGCCTCCGGGCAAGCACTTTATAGTAAGTTATCAACTCACCGCTGTGAACCTGCCAATCCGCTGTAACAACTCTGCTTTCAAACAAAACCAAACAAAACTTTAAAAAAAAAAAAAAAAGTGTTTGTGATCCAGCATTCTTGTCATCCTATGTGCATGCAGTAAGATCGGTTGGATATTAAACCATCAATAAAGTTTCACGAGATTTGAAAACCAAGTTTCTGTAGCTTCGATATCTAAGGCAGAGGACTGCTGTCTCGAAAAAAAAAAAAATACAGAAAGGGGGTTGGGGGAAAACTGCTTAGCAGCCCAACGCATAGAAAGCTTTGCACCAGACTTCTTCGGGTGGGGGAGGGGCGGGGCTGGGAGTGTTTCATAGCATCACTAAGACGTTGTTCTCATTCCCCGCCTGGGAAGCAGTGTTTTTGACGATGGGTGCCAGGTTGACGTCTTTAGAGGCGACGATTAGTTAAAACGCTACTGGCGTCCCACCCCGCAGGGGAGAAAGTTAGAAAGAACAGGGGGCTCGGGAGAATAAATCGATTTCTCCCAATGGCCTCAGATTTCACAATCCAGAATTTGCATCGTGTTCGGAATCACAAACATGGAATTCTTACTGTGTTGGTTAAAGTAAAATTAATTTGCGGTTTTGATTTTCATCGATGAGCTGTACTTTCCCCCCATGATTGTCTGTAGTTTTAATGAAATCATTTAGAGCAAGTGGGTGCCAACTGATGTTGCAGAATCTTTTGTCTAGGCACTCCTCCAAGATGCCAATAAGTCATTTTAAAATGTATGTCAGAGATGTAAACAAACATTTTGGATTTTTTAAACAGTATTTATTTGGAATGTTTTCATTTATCTAAATAACTATTGCTATTATGAATTATGAAAAAAAAGATTACTATCATGTGTGGCATATAGTGACTTCTTTAACACACACATCACGCAATCTGCAAACCCAGAAAATGTGTATATCTGTCTTTAGAAATTAGTGTTTATATCACTTACAGTGGTTTGTGAATAAAGAAAACTGGTTTGTAATATCAAAAAAATAAAAGCTTAGTCTGAAAAGGTCCGTGTGCGTTGATGCTCTGAGTCCTTTGGCTTCTGTGCGTTTCCTTCGCGCGTCCGTTCTTTGCCCACACACGTGGCTGCGCTTGTGTCCACCAGGGGGCGCGGGGCGGGGCTGCCCAGGTGCGCCGCCGAG
>NW_006436812.1:1024122-1031861 GCF_000325575.1 Pteropus alecto | reverse complement strand
TGCCGCTGGCGGCGCCTCCTGCGGATCGGTGCGCCGGCTGGCTGGCGCGGATGGCTTTACCTCTTCGTTCATCTTGCCAAAGACATCAGGGGGTTAGGTACGGACGTTTAAGAAAGAAACAGAACTAAGCTTAACTTCGTTCCCCAGCACGGAAATGTGAGACTTCAGATTAAAACAATAGAATGACAAAAACAAACCGTGCATTTCGCTGAAACATCTATTTGAGTTAGTAATTCGACTTAGTGGGGGGAGGGGTGCAGCCTTGGATGATGAAGACGAAAAAAATAACAATAAGTGCTAGGTTTACATTTATCGAGTGCTTTCTATGAGCCAAAGCCCTGTCAGGCTCTCGCTTTTTTTGCTTTTTTGTTTTTTGGTTTTTTTTTTTCATTTAATGATTTAATACCCCCATTAGGGTTATCTGTCTCCATTTAGTTATCTTAATACTATCTTGATCCCATTTCATTTAATTATCTTAATATTCCTGACAAGTTAGTAACTCATGTAAGGGTTAAAAAAAATGTAGGGTCTGGAAGCAGATGTCTTGAGTTCGAATCCCGATTCTGTCACTTGTTAGCCGCAACCCAGGGCGAGTTAAACCGAAGCCCTGTGTCTCCATCTCCTCATCCATAAGTATTTCCGGGTGATAATACCACCTATCTCTTAATATTGTCGTGCAGAATAAATAAAACAATCTGTGTGACAGGCTTGCAGCCGTTCTTCATAAATCGTAAGCTATTATTATTTACGGTGGGGAAACTGAGGCACAAAGAACTTAATTTATCTGCTGTCGCATCTCAAGCAACTGGCCAGGATTTTCTAAAATGAGCGTCCTTAGCCAATAGGGCACGTTCTCTCCTGGTTCAACTGTTGCAGGCAGTGACACCCGACGGAGGAAATTGGACGTTCAGACAACTTTATTAGAGGAAGGAGAATTTAATGTCAGTGGAGAGCGTGGGGCTTTCAATAGACCCAAATTACGACCTTGCTTTGGTTAGATTTCTTACAGCTTATATACCCTTGCAGTGTCCATGCAAGGGGCATGTGATTCCTTTGTCTGAGGTTTCACATGTGCCTCATGACTTAGGATGGGAGGGGGAGCTTCAGGTGGGGGGTTGTAAGCGGGGAGGAATTTTCAGACCACTGGTCTTACAGGTTGTTTGTCTTGCAACCTTGGCGTTATCAGCACTGTTATAGGATTCTCGAACAGAGAGATGGGACATTGAGGCTATAAGGAGGAAGCAACACTTATTAATGCCAAGACCTGCTCAGCGGATTCCTATCCAAAGTCTGAGCCCCGATTGTAACATTAACAAGCAGTTTTATACAGTCTTGTTATTCCTGAACTGCTACAGAGATAAGGGAGGACATTAGTTGGTTGGCAAGCCATGAATTAAGAGATGTGAGCTGGAGCATCCTTGAGGTGGGGGAGGTAGCTATGGGAAAACATGTTAGCTGGGGAGTCCTGGGGGTGGAGGGGAGGAGGGCAGTTAGGAATGGGCTTTAACTAGCTGAGTTGGTCATTTCTGCAACCCTTTCCCTTACACCCTTTCAGATGCCTCTTCTCCTCTCTCATAATGAGAACTTTTGCCATTTAGCTTCAGAAGTCTTTCCCTGAGTGCCACACACGATGGCACAATGCAGGTCGTCTTAATAGCAATTATTATACCATTTCAGTATATTCAATGATCCCTTCTCTGTAAACTCCTTACACTGTGAACTGTGCAGATTATAATCAACTTCCATTGCCCTGTGTCAGTTGATCCTCGAAGACAGTATAACCCTCATTTATAAATGAAGACGGTAAGGACTGATAAGGTCATATGATCTACCTAAAGTCATGTCTAGCAACTGTTGGAAGCAGGCTCCCTGTGAGGCTCTGTGCGAGCCCGAACTTGGACCCTCTTGCAAAAATTCTGCTCCCTTATTTATGCTCATGGTGATGATGGTGGTGGTGGTCAAGTTAAACCACCTGGGTTAATAGTACTCTCCTTACAAAATCATTAATTAAAACAAAGAAGCCACTAGCTTTTTCCTGGTACATGGCAGGGAGGGATGTAGTTATCTCCCAAAATACTGGTTTATGTAACTGAGTTGCTCGCTACCCCATCCAAATATGAGGATGTAAGTATAGATTTAAAAAGCATTCGTCTACCTTAGTATCTCCAAAACCAGGCTCTTCCCTAAAATGGAGATAAGTATATAAATTTCATGCAAAGTGAATAAAAATGATGGCGAAAGCGAAAGCGTTTGTTGAAAGACTCCATCAACAGATGCAAATGCTTGTCACCTGGACTGTGGACAGAGGTGAGTAAATAAGCCCCAAAGAGGCCCATATGTGATGCACACGCTTTGTGTATAATGGAGGCGGTTCATTTTTTTATGGACCATGCCCTCGTAATATTTTTCTTCAAACGATATTTTAATTAAACAGTAAAACTTTCTCCATGTTTAAAAAAAAAAATAGAACAATACAGCTGCAGTTCAATCACCGAGACCACCATCTCAGTCCCATTTTCCCACTCGACACCCTGAGACCTGGATGAAATATAGATGGCATCTGAAGGCTGTTTCTACTTCTGGGAAGAGGCCACTTTTTACATAAAGGAAGTTCTGGTGAGCACTTCACTCTCCCAGGCACGCACACACACGTGCACGCACTCATGCACAAAACCCTTTAGTGCCATGATAGTGTCCCTCCGATGTGCCATCCAGTGACTTCCTCTCTCAGGGACACCCACTGGGCTTGTGGAAAAGGCAGGGTCCTGGGCCCCACCTGCTTTCAACACTGCCAAGCTCAAGGACCACCACTGCATGTAAGGGACCATCCTTCAGTGAATTTCCTGATCGTGTGCATGTTTGAGTCTCCCCGCAGATGTGACCTTGATCCCATCAGGAGAGCCGATCGATGTGTGTGTGCATGTGCGTGAGCGTGTGCACACCTACAAGCACCTACCTACCTTCACGTACCTGCATATCGATGCACATTCTCAGCCTTGCTCGTGACAGTCTTTGATTATTTTCTCATCAATAAAGTCATGAATCAGAACTGAAAATAATATCCTTACGTGGAAAGAGATGAAATAGTCATTTTTGTTGGAAAACAAAAAAGGTGGGGTTGGGGGCGTTATTCATTATTGGATAATAGTGTGCTCACACACATCAATATATATTATATATTTGGGAGATTTGTAAATTCGCAAGGCGCAGTCTTTTCTGAAGGCTATGAAATTCTCATTGTGCACTTGCTGAGGAGTCCATCTGATGTCTGATATTGGACCAAAGGCCAGCTCATCTCACAGCCCAAAGCAGAGTCCTTCAACTCATGGGTGAAAACAGTGTTTCTCGTTGCTATTATTCGAAGTCCTAAGGGAGGCAGGTTTGGGATCAAACACGCACTTTTGAAGCGTGTCCTGGGGGAGCCCAGTCTTACCTCATATGCTGTATCCTAGTTGCCCTCCTGGAAAGTTGGAGGTGAGCCACCAAGGGGTGTCCCCAACTCTGTGGCCCACATAATCACGGTGCTTTGGTCACAGACATCTGGGGCGGAGAAGGGAACTTACCAACCACCTTGAAGGGGAAGTATTTTCTGGACGGTGAGTTGTTATTGTAAACAGACATCTGGGGCGGAGAAGGGAACTTACCAACCATCTCGAAGGGGAAGTATTTTCTGGTGAGTTGGTATTGTAACGAAAAAAACAAGGATTTTCTTAAAACTAATGGTGTCATTTCCCAAAAAGCACCAGTGTGGTAGCTTGTATTGAGAATAAAACGAATAATAATAAGACTAGCTCACAAGATTTAAATACAATGTCGGGCATTCTACCAAACACACATATTTCATCAGTATATTTATATATGCATAACTGTCTAAATATATACATACGTACACGAGCCAGCTAGAAAGTCTCTTAGCCTCTGTCCTTCATTTACTTCATCTATAAATATGGATGATAACAATACCTACCGCTTGTGTGAATGCGATATGTTAAAAACATGTAAAGCACTTAGCCAGACATATAGCATTTTTTCTTTTTAATAATTTCTATATCTATATAATGTTGATGAATCCATATACATTTTAGAGATTAAAATAATAGATATTTCTTATCTAGATGACATGTAGCACATAACATGATTATACATCCAGATCTATATAACAACACACCTAAAATAAATCTCTGTATACACGCATGGATTCCAAATGCCTTTTAATATATATTTTTATTTTTATGCATTAGCATAACTACGATGCATCTGTTAGTGGACCATAAATAGATACCCTAATTCTTGTAAAGCTTTTGGATATAGACGGAGTAAGCAATCAGCAAATGAGACTATTATTATTATTATTATTATTATTATTATCTCATATAATCCTCATAAACTGGCAAGGTAAGTACCATCATGGTCCAAGTCTACCCACCGGGAGGCAGAAACCTAAAGAGGCCTGCCCACACGCCCAAGGCACACGGCTCCGAGTGGCAGAGCTGTGATGTGGGCATCGGGTGTGTGACTGCAAAGTTCTTCCTGCTACACCATCCTTTACACACACCTTGGCACTCAATCTTCATGGCAGCCCAGGTAAATACGTTGCCCCATGTCCCTGAGCTTGGACTTGTTGGAGCTAAGGGCCAACCCTAGCGTGTTTGGCTTTGGGGCACACTGCACGGGAAGGTTTTGCTTTAACAACTGCCAAGCAAGCCCCTGTTTAGAGGGTGGGATGTCAGGAGGTTCCAGGGTCTGCCTCTGAGAACACAGACCACCCCCTGGCACGGTCGTTCCTGATGACAGGGAACGGGTGCGGTGACGCTGACACCCAAGCCCTCCGACTGAAACACACAGATGGTGCCTCGCCCGAATGAGGCAAAAAGTCAGTGAGAGCAAGAGCATTCCCCAGGCTCAAAAAGGAAAAAAAAAAGAAGAAGAAAAAACAAGGGCTTCAGGTGGAAAATTGAAGAGCAGAGACCGAGAAGGCGGTCGATGGTGGTGTGTGAGCAGGTGAGGGCGGGGAGGGTGCAGGGTGCAAACTGGCAGTCGGAAAGCAGGCAGACGCCAGCAAGCCTCACGGGGAAAGGTAACAACGACCCAAAAGGGAAAAAAAAAAACCCAAAAACAACCCCCTGCCTAAAAGCAGACGGCAGTACCTGCAGGCCTGCAAATAAAACCTTCACACTCACGTCTGGAAAGGCAAACTTTCTGCAGGCACGCCAGGAAGTTGTCTAGAACGGAAAAACAGGTCAGAGGGGCTGCGTACAGCTCGACTTTTATCTCCCCCAAACACTCCCAGGCCTGGATCGGTACTGAAATTCATTACTGTCCCCTGTGGAACTGGGGACAGGGCGGCCTGGATCGGTACTGAAATTCATTACTGTCCCCTGTGGAACTGGGGACAGGGCTGTCAGCGTCACTGGCCTACTGGTGCTTCTTTCTTTGTTTATTTTCCTAAACTGCGTGACTAGATGATGTATTGTCCTTTTAACTGTTTTCCAGTTTTTCAAAGCCCTGTTCTTCCCCTCTCATCCTAAAAAAAGGAAAAAAAAGTGTGTGTGTGTGTGTGTGAGAGAGAGAGAGAGAGAGAGAGAAAGAGAGAGCGAGAGAGAGAGAGAGAGATGGGGGGGCAGAGGAGAGACAGACAGACAGACAGACAGAGACAGAGAGAGAGAACACGCTTTGTGAGAAAAGGAGGTAAAAAGGGGGGGAAAAACCCCACAAAACTTTCAGTGTGAGTTGCAACATTCTGATATTGCTATTCAGAAACGTTTATGTCCCGCGCGATAGAAGAAAAACATAAAATCCTCTTCCTTTTTGATCATTTTTCCATCACTTAAAAACAAAGCAGAATGACTCACCCAGGCTGATAGAAAGACAGTAGATAATTGCAATTTCCATTAACCATCAAAGACTTAGGCAGTAGCTAAAATGGAAAAACAGACAACAGAATTCAATGGTTAGAGGTATTCCTCTTTTTAAAAAATTTTCTAGACGAACCTATGAGTTTTGATCCTGCCTCTGCAGGTTTATTGGACAGAGATAGTTTTCCCAGCTGTGCAACCTTAGGCAACTTACTTAGCCTCTCTGGGCCCGGTTTTTAAGCTGATGAAGTGTCCCATTGGGTTTTGGTGTGAATTCAATGAGATTGTGGAGCACCAAGGGGTCTGGTTCCAGAAAAGTCACACGCCTTCCACCTGGGGTCAAAAACGAAATCCTATGTTAAAAAGGGAGACACCGGATAGTTTAGTAACAGGTGGAAGTTCCAGGTGAGGTTGGATTTAGAAAACCAGGGAGGTCCTGAATAAAAGGTCCACGCAGGTGTTCCCCCAAGTACACAGCAACGTGGAGTGAATCTCAGCACCACCACCCCCCCGCCCGACCCCTGGTTCGGGGCCAAGGCATTTAAACACAGGAAGTCCCCACTTCCTCGTTAGTAAAATAGAGGGAAATGTAATTACCCCGAAGCGTGATTGTGAGAAAGCGATGAGAACACGTTTGCACATAAACCACCCTGAACTTGAACCCCTCTTCTAGCCTCGCCCCTTCGCTAGCCTCAAGATAATTTTTTGTCCAGAAATTTGTCACTTCCTGGTTCAGAAGATTTAAAATAAAACAAAATACTCTGTGTCAAATACCACCACGACCACCAACAAACCAGTGAACTCTTATAGGTACTAACCCACGTTTTCTCCATGGACATAGGGTTAGATGATTTAAGAGAAATCTTAGGGACCCTTCATGCCAGGGAAGAAAAACGATATTCCAAGCGACCTGGACTCAGAGGACTTCCGTGAATATTTGATAAGTTCCCAAGTGCCGAAGAACCTCCGAGTCCCCTGCCACCAGCTCGGTTTCTCTCCTAGCAGAATATCGCACCCACCCACATCCACGTGGATCTGTGCTAAGACTGCAGAAGGGGAGAAGTAATTAATAAAGGCAGCTTGCAGCAGCAACCTCGCCGCTGGGGTAAGAGGTCGGGTCTCATCCCTAAGACTTTCCAATAGGCTGCAAACCATTTTCCTTAGTACCTCGGCCCTAACCTCTAAATTTCAGGACGACCGTCCCATAAAGGAGGCAGACGTACTTTATTTCTCCCTCATCGTGTACCAGGATGCCAGGACGGAGTCCAAGATGTAGGCTGAAACTCAGCTTTCGGAGTCTTTAGATACTGAATCTGTTCTTTAAGTCTTCATTTTTGGGTCTGTATAGGTTTTTACAAGGTAGATATGGGTCAACTTGCAACACTGGGGAAGTGGGAAACTTCACTGAACCGGAAGCTGTGGCAGCCCTGAACCCACGTTCCCTCCTGGTGATGATCAGAGGAAGCTGAGAAGTGCGTACCTCCTTAAGATGGAACAGTAGATAGTTCTTCGGTTCTCCTAAAGCCTCACACGCTTAATGGCAACCAGCCGAGGACTCACCCAGGCATTGAGCCGAGAGCCCTGCGGTCTGGAGCAAGTTTATTGCACAGAGATAGTGTAAGCCCATTGGCCGGGAGAGGGAAAGGTCAAGGAAAGTCATCTTGTAGATGTGCGGTCATTGAAAGACAAACTGCCTAGAGAGTGCGAAGGAAAGCAGTGGGGTGGGAGTGAGGGAGACAGAGAGAGAGAGAGAAGGAGGAAGGAGGGAAGGAAGGAAGGAAGGAAGGAGGGAAGGAAGGAAGGAAGGAAGAAATTAAAAAACTAAGATGTTCATTCTGAAAAAATAAAAGTTGGGTTTAAAACAGAGACTGATTTTTTTTAAAT
>NW_006436812.1:1020369-1023993 GCF_000325575.1 Pteropus alecto | reverse complement strand
GAAAGAAAGAAAGAAAGAAAGAAAGAAAGAAAGAAAGAAAGAAAGAAAGAAAGAAAGAAAGAAAAGAAAAAAGAAAAAAGCAAGGAAGAAAAAAGGAAAAGAAAGATAAGAAAACTCAAAATTCTCCATCTAATATTACGGATTTGGGTGCATAACAAGTTCATGATTTACTTCTTCTCTGGTGATTCTATATGGATTTAATGCATTTTAATTTTTTATCCAAGCTCGTGGGGTTTTTTCTCCCTTACCTTCTCTGCTATAGATTTCCTCTTGCTTTAAACTGGCTCTGTCCAAGACTTCAAGATATATATGTAATGTTAAATGGTCTAATAACCATGTCACAAAATAAAAAGATATAGGTGAAATTAATTTAATGATAATACAATAATTAATATACTATATTATTTTAATGATACATTTTATTTAACTGAGGATATCAAAAATAATATCATTTCAATGAATTATCAATTAAAAATACATTAAGGAGACGTTTTGCATTCTCTTCCTCATGCTAAATCTGTGGTATCTGTTGCGAATCTTACACTCACGGCATATATCACTCTGGACTAGTCATGTCAAGAGCTCAATTGCCACACGTGGTTCGTGGCTACCTTACTAGACAGCAAAGCCTCAGACCACTGACAAACCCTCCTGGCCACGTTCTGTCTCCAATCTCACCATGAGCCAAGCCCCAGGAGTGAGATCCAGGTAAGTCTGGCTGATCCCAGGAGCGATGCTAAAATGTCCCTGGCTTTGTCACAGGGATCACCGAGCTGGGACTCCCTGCACATCTCAGAAGGGCGAACGCAGGCTCCACCTGCACCGACAGCCACCCGGCCGCCCTCTGAGGAAGCTGGCTACTCATTTATTTTACTTCTGCTTGTTGTCACTGATGCTCGGATTCTTGAGAAATAACCCAATGTTTAGCAAAGCTTGTCTTCGGAGGACTGTACTGGCCAAGCGAGCAAATTCTAAGTCTCAGAGAGGACAGACAATGAAGCAAGAGGGTGACTGAGAAGCAGAAGCTCAGCAGCAGAAGCCCCTGTCCCCGTCCCTCCCCCCAAAGGCGGGAGCTCCCTCTTTTTGTTGATTCTTTCACTCATCTTGTCATTTATTGTCTAGTGTCCCACTTTGCTGCAGACAGAGTGCTTGAGCACTAGGGACATCAAAACAGGACTCGAAGCACGGTCCCATTGAAACATCGGTGTTTACCAGAGGGAAAGGGGGAGGGGGGAAGTAAATAAGGGTAAAGAAGGTCAAATATACAGAAGGAAATTTAACTTTGGGTGCTAAACATGCAATGCAATATACATATGACATGTTACTGAATGGTACACATGAAATCTATACGATTTTATTAACCAGTGTCACCCCGATCATTTTAATTTTAAAGAAAAGAACTCTTGATGTAAAAAAAAAAAATGTTTTTACGTCTCACTTGATTTTATGCTGCAAATTAAAATTTCAAGAGACACAGAAAAAACATATATAAAAAGTATCATGGTCTTTGTGACAAGAACCATTTTACCAGTAATTCTGACCTTTCAAAGGTCTCCTGTTTTCCAGATCAGAAAATCAAGGCTCAGAGAAGTGAGAAGAGATTGTGCAGCTCTTGGAAGTTGGTGAAGCCCTGTGAGAAGTTGGTCTTTTTGAACGGCAAAGCCTTGGCACCACCCCTGATGCCACACTGAATTGTCACTGGTGCGGTGGTCCCAGGACTTTCATAATGTGTTGCCTGAACTTCAGAGACACAATAAATAAAAGTCCCCATATTAGTTATCTATTGCTACCTAACCAATTACCGCCAGCGTTAGCCGCTTAGAATAACAAACACTTATTTTCTGACGGCTTCGTAGGTCGGGAGTCCAGGTGTGGTCTGGCCCACGGTCTTTCACGAGTCACAAGTCACAGCGCCAGTTGCGGCCACAGTCATCTCAAGGTCTGGCTGGGAAAGGGTTTACTTCCCAGATCGCTCCTGAGGTTCTGAGCAGGATTCCACACCTCAGGGCCTGAGGAACTTGAGGGCCTAAGTTTTCTGCTGGTTATTGCCCGGAGGCCTATCTCAATGCCTAATCACGTGAGCCTATCCAGAGAGAAACACAACACAGCGGCCTTCTTTATTACCAAAGACAACCGAAAAGAGGAACGTGAGTGCCTGCAGGATGGGGACCCCAATATGTTATAACCCATTCTCGGAAATGGCATCCAACCACCTTTGACATTCCATTCTTAGACGAAAGTCACTAGGTCCAAACCACACTCATGGGGACGGGGTGACACCGGAAGTGTGAATATCGGAAGTCAGGGGTCACGGTGCGGGCGTATTTAATGAGCTGCCTAGCATCGTCCCCCAAAGCTGGGATGGTCCCAACCAATGTAGAGTCATCAACGTTTTGAGGGTCTCCAGGGATCGTGTTTTCCTTTTTTTCTCAGTGGATTAAGCAGTTTCATGATAAAACCACGCCGGACACATCGAAATCAAATTAAGTGAAGCCACCGAGGGAACACTCTTCCCTTTTAAAGTGCCATGTGAGAAAGATGTATGATGTCTTGGCTCCCAGTCCCACAGTCAAACTCGGCTCGACCCCCCCCTAGGGGGTTCTGCCCCAGCATGTCCCGTTCTAAGTTCTGACTCAGTGGCAGCGTCGATGGGTACATCGGGTCAGACATGGGACATCTGCCGCGTTTACAACGACCCCTCCCGAAGTCAATAAATGCCCAGGTGAACGCTTTTTATTTAGAATACAAATTCCGCTCTTCGCCGTCTCATCTTTCACCTGTTCCCCGACCTCGTCCTTCCAAATGCCTCCCTAGATAGAGCATTCCTTGGGGAATTCCCCCATTTATAAAGAGTTTGTGTTTTATTTTCACGAGTGCAACGGAGAAGTCCAGACTTGGAAGGGACATCAAGCCTGCACCGGCAGACGCCGCCCCCAGCTCCCCCTGCTCCAGTGGTCCAGAGCAGCTCGCGTATTTTGCCGCCTCCTCTTCCTTTTCTGGACAATGCCCCGCTGACCAATACACCTCCCCCTGACTTAATTCTACTGATTCTAAAAACGAACCCTTAGATTTTCCACTGCTCAAGCAAAGACTCCCTTACTGATCAATGCTGCCCACTCCATACCTCTCCCCAGCAGGTACTGAGCACATCAAAGACAAAAGAGAGCTTAAGGCATTTTTATTTTCTCAGTGTGTGGCCCGTGGAATGTCTGCTTTGGAATCACCTGGAAAAGCCTGTTAACAAGGCAGGTCTCTGAGTCCTTCTACAGATCTCTGGATCTGGGGAGGCTAAGTGATGAGTCCAGGTGATTTGCATGCAGCCTCAACCCTGAGAGCTACTGCCTTAGATCTCAACTCAAGAGATTCTCCAACCCGGCTGCACATTAGAATCAGAAGGGATGTTTTTGGAGCCTATCTATGCCTGAATTTCACTCCTGGGGCATCTGTTTTAATTGATCTCGGTGGCCCTGGGCTGTCGTACTCTGTGAACTGCTACTGTGCTGTCCTTATTCTGCACATGAGAAAAATGAGACACGAGAAGGCGAAGCAATGGAGCCCGCGCATTTAACTGAAAAAGCCGGGATTCCGACCCAGGCGGGAAGGATTCCGAAGTCCACACTCTTT
>NW_006436812.1:1003113-1020355 GCF_000325575.1 Pteropus alecto | reverse complement strand
TGATGGTGTGGGAAAAAAAAAAAAAAGTACTTTCCAATCTCGGAAGCACAAAAGTTGGGGAAACGAAAGTACCAAAAAGTAGAAAGGAAAGTGTGATTTGCCTTGTGTGGTCTGTCTTTCATCCCATACTCAGACTACTGGGGCAGGGGGAAGGACTTGCCCTATAATGTTAGATGAGTGACGATTCTTTCAGTTACAGGGACTCAAATGGGCTCCCCCACAGCAACGACCAATGTGAGGGGCGGGGAGTCGCCGGTCCCCACGGTTAGGCATGCCTGATGCTACGAGCATTCGATGTTGTCGGAGCTCGCTTTTTCTTAACTGCTCGGCTCTGCTACACTTAATGTTTAACTCTCATATAATTTCCATACTTTAAATTGGCTCCCTCCGTTTGCTGGGGTAGTTGCCATCTGGTAGCCTTCAGCCTATATTGCTTTAGTTTAGAAAACCAGCTGAAGTAGTGGCTTCTTTTTGCAGGGACTGATTTGCAAAGACCAAAGACCTAGCTAGCACAAGTGAGGGAAAGGTTCTGATTGGTCCACTTTGGACCAATCACCGCCTGAGAGGGATGGAGCAGTCTGGTTAGCCAGCTTGGGATTAGCATCCTAATAGAGACTTCCTTCTTTATTCCATAAGACAAGAGATGCCCCTCCATGGGATGTGAGTGTGGCGTTGCCAAATTTAAAAAGAAAAAGGGAATGTCCCTATGTTGATGAAAACCACAGGTGTATGCACGCTAGGGTCCATAACCTTGAATTTCAGCTCTGGGGCTTGATGGCATTATTAAAACGCAAACTTCATCCCAGGTGTGCATTGAATCATACTAGAATACCTCACTCCCTCTCCAAACTTTTCTCTGCCACATCTGAGCTCGTAAAATTGGGGAAGAAACACCACAAGTAAGACTCCAAAGCATAGTTGAAATTTAATTTTCTCAACATAACCATGACCGTAGCTGTTAAGAGTAAGTTTTCTTCTCCCTATCTGGAAAAGTGCTAAGCTAATTTTTGAAACCTTGAAGAAATGAAGACCATAGACATCGCCCATCCTGAAATCACTCTTTTTTAGTTTGGCTGCCTGCTGAGCTAATGACCCACTGACTGGGTTTTAGGCTTTTGAAAACCGAGTTCTAACATCAAACTTTCATCTCAGAGAGAGCAGTCTGTCTCTAATGAATTTTTTATTTGTTTACCCATTGCTACTCTGGGATGTAAAAGTAACACTCGTCTTTTTAATATTAAAAATAAAACTTTAAATCAGGGCCTAATCCAATGCCAAACTGTCTAAATTCACTACATCCAAGCCCTCCTCACTTCTGAAGAAATTGCTCTCTTGAAATAAAGGAAGATGGCAGTCTGGGGAAAGGGTGACACGTCATGTGTATGTTCTTCTTTAAAAGAAAAAAAACAACTCCTTTTTGCAAGCACAGAGGTAAATTATTCATGCCAAACTGTGTACTGTATTAACATGTGGGTTCCGGGAACACCTCCGCCAAACATCTGTGCTCCCATCCTCAGGAGGCCCAGTTCTCGAAGACTTCACATCACTCTCCTCTCTGCTCTGGAAGCTCAGTCTGTTGACTCTTGGGGATTTAGAAACTGTCAATAAGAGAAAGTGCCACGTAAAGACGTTTGGCGTGGGAATGTCCAGATGCTATTCAAGGGACGCCCTGCACGTAGCGGCTGCTCAGTGGGCTGGGAGTGTATCCAGTGGAACCTCTAGCTGTTGTTTACTTGCCCTCCACACGTGCATTGGGAAAAACAAAGTACAGGAAATAAAATACAGTGGGACACAGGAAGACCCACCAGGACGTGGGACTGACCATATAGAGAGAAAGCAGATTGGTGATGACTAGAACCAGGGTGGGGGTGGTGAGGGAACAGGAAAGGACTCCAGGAAACCCTTTGGGGGTGGGATGTTGGATAAGTTCGCTATCTTGATTTGGGTGATGGTTTCAGGGGTGTGTGTATATAAATAAAATACAGTGGGACACAGGAAGACCCACCAGGACGTGGGACTGACCATATAGAGAGAAAGCAGATTGGTGATGACTAGAACCAGGGTGGGGGTGGTGAGGGAACAGGAAAGGACTCCAGGAAACCCTTTGGGGGTGGGATGTTGGATAAGTTCACTATCCTGATTTGGGTGATGGTTTCAGGGGTGTGTATGTGTGTGTGTGTGTCAGAACTCATCGAATAGCATATTTTGTGTGTCGTGCATTTTATGTCAATTATGCATCAGTAAATCTGTAAAGACTCGTGCACGTGGATCTGGAGTCATGGTGACTGATCTTTGAAGCCCAACTATACACTTCTTAGCCCAGTAACCCAGTGTATGTAAATTTATCTCTGAACTTCAGTTTCTTTATCGGAAAATGCGGATAATAGCTACATCATGGAGTCGTGAAAACTGATAAATAACAAAAACCTGTGTTCTTACAAAGAAGCACTCAATAAACCATATAAACCGTTGGTTAATTTAATAGGCCCCTCTCTCTTTCTGTCCTCCCTCCACACCCATCCACCAAAACTCAGATATATTTTGCTACGTTTCTGCTGGGAACGCCGTTAATCATATCGTTCTAGTCCCTGGAAGTTAGAGGATCCAGCAATAATGCAAAGCCACACCTGTTGATGTGTAAGCATTAAAACTGACAGATAGCATGTTGGCTGTGAATGCATTGTACGCATAGTTTTGAAGTATCTCCAGCCACCCGAAGCTGATCCTGGGTCCAACAGGTCAAAACTATGTTGTTCACTTCACAAATATTCTGGATGCCTTCACAGATGGATTGATCCACCAAAAAGACATCACAAAGTTTCCTTGGAATGTATACAAAACAGCCATCATGATGGCATTGCATAAGCCTCTCGCAGGGGCCAGGAAGATGTCTAATGCCAGCTGATGGTATAAACTGCTTTCTGGTGTCCCTGTTTCTCAAGCAAGTATGTTAATATTTATAATGATAATGTTGGTAACCTGTGTGCTTTGATGAATGACAATGGACATCTCACCAAAAATTTAAGAACCAACATTAAAGTTAAAACTAAAAATTCAATGCTTTTCTCCTAAGATTAGGCAAAAGAGAAAAATGTCTACTTTCATTACTTCTACTCAACATGGTATTCGAGGTCCTAACACGTGTAGGAAAATAAAATAAAATAAAACTTATAAAGTCTGAAAGGAAGAAGTAAAACTCTATTCATAGAGGACAGGATTTTGCATGTAAAAGACCCAAAAGAATCTACCAAGAAAAAAAGCTGCCAGAACTAACAAGTAAATTTTGCAAGTTACAGTAGACAAAGCTAATATACAAAAATCAATTGTACCTCTGAAAACTAACAAAGAACAATTGGAAAAAATATTAGGGTAAATATTATTTACGAAGTCATGCAAAATGCCAACTATAGGCAAACTTAACAAAAAATATGCACTGAATACCGTAACGTATTGCTGGGAAAGATTATAGATGACTTAAAATATGGAAACCTATGTGACGTTCATGTGTTAGAAGACTCAATAGTATTAAGATATCAATTCTTTTTAGATTTATTTACTGATTTAGTGCAATCCCATCCAATATTCCTGGTCGCTTTTTGTAGAAGTTCACCTATGATTCTGATTCTAAATATATATTGAAATGTGAAAGGCCAAGAAGAGCTTAAATAATTTTGAACAAGAACAATTTAGAGGGGAAAAAAGTTAGAGGGTGTACTCTACTTGGATTCAACAAGGAGTGACAGTAAGAAGATGGAAATATAGATCAACAGAAGATAATAAAAGTCTAAAAACAAATATATGATCAGATGATTTTTGACATAAGTACCAAGGCAATTCAGTAGAAAAGATCATTTCAACAAATATTGAAATTAAAAGTCAAAAATCCTCAACCCCCTACTCTTATTGATTGAGATAGATCATAGGCCTAACCCAAAAGCAAAAACAACATTCTAGAAGAAAGTGTAAGAGAATCTCTTTCTGACCTTGCAGTAAGCACTACCTCTTAGAAGACAAAAAAAATACTAACTACAAACGAAAAAAATAGGCCTGATGAAAATTTCAAATTTCTGTTTATCAAAAGGCACTAAAAATAACATAAATAAGCAAGATGTAGACGGGGAGAAAATATTCACCACAAATATATTTGATGAAAGACTTGTATCCAGGACATATTAAAAATAAAAAGAAGCTCCTATAACCCATTTTTTCAAACGAGCAAAAGGTATAGTCCCATATATACTTCACAAAAGAAGGTATATCAATGTTCTCAAGAAAAAGTACCATCATTAGCCACCAGCGAAACACACACTATCGCCAACACGAGTCATCACTAGAATAACTACAATAGAGAAAGACTAACACCACCACATGGCGGTGACGCTGTGAACTAGCTCTCACACCGTGCTAGCAGGAGTATAAAATCGTAAAACGCTTTGGAAACTTGTGCAGCAATTTCTTCAAACAAACAAATAAACAAACAGACATTTATCTACTATATGACCTAGCAATTCCTTTCCTAGGTATTTAATCAAAAGAAATAAACACGTATGTTCACACAAAACGCCTTTTTGCCTCATTATTTTCATCAGTTTGGGCTGTTAAAAGAAATAACACAGACTTAACATAGATGTATTTCTCACCGTTCTAGTGGAAGGAAGTCTGAGATCAGGGTGACAGCATGGAAGCTCTGAGAGATGGGGGGTGGGGTCCAGGGAGAGAGAGAGAGGGAGGGTGGGTCGAAGTGGCTCTTGGTCTCCTACCTTTTCCACTTTTTCTAAGTGCATCATGGGAGTCCACCCTTACGACCTCTTCTAAACCTGTGTACCTCCCAAAAGCCCCACCTCCAAATACAATCACACTGGGTATTAGGCCTTCAACATATAAATACACCGATTGGGAGGGAGAGGACGTACAAACATCTAGTCCACGGCACGGACTGCTCGTAACAGCTTTATTCATAATAGTCCCAAATTAGAAATAAGCCAGCAACAAAGAATGAATACAATGGAATTTGGCATATAATAGGATACTACTCAGCAATAAAAAGTTGCAAAGAACTGGTACAAAAACAAGGATGATTCTCAAAAAATATATTAAGTAAAAGAAGCTGCACACAAAAGAGTACAGACTATATGATTCCATTTATATTGTTTTAAAACAGATAAACAAATCTATGATGACAGAAATCAAGTCAGTGGTGTTTGGGGGATATTAGGCTGTTACATAGGCATTGACGAGGAAGGTGAATGAGGGAACTTTCTAGAAAGATGAGTATATTTTATGTGTTTATAGGCATATGGGTTACCCTGGTATGTGAATCTGTCAAATTTGGTTGATCTGTATGATCGCAAATTGAATTTCACTGTATATAAATTATCCCTCAATAAAAAAGACCTTGGTATATATTTACACAGTATTTCCATGATCTACAGGTCATCAACTCTCAGAAGAATCAAAATGGAATTTCTGAGCGTTGGTTCACGTTTCTAAACCCTTTTATCAGCTGAAGGTCTGGACAAGGTAGTTGGCGTTTAGAATCATAAAATACAGCCAGAGGTCGGAATGCCATGCCTGGGACGAGATGACGGGGAAACAGATTACCGTTTCGGAGCGACAGTCATTCTGTATGGCTCTAGGGAATAGGGCTAGACACCGTGACTGTCAGCGAGCGCTCTTACAGGGCTGTGACATGTGAACTCAATGTGCCCCCAAATTCGCAAGAGGTCTCGATTGTCTTCAGACAATTCATATACCTTGTCTATTACAATTATTCCTTCTGCCTGCAGATGACTTATAACAAACCTTTTCTGAAAGTCTGTGAGAATTTTCTGGCCCTGCCCCTTTGCCAAGCAGTCATACAGAAATCAAGGCATAAAAGATTTTAAAAACCCACAGTAGACTGAGGGGATACAGATTATATAAGATTAAGAACTCTATTCATACCCGCATGACTTATTTGGCTCTGAGCATGCACCATAAAAACTACGGTGCTATTTTCATACATTACTTATAAGACAAACTTTCCCAAAATGACGCAGCTCATTAAGTAAGGATATTTCTCAGCAGATTTGTTATATTAAAAAGGCACTGCGTCTACCGTGCTAATCAACTGTGTTGTACTAAAACTCCACACAGATTAATTAAATGCATTACTTGTCCCCCAAAATGTAATGTATATACAACACACACACACGCACAGACCTACATATAAACATTCTCACACACGGCTTTATAATAATGGAAGGGTGTAAATTACTGAGAATCCTCTCTCCCAGAGCCAAACAATTTTTTCGTTCCTGGCTACATGATTTTAAACAGAACTGAATGATTACCAAACACTTCTGCAAATAATAGCACAATGACATGCGTGTATCTCTGGGTCTAAAAGCACTCTAGGTGTATGGCTTTAGATTTTAGTTTTAGCCTGGGGTTGTGGAAATGAATCTGTCACCTGCCCTCACAATCTCTCCGGGGAAAATATCAAATGAAGGTCCTAAATGAAATCTCTGTGCACAGCAACCCCCTCCCCCAGCCCATCTGGGACAAATACTCATGGTGTGAGTTTAAAACCCTGTAAGAGCAACAGTAAAGATCATGATCATTTCCCACTCCTCTCTCCCCTTAAAAATAAGGTGACCAGGTAGCTGGATTGCCAAGGGTTGTTCTCAGCAGTAAAATTGTACCTCTCGCTCAAGGCCTCTGGGGGAAGAAGACTCCAGAGGTGATGCTGGGCAGGGAAAGAATAGTAAAATCTAGGCCTCCCTTTGTCACTTGCTAGTTGATTGACTCTGGACGAGCTAGTTAATCTCCCTGTACCTAGCTGTCTCAGTTGTAAGTAAGGGTTGTTGTGAGCATGACGTGAGTAAATCTGTGTGAAATGCTTAGACCTGCCTGACCCATAGTGCTATTATGTGGTTAACGTCTACAGTCCTCTATGCCCAGCTCCCCACCTGTTTAGTAACTTAGATGGCCGCTACAAGGCCACCAGCTCTGGCATCGCAGTACCACTGCACCATTCACGGCTACCGCCCCCACCCCTAACCTCACACCTGTTAATTTACAGGAGTCTGCTTCTCTGAATAAAAGATCATTCCAGCCACTTCCAGGATGCCACTGGCATCATTTCCTTCTTGCAGAAGCATTACATCATTGTTTTAAGAACGTGAGATTTGGAGCAAGACAGAACTGCATTTATTTATCAGCTTGGTCACTTATCAAGAGGCTCTGGGAAAGCATCTCACAGCCTCAGGATTCTCTTTGGTTAAATGGACGTAACAATAGCTTGGGCATCAGGGGTTGTTGGAGAATGATATTTTATACACGTGAATGTATAAAATATTCAGCACGGTGAATTTTAAGCATTCCATAAATGATTAAAAATAAATTAATCATAATAGCAGTAGTAGCATTGCCAAAAGAAATGTGTTCGTGCGTTCCAGACAGAAATGAAAATATAGAAATTCTAGAAAATATAAATACTGATGCTTAAAGGGACGACAGGTAGTCTAAAATGTAGCCAAACTGAACCCAGTTCTGTCACTTTGTTGCTCTGTGACCTTGGGCGAGTTTCCTGCGAGCCTCAGTTTCCCTATTTGCAAAACTGGTCCAATGTCACATACTGCAAGCACCAAATAGCCATTGGGTACTCATCATATAGGAGGCATGGACCGTATAGAAGCTACCATACTTAGTCTCACGGAAGTACTACAGTCTGCTGCTGTTGGTCCCTACACCAGATATGGCTTAGTGTGTCCACGTGGGAATGTCTTCCTGGCATAGAGATACTACAGAAGGAATCCACTGATGTCGATAAAAATCAAGACCAGGAAACACTGAAAGGCTGTCAAAAAGGGACATTTCTGGAACTGGGGCGGGTGTGCATAGGAGAGAAAGGGTTACAAAATCGGTCTGTCTTGCTGGTTGTTAGGGCCATGTTACAAGGGTGTGTTTGCAGCCCTTTCTGCTGCTTCCGGTAAGTCATTTGCAAAAGTAAAATAAACACTAATGAGTTTGTGCGCATAGTATATGCAAATACTTTGAGCGATGTTCCAGGAAATAGCAAATCTCGGAAGCAAAGGAAGTCGTTAAATACTCTGTTTCAACATGTAATTCTGTATAGTGCTGTTTATCTTGCTGAGAGTTACAAATATAACGTTTTTCAAATACTACTCAATAATGTTCATATGTGTATCCCAGGGTTTGAATATTCATTATAAGCCACAGGAGTTTTCAAAATATAATTAGATAGATAGATAATCGATAGGTGAAAAGAAAGATAGATGAGAGAAGAAAGAAAAAAGGAAGGAAAGGAAGGAGGTAGAGAGGGAGGGAAGGAGGAAGGAAAAAAAGAAGAAAAATAGAGTTTAAAAGGGACAGGAGTTCATATATGAAGCAGCATCAGCCTCAGTGCCTGACTCGGAGATGTTTTTGGATTCTTTCTTAGCATTTCAACCAACTAACTACAATGCAAAATAAAAGGCATTTTTCATGTATGGATTGTTTGTCACAAAACAAAGATCAGGATATTGGATAGGGCAATTAATGTCTTGTGCTTTAAAACTTCAGTCTAAGAATATTCGACATCTGTGAAATGGGATTTCCATTTTTAAAGTGGTTTTTACTTGGAGTTTATTTTTAGTAATCTTTTCTATGATCAAATGTCTGTATCAGGTAGAAGTAATTCTTACATGCTGCTGAAATAGCTAATCCTGTCACACAATATAATGCCATAATAAACCAATTTTTGTTACAGAAAACCTCTATACTAATTACTATAATGCTAGCCCAGAAAAAATGATTCATTTTGTTATCATTATGGTCACGTATTATTATTTTAAAAACACATAAATAATAATGTTATAAAAAGTACAGATGGCTTATGGAAAATTCCCGAGGAGTCCCATTAATTCAATCTTCTTAGTGTTAAATTCTGAAGACGAATATCTGTCATAAATTTGGAAACACTCTTAAGTCATTCATTCACTTCACCAGTGTTTATTTCACACAAGCTGGATTTTCTACGGTGAATAACCAGCTTTCAGTCTTGTGGTAGAGACAGAGATACAAATAAATGTAAAAGTAAGACTATAATTAGAAATCATGAGGGCATCTGTAGTAACAACTGTGATTGGGATGACAGCTCGGCTCCCAAATGCTCCCCAGTAATTGTACCTGTACTGGCTTCTCCCCTTCTCTGAAGGGAAGGTTCTAGGCCCACTTGGAGAGAAAGCACAGCAGAGGATGGCTGCAGGTGCCCACCTACCCACCACAGGTACAGACACACCTGACACAAATGGACCAATCAGAATGCTCCACACTCTTGACCCTTGTGATTGGTCCAGAGGTGGTCATGTGACCCAAAGGTGCGCCTCATAGTCCTTTTTCCCGGTTTTGGGAGCTGGAGCTGGGTAAGAGGCTTCTTTCCTTTTCCACCTAAGAATTAAGCAGCTGAGAGCCCAGAGCTCTGGCAGCTGTGATTCCAGCTCAAGGAGAAATTTGCGCGAGAGATCCAGTGCTCATTCAGAGAATGATGAACAACGAGAAAGGAAGAGAGAATATTGCTAACCCGTTTTACTCCTCGTTGGCTATCCTCGTTCTCCTTATTACATGAGCCACCCAGTCTTCCTTTTAATTGAATGTAAGCAGTTAAGTTTCTGCTAACTCAGATGTTCTTTATTAATAAGGAGTGATTAGGAGAATCAGAGGGAAATACGATGCCCTGAGAGAGAACCATAGGGCTTAAGTAAACTCTTTAGAAGTCCTAGGTCTACGTGGAGAGAAGGCAAGCAGAGGATGGCGGTGTCACATGATGTGTGTTCCGACTGATGTAAGCTCAGGTTGCTGTGATTAAACAGAAGAGGCGAACCTATCGGGTATAACCTCCCTGCCTTGCTCCGCTCCCAGGTACTCACTGAGAACCGGCTTCATGCTAATGCTGGGGAGATAAATCCATACTTTTGTTCGACTCTGCCTATTTGGGGGCAAGGGGACGTCTTTAAAGAGTTTCTGAGCCTTGGAGGATAACGAAATGTAAGTAGAGCATTCCAGAGGTGCAACAGCAATAGTAAAAGTGTGAGTGTGAACAGCATCCATATAGGGTAATATATTTGTCCCAGGGCACAGAAGGTAGGGCCTGGGGAGGCAGAAACTGAGTCGGGGTGCTAGCAGGGGCCCCCACTTGATGGAGCAAAAGACACCCCATTCTGTCCCCTGCTCACTCAGGATAAGTCGGTTTCAAGGTGGTTATTTAGAGAGCTGGGCAAAGCTTTCAGGCTGGCTTCCTTGTGAGGTGAGCAGTCTGGCTGCCCAAACCAAATGGAAAACAAAGCAGATCTTAGTGCCACGGCTTAATGGGAAACATGAGCCATCTGTGGGTG
Source organism: Pteropus alecto (assembly GCF_000325575.1). NCBI lineage: Eukaryota > Metazoa > Chordata > Mammalia > Chiroptera > Pteropodidae > Pteropus > Pteropus alecto. Next base: position 1,009,979 of record NW_006436812.1, on the reverse strand, counting down.
TTCCTTCTAGTTCATTTGCTTCATTGGCAAGTATTAAACAGCCCTGTAAAGATCCAGAGAAATTATGGAAATGGGTATTAACATTAAAATCACAGTACAATTAGAACATTTCACTGCATAATTGTTTGGCAGGGCCCGTGAAGACACAGAGGAGTTCCAGCTCTGTGATTTATTGGTCACAGGTGGTCTGACTCTTGAGCATCTCCAGGTCCAGGAACACATTCTGGGGTGGGGGTGGGGGTTGCCCCTGAGACAGCAATGCACTTGGATGACGGTTAGAAAGTTATACACTTACACCGCCTTTGTCTGATTCCTGGCAACACTTCTTATGGGTTGCTGTATCAGCACTGCAGAAGCCAACCACAGCTCCATCCAGAGGACGGTGACAGGCACAGACACCGGAGAAACCTCGGTGCCACACTCTCATGTCATTGTCAGAGAGAGTGTGCCACGTCTGCTTGTAATTAGCACTCCGACAGGCGTCAGAGAAATGGCTAATCGCTGACATGGCCCACAGTGCTTTGTAAGTAAACACCATATTGCAATAGACATGCAATTAATTACACAACACTCCAATCAGACATGTTCAAAATGAAAGTGGGGGGTGAGGGGGGATAAGGTATCACAGCCGCATGGCCAAAATCCTCCCTATTTTTTTTTCTCTAAGAAATAATAAATGGCGCAACTCTTGAATGTCACCAAGCTGTTTCTAAGCATCTCTTGGCTCCAGACCTGCAGCTGCCACTGTTTCTGGGAAGTTCTGAGTTGCTGGACCAACAGCCTCTTATGCATACTCTAAACCTATCAAACCACACACATATTAGGGGAGGGGGTGCTCACATTCCCCCTTACCAGGTCAGTGCCCAATCCCCCAGCTTCTGTAGGTTTTGACTGATCATCACTCATATCTGGACCCCTCCCTGAAAAATGAGCTGCATTGTGCATAGGGGACTATGCATACCTCCTCACCGGAGTGATGCCAACTCAATGCCTGAGTGAGGTGCGTGTCCATCAGCCCAGGCCCTGTCCTAGTGGTGGGGGCAGCCTCGTGCCGTCGACACTCCAGAGATCCCTAAGGGATCCAGCTGGGGCTGGACTTCTCCGGAAACCCCATCTGTGCCTACTGTTTTGTCCTGCCTCCTTCTTCCCCCATTCTTTTACAGGTTTCTCTGAGTTTCTTCATGCAATAAATCACTCCCCAGAAAGAGAAGGGAACCCAGCTTCAGAGGACTCGTATCTTAAAGTCAAGGTTTGAACTGAGTATGGGAGATTTTATTTCATTTGGTTTTTTCATCAGGGTGCACATTTACAAAGATGCAACAGAAAGTGGCCTTTGCTTGTAGGTTACATCTCTTGAGTCTGAAGAGTAAAGATTATTCCAAGGAAAAGATACCTGCACTGAGCTCGGAAAAGATAAGAGAAGTTTCGGAGGACAAAAGAAGACAATAAAGTAGAATGATGACAGGAACTCAACATCTGGGGACATAGAAATCAGCTCCACTAAGCAAGTATTTATTCGGTACTTACAGTAAGTCAAGTCAGGCACTTACGAAACAGACATCTAAAGCATAGTTTCTGCCGCTGAAGAAACGCATTCTCTACTGAGGGAGACAGACACACAAGGAAACGAGATGACAATGACATTTATTGAGCACCTACTGCATGACGCATATTATGCATTTGTAAGACACTATCACATTTGATTCTTATGAAAATGCTATGCATTTTCTTACCACTTTGCACGTGAAAAAAAATAAATTAGGCTTCCAGAGGTTAAGCCACTTGGCCAATGTCACTCAGCGAACAACCGCATGTGGCAATTGATAGCTCTGGAGGGTTTATGAACAAGGAAATGACGGGATTAGATGAGGCACAGAGAGTTTACGTGAGGGAAAAGATGGCCTCACAGCTCCAAGTCCCACGAGCAAGAAAATAGACCCAGAAAGGGAGAGAGGCATTTTGCTGTGTAATATCCAAACTGGCAGACATCACCGATAAGCCAAAGACATTGGCAAAGCTTGTCTGCTTCGCTTTCGGTGTTAAGGTCTCGTTGCTTCTACTGGGAAAACTAATAACGTAACAAATGAAACTATTGTTCAGTTTCATTAAAAATAAATCTGATAAGATGGGCAGAATTGAATTAACCAATCTCAATAGAGTTCTCGTTATTGGAGCAAACGGAATATTCTCCCTAATAGAATAAGTCTTGGTTCATTTTGTCTGGCCCAAGCAGCTCCTTGCTACAGCTTCGGTTTCCAGCCTTTGGCCCCAGGCACCCTTGCACTAATGTTAGCATTAGCGGGTCAGTGTAATGGATCAGCATACCAGAGCTGGCAAGGGTTCTGGATGGATCAGCGTGACAGATGCAGGGGCCTCAGTTACCCTTGGCAGACAGAAACTGTCCTCCGTTCCAAGGAAGTCAGATTTAGGACTCTCGAGCTTGCAAGAGAGAAATGGCCCTTGTTCCAGAGAGGGTAAGGTTGGGATAGAATCCTGTCATGGGCTGCCCTTGGAGTCAGGGATGGGGAAAACAGACATTCAGTCTGCCTGCTTGTTTTGGCTGGCTCTAATTGAAGTAAGTGCCAGCAATGTTTCTATTCCTTTGTACTGGCTGAAGTTCAAAGGCTCAAGATGGAATAGCAAAGAGGAGCATGCAGGTACTTTTTGTGGATGCACACAAAGGTGTATAAACATTTGCATCGTTTTCCCCAAAGGGGGATTTACGTATACACAGAAACATGAGGTGGAAAAATTAATGAAACCGGGATCAAATAGAAAATGAGATAGAGAAATAATAGTGACTGCTTAATAAAATATACCTTCAATTGTGTGGCTTTTTAGAGACAGACTATAAATTTTGCTCTGAACCCACCCTCTCACACACATAGAAACATCTATATACATGTGCATACACACACACATATAATCGAAACCAAATCAGGTGTTTAGGAGAAATAGTTTCTTCTGACCCGAACGACTCAGAGCATTTTAAAAAATCGTGCACATTTATCCAGAGGAAAACTGAATGATGGATGAATAAATGACTGTAATTAATTAATTAAGCAGTTGGTGTGTCATACGTGACAAAGACATTAAAAGTCATCCTGTCCAACACCCCCTGGCAATTCCAGTCCTTGAAAACCTCCTTCCAATACACCCTCCGCTAGCATATAGCCACTGCATTCTGAGACGACCTCTGCTCTGAAGTTCTTTCTATCGAGGTGAATTGCTGGCATGACGGCAACATAGTTGGGGTGGGAATGTCCGTAAAGGAAGAAATCCAGACGGTGTACTCAGATCTGAAATCAAATTCTGCATCTGCTACTTTCCAGCTGAGTGCCCATGGGGAAGCGACATCACCTCTTTGAGCCTCAGTCAAGGCCTTATTCTCTGAGGGTTGACTAGACCCTCTGTGCTGGCCACATTCGAATTGTCCACATGCAGAAACCTCACACAAATTTATTAGCAAGCTTGTCTCGACAATGAGAGCTGTTAGGCATCATCCTTTTATTCTGATTCTCCGGTGTGAATCTGACAACTCTTCTATTTCCAACTTTTTAGTCAGCAAGCGAAGCTCAGAACAATGGAGAACAAACTGGTTGGGTTGGCTGGGTGTCTAGCTATATGAAGATCTAACCTCAAATTATCTCTTCATTATTTCACTGTGGTTTAGATAAACCCCAGTGGGACTGATCACCTCACCTCAGCTGCACTACTGGCAATTCGAGTAAAATAAATGTTTTAATTTTACAATTCAATCCCAGGCAGCAGAGGAGGGTAGCTCCTCCATTGAAATTTCTCTTAATAATTAAAAAAGGAAGAAAAGGGGCAAAATCAATTGGGTCAATAAGATAAAAAGGTGCCTCTCTCCTGAGATTAAAAAAAAAAAAAATGAACCGAATGCTTGTCATGAAAAAGACTCTGTTTGGTTATTGAAGGATTAAATTTAAGTCCTACATATATGATGCTTAAATAAAGAAATACATTTTGGCTATATTATAATGTAGTGTAAACAACATTTTCCTATTAGGATATCTCTGTGTTTCATACTTTGGGATTGATGTGTTTGCAGCCAGGGCAAGACCCATGCACAGAACTGGAAATAAATATAATGATGATGATGACTATAAAGGTAATAAAAGCCGCTGTTTACCAAGCATGTTATTCGTGTGAAGCTTTCAGAAGTTTCGGCCCTTGCCAGCCCTGTGAAGTGGGCACTATTATGATCACCTTCATTTGACAGATGAGAAAACGGATTAAAAAAAAAAGGTCAAGTAACTCGTTCAAGAGAGTGCTGCTAAGTAAGTAAAAAAGGCAGGGATTTGAACTTCTACACTGATTCCCAAGGTAAGACTTGCTGTTCACTTCAGGACCAAGGACAGGTCACTCCCCTAGGATGATGGTGTCCTCATAGGTAAAAAGAAGTATGGCTCACAAATAAGGACAGCGGAATATTGTGCTTACGGGAAGGGAAGTGGGTGGTCGAAGTAGAAGGAAGAGGGTAAAGGGGAATCAACTAAGGTGAGGAAAGAGGACTAGACTTCGCGTGGTGATCACATGGTGGAGTATATGGCTGTCGTATTGTAAAGTTACACACAGGAAATTTACATAATGCTATTAACCAATGTTACCCCAATACATTTAATTAAAAAAAAAAAGTTTGAGCTATCAGTTGGTTAGTGTCCCTTCCACCTATGACAAATGATGATTTAGGGTTTCTTTCAGCTTTGCGATGCAGCATAGGTGGGCTGTCCCCAAACTTAAAATCTTTCAGTCATCCAGAGTGATCTAGAATGATCATTAGATGTTAAGAAACAGTCCTTTATTTAAAATTTTGGATCCCTGCACCATATGTGAAAGCACATGGAGCATGACACTATTTTCCAGTATAGTAAGTCTCCCTCTTGAGTCACGAAAGAAGCCCAGATCTTTGCGAGGCTCAATGAATACATTCAGGTCAGGAAGAAATCGGAACCTGATTTCTTAAGACCCAAGCTGAAGCTGCACTTGAAATATTTCCTGTACTAACTCAGATCCACATGGGTTTGAGGTGAGTTTGCGAGCTTTATTTCTGAGCGTGAAGTAAATTGTAAATGGGTCAGTGGCTTCCAGAAGCAAATCACTGACTCTCATTCTTGTTCTCTCTTAAATGCACCTGCATTGCTTTCTCATTTATATTTTCCTGGTTTTTAGAATCTGACTTTGAAAGTTGCTGGAAGTAATCATTGCATTTGTCTCACAGAGAGGAAAAAAGCAAATACAAAGGCTCTCTGGGCTCAGTTCTAAATCTAAGCAGACCCAACTGCTGTTGGATATTGCTTTGTATGCTAAGGTGCAACGTCTCTTCGAATGGAATAAACAAGGGAAATTTCCAAGTGGTTTGCTTCTGCTAACATATTACTGAGCTGGCAGAATTCATAAACTAATATTGTAAAGTAGCCCTTGGCACATGTTATTTTCAGCAATTTGTACTCTCTGTCACTATTTCTCTTTCCATGCCATCTGTAAAGCATACCCTGGCTTTCTTCTCAACAAGAAATTTGTCTCTCTGGAAGGTTGATCAGAAAAAAAAATAGAAAGCACTTGCCAGATTGGTTAATCACTATAGAGGAAGTGCTACCTTAGCATCCCAGAGTTTATATAGGACAGATGTGGGAGGTTGGTATAAAAAGTAAGAAGTGGGAGTTATCACATGCCAGCTAGGATATACTAAGCATTTTTCATTTTCATTAGAAATGATCGTATTTAAATCCCATTGCCTGCTTAATGAAGATAAAGAGAAGCAGCAACAGTGTCATTACATGAAAATCTCTCCATTTGGTTATTGAAGGATAAACTTAAGCCACACGGGCACGACGCCTGTGTGCAAGGGCAGAGGGGGAGGAAGGAGACCTGAGACCATCCACTGAATCACTCTGCTCTGTAACCATGAGCAAGTCAGTCCCACCCTCCTTTGGTCTCGTCACATCAAACAGAAAGGGTCTTTCCATCTCTGAAGTGCTTTGACTTGTCCAAAGGAGCATTCATTTGTTCATTCATTGAGCTTCTGCTATGTGCTGAGCGCTGAAAAAGACAAGATTCCTGATATGGAGCTGATGTTCAAGACGAGCTAATAAATGAGTCAACAAATAACTGGGCAAGACGGCTTCAGGTGGGTGTAAGTGCCACGAAGGATCCTAAGAGCACGATCTGACAGCATGGATCAGGATTAGGGTTAGTCATGCATTAAGTATACGATACCTGTTTATCAAGAGAAGTGGATTTTAACAGGGGTGGAAGCTCTCCCTACTGACATTTTAGAATTTTGTAAGAGAGTTTGCTATTTTATAGTGTAGCTGTGTCAGATAACTGACACGTTGAAATACAAATTATTTTATTATAAATTAACTTTTTATTCTCTTTTATGTTGTATCTTGAGCATTTGCTGTATCCAAAATTGTGCAGGCGTATATATTATTTATGAATTCACTTCAGGATTGTAAAAGGGGAGTTAGACATTACTTTTAATAAGAGGAGGCATTGGGTCTGGTAGGATCAAAAACCACTGATGGAGAACTTTCATAACCGGGACCGAAATGTAGCTGGCATTCTTGTGCAATGATCTGTTTTTAGGCAAAAGTGGTCAATCATTAGGAAATAAATTCCTTCAGGGAATAATGGGCACAATTTTTTTTAAAGTAGCCACTGTCAGATAAGACAGTCTTCCTAGGTAGGCACATCCCTCTCATACCTTCCCGCATCATCTTGGTAGTGGATATGGACTTAGTGGCTGTACACCAATAACCTTTTCTATGCTAAGAAGTAGCCCTAGTGTTTATGGAGCTACTTCTATTATTGTTTTAACCAGGTTAGAGAACCACTGTGAA
>NW_006436812.1:990309-1003070 GCF_000325575.1 Pteropus alecto | reverse complement strand
TCGGAATCATGCTCCAAGATTTTTCAAAGGGAACCGAGAAAAGAACTAAGCATCTTCCCAGGAGTAGTATTGTCGGGTGGTGTCATAGGTTCAGGAGTATTGACAGCCATGTTTTCCTGCAGAGAGAGAAAGCCTGTTTGAAGGGGAAGACTGAAAATGATAATACAAAAGGGTATATTCACTCTTTTGTTAATTCATTCAATCAGTGAAGTTATTCATACTACTACTTACTAGACATTATGCTGACTCTGGGGATAGATAACACCTGCAGTGGGCTAAATAATGCCTCCCTTTACCCATATCAGAATCCTCAGAAACTTGTGAATATTTTGTGTGGCAAAAGGAACTTGGCAGATGTGATTACTTTAAAAATGTCGTGATGAGGAGATGTTCCTGGATTATCCAAATGGATCCAGGGTAATCATAGAGCTTCTTAAGGAGACAGGACTTTCAAAGGCAGAAAGATTTGAAGATGCTGGCATTAAAGCTACTGGCTTTGAAGATGATAAAAAGACCACAAGCCAAAGAACACGGGTGGCCTCTAGAAGCTGGAAAAGGCAAGCGAACAAATTCACCCTTAGCATCTCCAGAAGGAACTCTGCCTTGCCAACGCCTCTGTTACAGCCCTATTGCCACTGTAGACTCATCTGACTTGATTTCCAGAACTGTAAAAATAAATCTGTGTTGTTTCAAGTCACTGTTTGCAGAGCAGCCGTCGGAAATGAATACAAAGTCCCTGAGCTGGAATCACTGATATTGCGGTAGGAGAAAGAAACCCCTGGGACATTTGTAAACGAGTCAAACAAAAATGACAGACGTCCAGTGATTGATAAGTAAATCGATAAAATAAGAGTTGGAGGAAGTAGAAGCCCCTGGTTCCAGTCGATCCCTAGGCTTAGCTATTTCGCAGCGACACTCCTCCAATATCCTTTTACAAATCTCATTTTTTTCTAAGTGTTTTTTTTTCCAGTTGAGTTTCTATCTGGGCCAAACAAAAGAGCCCTGCCTAATATAGTCTGCGTTTATGATCCTATAGGGGCTCTGATATTTGCTGAGTCAATCTGGAGGCAGTTTCTCAAGAAAGTCTTAATGATGTTTACCCTAAGTAGACTGTTCGTACAGAAAAACGTGCTTCTCCAATGCAGAAACATTTTGAGCAAAAATAGGAATTTTCTGTGAATTCCTTATTAGACAGACAGTTCCACTAAGGGAACACATTACGCCTTGGGCAAGCTACTTAGTCAACATTCTAATTTATGCATTCTTTGTGGTTCATTTCTGGTGCTTCTTGAATACCTACTATGTCCCAGGCCCTGGGACAATGACAATGAATGGGTCAAAATCCCTGCTTGGATTTGGTGAGCGATTCCACTTAAAGCAACGATTGCCATACAGTGTGACATTAACACTAGATCGATGCTTATGATCACATTCTGTGTGTTAGCCAACGTTCTAAGCAATTAAAATGCCTACCCCGCTGTCATGGTCACAAAGACTTAGTAGGGAGCACCACTGTAACTATTGTACAAAAGCAGAAACTGAGGCAGGGTTAAGAAGGATGCCCAGCTGGATGTGATGGTGTCAGGCCCCGCATCCAGGCTCCGGGACCTGGATTAATTACTGCGGTCTGCTATCTTTGGGGGAAAATAATAAGGAGCCACAGAAGCATAAGGTAAGGAGCAGCTTGGGAAGCAAAAATTGCTGGAAGAGGAGACAACTGGTTTGAGTTTTTCTGGGTGATTAAGAATTAATCAGGTGGGTGGAGGCTGGAGTTTCCAGGAGAGGAAAGCTGCGGGGAGTAAGTAACTCATGGACTGAACTGAACAGGATTTGACTATTCGGCAACGGAGATGGAGGGACAGGCAGGACTATAGACGAAGGATTTTGTTTTCCAGGAGAAGGGGCACTAGTCCTGGCCTTTGCTCTAATACCTGCGTCCACGGCCCCTGTAATCTGCTTGACAGTTGCAGATCATTTTCTCAGCACCTTGGTCCTAGCAGGTGTCCGATTATCCTCCCACCTATGATGGATTTCTTTGTGCATCTCTACCTTCTTTCTCTGCCTGGCTGATCACTTGCCGTGGGAGCGCTGTATCTTTTGCCACAAGTTACGAAAACCCAACTGGGAAGAACAGGAGTAGATCCGAGATATCAAACGGTGTTGTCGCGGGTCTCCTTTGCCATCATCTTTCATCTGGGCCTCATTCCAGTGCTTTCTTTTCAAGTTCTGATAAGGGCCATTCTCTTGGGCTCCTGTTTTTTTTTTCTTTGCTCGCTCTGGCTATTCATCCATCCACGCGCTCATTTGACAAACCTTTAGTAAACACCTACTATGATACGGACGCTGGGATATTTGAAGACACAGAGATGGTCTCCTTTGCCATCATCTTTCATCTGGGCCTCATTCCAGTGCTTTCTTTTCAAGTTCTGATAAGGGCCATTCTCTTGGGCTCCTGTTTTTTTTTTCTTTGCTCGCTCTGGCTATTCATCCATCCACGCGCTCATTTGACAAACCTTTAGTAAACACCTACTATGATACGGACGCTGGGATATTTGAAGACACAGAGATAAGGAAAGTACAACCCTTGTTCTCACTCATCGTCTTAAGAGAGAAACATAAAGTTTATTCATAAACAGCATCATACGAGGGGCTGCAGGAGCAGGGAGGAGACCCATCGATTTCAGCAAATATATGTGTGTATGTGTGTGTTTGTGTGTATTGAGGGAGCTTTGGTACCAGTTAATATGCTACCCCTTAGCTTCAAACCTACTTTTTTTTTTAATACTCCGCTGTGTGATACTGAGTCTGGGCAAACCACGTTCCACTTTGCCAAGTGGCTCTTGCTTAAACTCTGTGAATGGAGGTCTCAGAGAGAGTGTGGAAAGAAGGATTTGCTCCTGCCCACCAGGTTAGCAGTGGCTTCCTCTCTGCTTTCTGCTTCTATCTGCACCATCCCAGCCTGGCTCCTCCGTGCTGTTCATTCCAAGAGTAGCAATTGATTCCAGTTGTCAGTTTCTCCAAGACTCACACAACCAGCCTCTTTCTACCTCCTCAGAGACGCGAGCTCCAGTTGGCCAGCACCCCCTCCTCAGAGAAGAGCCCCCGCCCCGCCACCTCCATTCTGAGCACCAGCCAAAGAGCGTCCGCAGACAGAGGTCAGTCCCAGCTCTGCAGGACTCCCTGTCCAAACCTTTAAATTTTAATCATTCCAACCTCTTCTCTTTGTTCCACAAGCCCTACGGGGGGTAGCTGCTCACCTGTGATATTTCAGTGTTCTTTTGGCCTTTTTAGTTCGATACCTACTCAATAATTCTTTCTATTAAATTCTCCCTGTTAAGATAACTAGCATGAGTTCTGTTGCCTGACCAGGCCCTACTGATACAGCTTCCAAAGAAGTTTTGCTTACAGAGTTCTAAAGGATAAGTAGATACCCAAACGAGAAGAGTTCAAGCCAACACTTGAAGGAGGGAAGATGAAAAGGCACAAGGAAGACTTTGGTTTGGGTCCAAAAGGACTTCGTTTCAATTTGACCGAACTGCCTTTCCAACAGCAAGGGCTTCCCAGCCTTCTGATATATGGCACAGGAGAAAAATGATGATATTTATCCAGCACAGTGAGCTCAATGGAAGAAGTTGCTTTTATCCAGAGATAACTGGCCTATGGGGTGTAGTCCCCTGGGTCCCATCTCTCTGCTCTGAGGGATTACTATCCCAGCACCCTAGATGGGAAATCCTACAGCAGACAATTTTATCTCAGAGCAGAAGACCTACCATAAGCTGTGTGTGTGAGTGTGTGTGTGTGTGTGTGTGTGTGTGTGTGTGTGTGTGACTTCAGGGGGTAGGACTTAGTATCATAGACCGTGGAGCCTGAAAGATACCTTAAGAGATGCTGCTATCCATGGTCCGCCTTTTGCCCAGGAAGACACTCGAGTTTGTAGGAGGCAAAAGATGTACCCAAAGTCATCAGCCAGTCAATTTGTGGCACTTCGTTATGGCAACCCTGAGAGACGAAAACGGCTATCACTTAAGAAGCCAAACAAACAAAAATGAAAAATAAGTGTTGATGAGGATGTGGAGACGTTGGAACCCTTGGGTGCTGCTAGTAGGAACATGGAATGGTACAGCAACTGTGGAGGTTAGTTTGGCAGTCACTTGATAGGTAAAACATAGCATTGCCATCGGATCAGCAGCTCAGCGAGCAATTCCATTCCCAGGTTTGTACCCCAAAGAATTGAAAATAGCTATTCAAACACAAACCCGTGCAGGGATGTTCCTAACTGCGCAATTCGTAATCTCCGAAAGGTAGAAACAACCCCCATTGGTGAATGGATAAGCGAAATATGGTATACCCCTGTAACGGGATATTATTTGGCTATAAAAGTGAGTAAAGTACTGATACGTGCTACAACGTGGATGAACCCTGAACAGCTAAAGAAGTCACACAAAAGGTCACATGTTATGCGAGTCCATTATATGAAATAACCAGAATAAGTAAATCTATCGAGACATAAAGTAGATTTAATGGTGCCAGGGGCTGAGGGCGGGGGATGGTTCAAAAAACTGTCTAATGGATCTGGAGTTTCTTTTTGGGGATGATAAAAATGCTTTGGATCAAGACAGAGGTGTTGATTGCACAACACTGTAAACATACTAAAGTCTACTGTAATTTAAAACAGTTAATTTCGCGTGATGTGAGTTTTCCCTCAATAGGAAAAGGGGAAAAAAAAAAAAAAAAAACGATGGCCCGGGTTTGGTAAAACACTACAGCCAAAGGGAAAGGGTACGGTTAGATCTTGATTTAAAGCGCTAGCAGGGAGGATAGAGAGAAACAAGTTGATTTAAAAGATATTTGTATGAGAGCGAATCATTAGGATAAGCAATTATGGAATAAATAGCAGCTAAGATGTGGGGTTCCGTGCAATGTGTATTTGGATCGCAGCTCTACCACTCACCAGCTCTATAGATCTAAGCCTCCAACTCCTTACATGCAAAACAATGGGGATAAATGTTATGGCTATATCTTCCTGTAGATTCCAAGATATCCTAGAAAAGAAGTCAACAGATTTCATGGGAAGAGATCTAGGCTGCGTCTCAAAGGGACTCATTTTGATCCAGGTTCCCAAAGATGACCCAAATCACTAACAACAGGTTTTCTGGCATCCAACACCAAAAACACCTCCAGAATTGTCTGCGATATGTCACACTCTTGGCATTCCGATCTTGAAGATGCCAAGCGGTCTAACATTTGTCCACTAGAGCGGCGGTCCCCAATCTTTATGGCAACAGGGACTGGTGCTCCTATGAGAGTCCAATGCCTGATGATCTGAGGCGGAGCTGAGGCGGTGATGCTAGCGCTGGGGAGCGGCTGCAAATACAGATGAAGCTTCGCTTGCTTGGCCGCCGCTCCTGCTATGTGGCCCACTTCCTAAGGGTTGGGGACCCCTGCACTAGAAGGTAAATAAATCTACCACTGATTCAGAGACTAGAGGCAAGAATGAAATCAGCAGGGATGACCTGAATCAGTTAATTGCATTAAAAGAAGGAACCATGTAGAGTTCACACCCAAATGTTTTGGGGAATTCAAGCCACTCTGCCCTCAAATAACTGTCAGGTCTACTAGCCGTGAAGGTGGTCAAACATTGCTCCTTTTCTTGATACTGTATCAACCAGATTTTGAGGGTCTGTTTGTTTACACTCTATCGAGGAGGTGAAAGGGTGGAGGCTTCAGTTGGGGATGTCCTGACTTTGCAGCGTCCACGGTATATCCAGGTGGAGGTGTCCAGCTAGAAGCTGGGACTAGATGGGTTGACTTGTATGGCTGCAAGTACATGGGGTGTCATTAGATAACCCAGGACGGAACCTACAGCGATGTGTAAGATGCAGGTAGGAGGGAATCAATAAGGGCGATTAGCAGGGGGTTAGGAGGTCTGGCTGGATGAGTAAAGAATAATAATTAAAGGAACATAGTGTCATGGAGGCCAAGAGAGAGAAAGTCAAGAAAGCAAGGCTGGGCAGCTGTGGCACGTCTGCATTGTCTGTACTCTGTGCCTTGCGTCTCGTACCTTATTAATAAAAGCTGTGAGAACAAGTTGAAGATATCGGAAGACAGAAATTGATAGACTTGAAATGAATTAAAATAAATAAATAAGTACATTTTTAAAAAACGGCATGGAGGATGTGTTACTGTGGGGAGCAGGAAAATGACATTAATCGGGAGAGAAATACAATTCCATTATTGCTGGTCACTCCGGCTAAATATTTCTTGCAATTCTTCAGTAGCTGAACAAGGTTTAAACCCTGCATTCTAATAAAAAGTCATTTGCCTTTTTAAAGGCACGAACATAAAAAGAAAAACATCCTCTTCGTCTGCCCCTCTGCAGCCCTTGGCTTCTGGTCCTTTTTTTTTTTTTTTTTTTTTTCAGTGAAGAAGCTAGGAAATTGGATTTTGAGTGTTGAGGACACAGTTCAAAAGTTTCCAAACCTGGCGTGCCCACTTTTGGGGAAGAATAATGGGGTCGGCTCGCCCCGACTGCTTGAAAAGTCTCACTCTATTGAATTGAATCAACTTTAGACAACTGGATTTGAACTGTGACTTGAGAACACAATGTTGCAAATCGCGCGGCTGTGTGAACTTTTCAGCCTCCGCTGCTGACACATTTCCATGCAAGTCCTTTAAGCTGAAGGGCTCAGACCTCAGCTGCCTTCTTCCCAGTGAGAATGCATTTTAATAACGGTGCAGACCCCTGGGTGTGTGTTTCTACACAGCAACACTGCCTCGTCTTTTAGGCCACCCTTGCTTACACTCACTTTTAAAAATAAAAAATAGAGATAAAAACAAAAGAAAGAAGCTAACCACCAGCATGTCAGTGCATTCTTTTGGAATCAGGTGTCAAGTCTATGCATTCACAGAGTGGCAGGGCTGGCTTGAGGCCATCCACTCAGGGGGTCCAGGGGCTGATACAAATGGGGAGATTGGTTCTGAGAGATTCCTTAAGCCATATGCAGGGCATTTTGGTTTTTTGCTGTTGTTGTAGTAGTTACTGTTCATTTGTTCATTTGTTCTTTTAATAATAAAGTGAAAAAGAATTTATCTGGATTTTCCCCACTCGCATATTTTCAGGAACCACCTGCAGGAAAATTGATTTATGAGTTGAAAACAAAACCAAACCAAAAATCTTAGAGAGAGCGTTAGCCCTGGCCCCTTTGGAGGTTATTTATTTAGGTATTCGCTAACCAGGAGAAGGGAGGTAGGTCAGTTGAACGCAGTGGAAAGAACGCAGCTGAACTTGGAATTAGAAAATGTTCGTATTTTGGGCCTTTGTGAATGAACTCGTTCTCTCTGTCTCTTTCTGTCTCTCTCATTAATTCTTACTCGCATAAGATGAGTTCAAGGCTCAGTAGCCTTTCTCAAAAAGTTTTCTTTGACTCTCTAATCTAATTTTGCAGCATTTTGCCATTATCATATTTATTGTCATCTACAAGCACATATTTGTGATGATCTGTTTATATCTCTCTTTGAGGACAGTGATGATGCTTGTTTTGATCCCATTACACCCCTGGCATATCCCTACACCTGGTGTAAAAGTGTCCAATCTGTATACATGCGTTATCTACGGCCATAGGCGAGTCAAGTTTACCTCGCAAATCTCAAATCTGTAAGGTGGGTACGAAGCTGCTTAACTTGCAGGTGGATCTATGAGGACAGCTTATGAAATTGTCGTACATATTTACGTTACACTTATTTTAAAAGATTTTTACCATGCCCCTTTATATTATTTCATTTTTCCTGGATTACTCAAGGAATGCTGCTTATTATGAGGAAAACCATAATAAACGGAAACCAGCAAAGAAGAAAATAAAACTCACGATATTTCTTCCTGATTCAGAGATGGGTTTTTTTTTTTTTTAAGCTACTAAGTTTGTGATAATTCGTTACAGCAACGGTAGGAAACTAATTACAGACCTCTGTAATCGATCAGAGTTTTCCGGTTATGAAAAGTATGGAAAAGATGGCGAATAGATGAAGAAACGTGGAATTTACATAATTTCATAGAGGATTGGCGAAATGATTCAACTTCAAATGTGACGCCTTCCTTCCCTAGTTATCGCACTGGTTTAAATGGGAAAAGGTGAGTTGTTATTTCTTTGCAACAAGGTATTCCGTTTCTGGGGTACATTCGGCAAAAGCCATGCCACGTAATTAGAGGTGACGGGGTTTTTTCCCCCACTCCTAAAAGAAAGACATTTCATACTACCTGACGTCAACTGCTCCTAGGTGCTGCTTCCCATTCTAGCCGCCCCCACCCCCACCCTCACTTTACCTTTATCAGAGTTTTGGGCTCAGTAGACGTATAAAAAAAAATTAAGAACCCTTCCTCCCGCTCTTTAAAACGTTTCCTTTGTTCCTAGAACAGAGAAAGACTGAGATGGTAAAAAAGAGAACGAGAAAGAGACAAGGAATAGATTTTTCAGCAATATTTTGCAGTTCAAGGTGTCAGGGAATCATTACCGAGAAGTGCAAAGATTCTGTCCTTGCTAGAATATGTCCCCTGTCTTTGACAGACTGTTCCAAGATAAGTGGCCTCTTGCCTCTGTTTTTTTTTTTTTTTCATTGCTGGAGCCCCTCTCCGTAGCCTAAGCAAGGAGCAGGGGCCGCCAGGCCTTTGCAGGAAGAAGCGAACACAGCTCAAGTCTGGCAAAATAAATGAATGGAAGAGGGAGCTTTGGGAAGAAGACGTGGAAGGAGGTCTTGGTGTTCAGCTCTTCCAGCCTAGAGACTTGACAGAAGCAGTCACTGTCATAATCACAAAGGAAAACGCTCAGGAAGAGTTTCCTTTCGATTTTTTTTTTCCTGTTTATTTTTAGTCTTATAGTCGAGCTTGAAGAAAGAGCAAGAAATGACATTTCCGTCTGGGTGAGAAGAACGGAGTTTTTATGAGTTCTGAGTTCCAGGCAAACATGAGTAGAGTTAAACTAATATAACCCTAACGAAATAAATAAACTTCTTACACGCGAAGAGATACCTTTTATCTATAAGAGGTCAAATCAATTAAAGAATGCCCAAATAGTTTCTGATTTTGAGCATCCAAGCCCAGAGTTCCAACTGGCCAGAGGGGTTTCGATCATTGCAGTCCCTGTTGTGTGGGTGCTCACCCCCTCCACGATATTTTCAGGTAAAACATAAGCTCGTCACTTCCATGTGCTTCCAAAGTCTGCTACTAGAATCCTGGGCCAACAGAATTAAGAAGGAATCAATTTGGTGTCAGGAAACCGTGGCCTCTAAGGGAGAGGTCTTTTTTCAGATGGTAAAATGTAGAAATTTGCAAAACTTTCTTGAGTCCCCTCTGCCCATTCTATGCCGCTACTAACACAACCCTACACCCAGAGAGCAGGAAGAGACAAAGGGCAAGGGAGCTAGAAAGGATTGTTTCGGACCAGGACATTGGGGAAGGAAGAAAAGGATTTTTATCATGCAGATTACCTATTCCTTCTATGGAGTCGGGGGAAGTAGGGTGGTCCCATGTGACAGATTAGCTCATCAGCGTTGAAGAGAGAATTCCACGCTGGTTGATTAAGATTATATTTCTAGGAGAGGTTGAAACAGCAATTAGGTCGGAGAGTAAATCTCAATTTGGGATCATAGGCTTTTAGCACAAGTGACGCCATCTTGGGCCTGTGGTTTTTCTCTTTAACATCTGAAAAGATTCATCTAACTCCCCTAATGTCCATAAGTAAATATAACAAACAAAAACAAAAACAAAACAAAACAAAACAAAAAGGCTAGCTTCTAGATTCTGGCTGCCCGATGAGGATGAAACACTCTTCACCTTTTTCACCTATGCCTTTATTTACGGGAATCTGAAACCTGGGTTGGAGCCTGAAGGTATTATTTTTTTTAGCCATTCTAATTCAATTAGTACACAGTCAAAAGAACAAAAGAAAGCCATTATGCAAATATATGAACATTCAAAGTCAGAAATTGGGGTCAGGAGATGGAGGTTGGGAAGAATACGGATTTGGAGAATGTTTTTTTGTTTGAGTCTGTCTCCTGTTTTTTTTGTAATATTATTATTGAATGTTATTGATATTTGAACTCAACGTATGGGATTATCAGTCTTATATCCCACATTCCAGCTGGACTGAGTAATAAATTTTGTTAAAAGACAACTCTGCCTTTTTGCTTCCAGATCCAGACCAGGGATTGGCAAACGTTTTCTGTAGTGGGTTAAATAGTAAATATTTTAGATTTTCGGGCTGTGTGATCTCTTTAACAGCTACCCAACTCTGCGGCTTGTTTTGCAAAAGCAGCCATAGTTGATTTGTACATGAACGGGTGTGGCTGTGTGCCAATCAAACTTCATTCATGGACACCGACGTTTCATAAAATGTTCGTGTGAAATGAAATATACAATTTTTACTCATTTTTCTCAATCGTTCTTGGGTCAAGGGCAGTACAAAATCAGGCAGCAAGCAGAGTTGGCTGACCTCTGCTCTATAGTTCTGCTACTCTGCGTTTGGTCTGATCAATAGCACCGATACCTGGCAGAGTTTTAGAAATGGTCTCAGCGCCCCTCTCCCTCCCAACGGATCATAATCTGCATTTAAATTAGGCACCCCTCAGGTGATGTACCTCTGAGGTTGAACCATATTGCTCCCTGCCACTGTTTCCCAACTTGACTCTGAATGGATCTCCAGAAGCCACAAAATGCAGATGCCTAGAGCCTTTCCCTGAAAATTCTGACTCATGGTATTTGGAATGGGGACCGGGAAATGGTGTTTCACAGGCTCCTCAGTGGATTCTCCTAAATATCTAATTTGCAGGATTGCATTTCCACAAAACTCCCTGGAGAACCCAGCCTAGGCAGTCCACTTATTCCTTCTGTAACCCACAGAGACTTCAAACAAAATTGTTTTGTAAAATGACAAAGAGCAGGAGCTTTTTGATGTGGACTTTCTGACCACACTACCGACTAGTGTCTGCTCCCCTACACCAGAAGGAGGTGCCTGGCCCCGTGTGGCTGACAGAGCTAGGCTGTAATCCTTCCTGATCATTCTGGACCTCCCTGCCCCCTCCCCAACCCACCTTGTTCCATCATTACCTGCAGGAAATTCAGAATGGATTACCTGGAGCCTTGGTGAAAATGAGCCGCAGGCATCCCTGGACTCCAAATAAATGTAACTAGGGCCCCGGGGAGGACAAAAAAAAAAAAAATATTGTAGGAAAAACAGAAAGGAAACGAGAAGGGGAGGAGGGTGGTTAGAGAGATGGCTCGCCCTTGCTTTCAAATAGTGCGGCAGGATGAACCACATCTGGTTTTCATAAGCACCAGTACCAGGTGTGAGGCATTCCGTGAACAATCGCCTCTGGCCGATGGAGTGGAATATGGCACATTATCAAGAATAAATGAGACAAAATATTCCAATTACAGACTCATCCTACTTCCCTCCGTCTCACGCCAAGTGTTTGTCTCAATCGTTCAAGCTACAAATTACCCCCATGCTAGAGAAGGAACGGCGAGTGAGCAAACACCGTGGCTTCTGCTTAGGGGGAAAAAAAAAAAAACCAACGGTTGATTTGATTTCCGTTAGAGGATGTGTGTCCAGGGAAACGAGGTGACTGGAGCAGCTTGTCTTTCCCCCATGAGGACGTGCTGCATTGGGTGGGGATATCCCAGACATGGCCACTGATGGGGGATGTCAGAGGACGTTGCCATGAACATAAAGCTACCTGAAGAGTAAGATGGAAATTGCAGCATTATTTATTTAATTTATTGGAGCTCAAGTGTATCCATGGCCTAATTAGGAAAGTAGCTAAATAAATTATGGTTTATCAATGAGAGAGAGGAGGCAACCCAAAGTTGTGTTTTTAAAAAATATTGAATAATATGGGGAGAGGGGGTAATTGTGCAAATCTTCACTTCTTTAAAATGACTTTTTCTCTTCTCTTTTCTCTTCAAGCTAATGGAGGGAGGAGGCAAGAGAATTAAAAATGTTAAATCAAGCCACATTCAGAGACTGCAATGTGCTGATCAGCCCTGCAGCCAGGCTCGGAGGACTCCTGCAGAACAAAGGAGGATTTCTGCCGGGATTGATGACAACCCATTCCCCACACCAGGAACCAGGAACCAAGAGTCATGCCCTATGGCCAAAACCATGAGAACCTATGGATCAAAGGCTGGGAACTGTCAGCAGGCCTTTCGCTCTGCATATTCTTCCCTTTTCATGCTACATACTCTTCCCCTTCCTCACTGTGTGTCTATCAAAGGAAATGGGTTAACAAAGCCTTTTAAACAATAACTCACGGGAACTAAAAGATGATATATAAACTGAATTCCCTCTACCTACTATCTTTCCAAGCCTCTCTTGGTCCCTCTCTCTCTGTCTCTGAGAGGAGACCACACTCTGTCTGTGGAGTGTCGACCCCTTTTCTAATAAACTATCCTTCTGACTCTAACTGTGGTGTGTGTGTTAAACTCTTTCTTCACTCTCTGCCAAAAGACCCTCTTCTTCTCTCGGTACAGGATTTGGTCTCCCAGTCACTTGAGGAAATTCGCCCTGTCCTGCAACAAAACTGGCCTTGGGCTCACTTGCTTCTTTTCTTTCCTTATCCATCTGCCTACTGCACAGCCACTTCCTTAATCATTAAGCCCTTAAGTCAGCATCAGTCTTAGGAACAAAGCTTCAGGTCTGTAGACCATAGGAACAGAGTTTCTGGTCGAACTAAAGATAACATCTTGCAGCTCCACACCCATGAAGGTGGAC
>NW_006436812.1:987955-990284 GCF_000325575.1 Pteropus alecto | reverse complement strand
ACCTGATGCGATGGTCAACTGCCTTGTACACTAGCCTCAACTAATCAGTAAAGCCATAAGCCCAATGCCTTTAGCTAATGAGTTTTCCCCTGTATAACCTATCCTCTAGAAGCCATCAGGGAGCCAGGGCTTTGAACGCTAGCTCACCTGTGTCTCTGGGCTTGGTGCCATTTCCTTAAATAAATCTCCACTTTTTTTGGGCTGCAAACTCCTGTCCATGTCTCTTTTGGCTTTGACGCGCGCAGGCAAGACAAACCCCTTGAGTTTGGTAACAAAAGCCATAGTAAAATAATAACAATAGCACTATTATTAAACATAACAGGTACCAGTGATTGAATCCTTACCACGAGCCAGACACTCCATTAAACACTGTATGTGCATCACAGTATTCACAACCAGGGAGGTAGGCGCAATGTCCCCAAATTTTGTAAGTGGCCCAAGGTCAGCTGATGGTGGCGCTGGGAATCAAATTCAGGCCTGTTTCATTCCCGAATTAGGGACTTTCTTCCCTATGCTATAATCTTAATTTTACTTTCAATGAATTTAAAACAAATAGAGACAGAGGTGGGAGTTATTTCTGGGTGGTAGGATCAAGAATGATTTTTTTGAGGTTTTCCCCCCCCTTGGTTTTTCTAAATTCTTCACATTCTTTGCTCCATACATATTCTACAATAAAAACATAAATTTTCCATAATCCGAAAAATATTACAGAGAATCAAAAAAATAAGCTTGGTTTAAAACGCTGTTTAACTTCTATTATTTTATGTTTTTAATCTCTGATTGCAAAGTAGTGATTTGTGATTTCGGTCACATCAGTTTGATAAATTGAAAAATAATCTATGTACTTTAAAAGATGTATAAGCAGTTCTTCTAGATAAAACTGTTGTCACCTTCATAGACTAAACAAACGGGCCATGTTTAGGATGATGCTTCAGTAAAAGGGACAGATTTGGGGATCCAGATGACTCAGGGACATAACACGAAACACTAATTCAGTTCCCGGTTGTATTGAGAGGTTCAGCCTGGGCTATGTAAAGGAGGAAGAAACTTTTCTCGAATCTTTAAGTTCTTTTGGCTGGTCTAATAATTAAATCTACATGAGACGGATTAACAAGAGAAAATAACCACATTTAGCTACATACGTACATATGGGAATCCCACATATGTGAGAGAGTCAGAGACCCGACACACGTGAGAGGTTCGGGGAAAGAAAGTTAAAATGAAGTAGGTATGACGTTCTAAGGATGAGGTAATGCACCTCGGTGCTTCAGAGGGGAGGAAGGTCATTTCAGGATGATAAAAAGAGCTGGTGTTCAGTAATTAGTAGCTTGCCCTATCATATAGATGGGTCAAAAAGGTTATCACTGGTAACCAATCTCTTATTATGTGAAAAAGCCCCTAATTTAAATCCTCTTAGGTAGTTAGGGTTCTAAAACCAGGATATCTTTTGTCACGCACCTTAAACATGTTCTTTAAAATCTCTGAGACTTCTCATATGTAAAGAGGAAAATTAATACCTATTGAATAAGATTGTTCAGAAGTTTAAATGTATTCAAACTGTACAGACTGGTTACATAAGGGATGGTAATGATGACAGTTATTTTCATCATCATCCTTATCATTATGATCCTGGTACAGAGTGAAGGGGGTCGTTTCATCTGCACTCTAATGTAAATATTGGCCTCGCGAGCATTAGGCACTCATGCCTTTCTTCTTCTATCAGGAGTGGGTATTCACTTGCTCCATGCAGGGCCTTGAAGGCACAAGAGGCAGCAGATGGAGACAGCAACAAAATACACCTTCGGCACAGTTAGCGCCTTTATCATGGAATCCCTGAGGGCTCCTGGGATAAAACGATCTTCTCCCGTATCTTCCATCAGCAAGCACAGTATATGTGAGCACTGGGCCAAGGATCCTTATCTTTCCTCTTCATGTATAACCTAGCAATCCACTCTTAGGTATATACCCGCCTCCAAAAATGAAAACACACATCTATCTAAAAACTTATACACGAATGTTCATATTAACATTATTCAAAATAATAATAAAAAAAGGAAATGAAGCCAAATGTCCATCAACTGATGAACGGATAAATAAAATACATTATCCCTATGCAATGGAGCATTATTCAGCCTGAAAAAAGAGCAAAGTACTGGTATATGTTACGATATGTGTGATCCTTGAAAACATCATGCGAAATGATATAAGCCAGTTACAAAAGACCACGTATTTTGACTTGGTTTACACTAAATGTCCAGAATAGGCAAATCTAGAGAGACAGAAAGTAGATTAATGGTTGCCAGGGTCTAGAGATTGGGGGAAAAGGGAG
>NW_006436812.1:987256-987925 GCF_000325575.1 Pteropus alecto | reverse complement strand
GAGGTGATGAAAATGTTCTAAAATTGATTACGATGACATTTGCACAACTCTGTGACTGTATTAAAAACCATTTAAATGTGTACTCTAAATAGATCAATTATGTAATGTCAATTATATCACAACAAAGCTGCTGTTTAAAAAAACAAAAGCAAAGTCCACGAGATCTTGGGGACAGTTTTTTAAAAGCAGTTAAGTCTCAGTCTCCTGTGTTAGAGTCCCTTCCCTCAAGAATAACAGACTCTAGCTAAGTACTTAATAACTGTTTTTGCTATTATTTTTTAAAGAGCTGACAAGGAGGCCAGAGAAACATTCCAGGAAGGAGCTATGATAAAAGCAAAGATATTGACACTCAGAGTTTCTGGAATCATTCAGTGAGGGGGACGTAGAGTGAACTACGTCCTGACAGGGCCTGACAGTGGCAGAGCGTTTAGAAAGGAATGAGAATGAAGGGGCCGGGTCTCAGAGACTCGATTGCGGGGTGAAGAGATTTGTATTTTAGCACGGCAGAAATGAGAACAGTGGAAGTTTTGGGGGCAGGATGGTATTCTATAAACACAGAAAAGCAGCAGTAGTAAGAAGATATTGGAAGGAAATATATATATTCCTTTCTGATGGCAGAAATTGTTTAAGGTCACCCACAGGGATTGATAAAACCCATAAACCAGCAGG
>NW_006436812.1:977932-987209 GCF_000325575.1 Pteropus alecto | reverse complement strand
ATTATATATATAGTATTCTCTCTATATACGGGTATGTAAGTATATGAGTGTCTATCTAGCTATCTATTCATGAAGACAGAAAATATCAGTTGATAAAAATGAGTCTTTGTATGACAACCACCTTTAGACTGCTCTCTCCTTCCCACGAGAGCTTCTGGACCCCTCGAATCTGTTTTTGATCAAGAAATGGTAGGAAAAATCATAATCAATCGTATTAGGCAGGATAAAGCAGGCATGCATCAGCACAAACTAATCTAGAGTCCTAGTTGCCTAAAAACAATGATGCATTTCCTACTATGTCTGGGTCGGGGAGGCGCGGTGCATGGGTTTCTCTCTCTGTCATCCCTCATAAATCAGACTCATGGAGACTCTATTGACTTGTGATTTCACCATAATAGCATGGCTCCGAGGGTTGCCACAGCAGGAGAGAAAGACAGATTTAAGAACTGGCACCCACTCCTATCTACCCGCCTGCCTCTGCCTGGAAGTGACCCACGTCACTTCTGCTGGCAGCCTATTGGCCAGGATGAGTCCCATGGCCCCAACCTACCTGCAAGGGAAGCTAGTAAACACAGAGGATCACGGGATATTTGTTGATGTGGCTGTCTCTGCCCAAACTACACTACTACTACTACTGAGAGTTAAAATTGATTGAGTGCTGACTATGTGCCAGGCACCGTGCTTAACTTGATCTCCCCCCACAGACTCAAGAGAGCTAAGCAACTACTCCTATGTAGCTGGTGACTAGAATTAAATAATGTGTCTTGCTAAAAAATGACGGAGCTGGGAGTTGGCCCCACAGTGCCCAGCTCCCGAGTGAATACTCTCCCTGCTCTATAGCCCCATCTCTACCTGCCTATAGACCAATCTCTAGATGAGACCGAAAATAACTCCAAATCTTGTACAAGACCCCCAGGCCCCGTACTCTGCACCTCGCCACTCTCTCTGGGGTAGGAAGCCATCAGAGTGCCCCCGTGAGCTGACTGCTCTCATTCACCTGGACGTCTAGGCTTTCTTCGAGAAGACAGTCCTTGGCTGGTTTATTTTTCCACTCGAGCAGCATGCATTATTTAGTAGCAGAGTTTCAAAAACACTGAAATGACCCTTGTAAACACGGTTAAAACGTTTTCCTTTCAAAAGGCCCTGTTTCTCTTTGTAGCAGTGGGATTTCGACATGCAAAAGTAGCGTGCTCTTTTTTTCCTTTGGTGCCAGATAAATCTTAATTTTGTCTGGCATGGAGTAAATATTTAGTTTTACTCTCCCAGTGCTAAAAGACATTTATACAAGCTTTTGGGTTATTTGAAAATTGTCTCGGTAATTGGCTGTGCTTACATAGAGATCAAGAGGGCTTCATGTTTTTTCTTCAATTAAGTTTTGTTTTTGTTTTTCTTTTTTTTTCTAAATGAGTATTTTAAAATGATCAAAAGTGGAATGGTTTTCTTACTTGAATGTTTTGGGTGTTTGGAATACAGCAAAAACCCATCGAAAGAAGACAGAAATCATCTAGCTGTTAATTTTTTAAAATGCCTTTGCTTCCCCCTTTTATTTACTGTTCATCCTTAAAATAACAACATCCATTTGTGAAACTAATACAGAGAGCAGTCGGGTGTGCAGAGTGAGAACTTCAGTTAGTCGTCCATTTTTTTGAAAGACTGTTTCGGATGTGGGATAAGAGATGGTTTGGAACAAGAGACATCCCCCTTCTGTGATTTTGAAACATGCATAGAAAAAGCTTTGTATGGACACGAACAAGGCTCAAGCTGATATGACAAAGAAAATTTCTAGAAGAGAGTAGATGCCAGAGGAATGGCTGGATTGCTTTCAAATGCAGAAAGCATAAATATTATTTCAGGAAACCTTCATACGTGTGAGCACGATAACTGTAAAGGCAGAGAGAGATCGTGGGAAAAGGTGCAGGTTGTTGAGTCGAACAGACATGCATTTAAATCTTGGCTTTCTCACTCACTTGCTGTGTGACTTTGAACAGGACAGTTAACCTCTCTGTGCCCCAGTTGCCTCCTCCAAACATTAAAGAGTTGACAAACACTAAAGTTCCTCTCCTTCCTTCTTTCCTTCCTTTCTTCATTCCTTTCCTCAACATGTGTCAATTATTGTGCTAAGTACCAGCAATGACCATGAAAAGGAATTTCCGAGGTTACCTGGTGAGGAATAATCCAGTGAACGAGTCAACAAGAAAATAAAGGAGATAATTTCAGATGAGGATTAATGCTACTGAGTGATGGAGAGACAGGGTAACTGTTGATCGGGTGGCTTGGGAAGGCCTCTAAAAGGATGCGATATTTCAGCCCCGATCTGGGGGACGAGAGGGGCCAGCGATGCAAAGATCTGGAGGAAGAACAAGTCCACGGCCAGAGCCATGACAACAGTCCTTGAGGTGAGCCCTAGCTTGTGACACTGCTCCGCTGTGACCATCTTGGATGGAGGCATAGAACCGGGCTTGCAATCTAGCTTTCCAGCCATGGGTTCTTTCGGCTCTCCCAGGCAGCATCTCAATGAAAGGACTCTGTAGCCCATGCAATTGCCCGCTCTCCAGAGACTGCGCCCCCTTGGGTACTCCCGGTACTCGGCTGTGCTTTTGGAGCCTCCGGAGCAACTGGTGAAGGATGGGCATGATTTGTAGCTTCCTCGTGGGATGGAAGGGAATTCTTCTCAGTGAGCAGAAGTTTCTTCCTTCCAGCTCTTTGGGACCAGGTAGCCCCTACCTTCCCCACATGCAGCTAGTAATTTGCGCCAAAGACACCGGGAACAATAAACCCTCGTTTCTACAAAATATTACTCCCTAGAGATAAGAACGAAGGAGAGGAATCTCTTCTACGTCAGTCTGAGCCCCGAGGGTTTACTCTGCTTTGGAAGCACCCATAGCCCAGTGGCTAGGGATATGGTCACTGAATGTGGCACTCCTGAGCTCAAATCCTGGTTTGTCTTCTGGGTGGCCTTGAACCAGTTAATCAATCTCTCTGTGCTTCACTGTCTTCCTACTTAAAATAGGGATCATACTAGTTAAATAGTACCTACATCCTATAGGGGATCTTTAGATTCAACAAGACAATAGAAATAAAGTGCTTAGCACAGACTTTGGCATATAATAAAGACTCAGTAGATATTAGCTATTATTATCATTTTATTCATCCTAAGAAGCGATGTGAGTCCAAACTTTAATCTCTCTTTCATTTGTTTTTTTTCCTTCTTTTGTGACTAACAGCTGCTCATTATTAAGAATCTTTTGACATCTCCCATTCCCCTGGCCCTGTCTGCAGTGAGAAGGATGCAGAGGCAATGAGGAAGTAGTTCAAGAGCATGAGGGAGTGAGGTAAGACGGCTTGAATGCACAACTGCTTGGTTCCCGTCTGAGTGTCCTTGAGTCATTTATTTAAAGGACTCTCTGAGTCTTAGTTCCTTCATATGCAAACTGGGAGAGCGAAATCTGTGCCAAAGAGCTCCTGTGAGGCTTAAGCCATGATTTTATTAATTCACAGTCATATCCTCAGCAGTGCGCACAATGCCTGACTCACACCAGTCAACAAACAAAAGCACAGCTCAACACCACCATCACCACCAGCAAAAACAACAAAATCACGACGCCTCATGGCCTGGAGACGCAACCTAGAAGTCAGAGGAAAGAGAGCGATTTTCTTTCTACATGAATGTGACATCCATCAACTGCACGCACTATTCCCATAATTTGAAAGAGGTGACATTGTTCCCTTTTTTGAACCTCCAAAGTTTTTTTGTTTCTCCTTGTTCATCCGTTCACTTATTCAACAAATATTTATCGTGTGCCAAACACTGTGCCAGGATTACAACCATAAATGCAGAGGTGGTTCTAGTTCTCTTAGAACCTTCAGCTCTTTAAATGACACAGATATTGATGAAAGAACGATCCACCAATAATTACGAAATGAGTTTTTAAACGGAAGGTTTGATTCTCGTTTCTCTAATGGGGCCAAGAATCTTTTCACCTGCTTGTTGGCCACTTGTATATCTTCTTGGGAGAAACATCTATCCAAGTCCTTTGTCCATCTTTTAATTGGGCGTTGTCTTTTTGTTGCTGAATCGTAAGAGTTTGTTATATATTCAGAAGACTCTATCTCTATCAATTACACGCTCTGCAAATATTTTCTCCAATTCCGTGGATTGTTTTCTCACTTTCTTGATAGTGTTTTTGGAAAAGAACAAAGTACCAATCCGTGCTATAACATGGAGGCACCTTGAAAACAGTGTGCTAAGGAAAAAAAAATCCAGACATAAAATCATATGATTCCATTTATAGGGAAATACCCATAATAGGCAAATTCACAGAGAGGGAAAGCAAATTAGTGGTCGCCAGGGGCTGGAGGATGAGGAGCGAGGAGGAACTGCTTTGTGATCATGAGGTTTCTTTCTGAGCTCATAAAACTCAGTGGTGATGGTTGCACATTACAAACGTACTAAATACCACTGGATTGGTTCAAATGATGAAATTTATGTTATGTGTATTTTGCTGTAATAAAAATAGAAAGGTCTAAGTTATATTGAGAGCATAAAAAGAGACCCCAGCTCGGTCTGGTGTCCGAAGGAGAGCTTCCTTGAGTAATAGTGCTTGAGCTGTTGACAGCTGATTGTGAACTTGTCGAAGGCTCTTGGAGAAAGAACGAGGTCACTTTGTGGAGATGGATGATGATGGAGAAGCTCTGTGTAGAATGGACAGCATGTACAAAGGGCCACTCCCTCTCTTACTTTGCTCTGTAACTGCCACATTCACTGCTTTCATCCCACTTACTAGCTCTAATCTTCCAGATGGCACTAAATCTTACTGCGACAAGACAGGTGTTAAGATCCTATGAGACCACTGTCTTATGCCCACTCCTTCCAAGATTATAATATGAGCAACAATAACAAAAATGGGGACACAGAAATGAACACTCATTGTCACAATATATACTATTCATGTTCTAAAATCAATACCCCAAAAGATATTTTGGGGTCGTTATCTCCACTTTAGGCAATCGATCAATTTATTTTTGGTCATCTGTCATTATGAAATATTTCAAACATAGCAAAGAGCACAGAACAATGTGTAGCCCAGCCATGTCCTAACATTCAGACTTAACAAATGCTTGCGACGCCAGTTGAAAAATGAAAAAGGGAGAAATGAGATTCGCTGATGCCAGGGTGCCTGGGATAGAGAAGGGGACG
Organism: Pteropus alecto; assembly: GCF_000325575.1. Classification (NCBI taxonomy): domain Eukaryota; kingdom Metazoa; phylum Chordata; class Mammalia; order Chiroptera; family Pteropodidae; genus Pteropus; species Pteropus alecto. The sequence continues at coordinate 982,012 of NW_006436812.1, read as the reverse complement.
TGACAGTTCACGCCTTCCAGGCCACGGTGTCCCCTCTTCAGGATTGTACAGTTCTGTGGACTTAAGCTGACCTGGGGCTTGCCATTGGAAATCAATATCCTCATCCGTGAAATGAGAATAATGTTTATTAATCTCACATCGTGAGTGGTTGGTGTGTAGGTGTAAGGAGCATAGGGGGATGAAGAGGAAAAAAAAAAATCCCAAGAAACTTCCCTATATGGAAACCACAAAATTCTCTGCAAATTAAAAAATCACTGATGTTTACAAGGTGTCGAATGCCCTCCTCCATAGTACTCCTTTGCCACCAGAAAGCAAATCTTACAATCCACTTTGTCCAGCATCCGTGTGGATAAACATTTGTTAAATGCTTTGATGGTGATGGTGGCCATTTGTTATGGGTAGGGACTCTTCGGACCTTTCTCAGTATAATCCCAGTGTGAGTGGTGGAGCCTAGTGATATTAGAACCCCAAGTTTCTTGAAAAATTAAAATGGATGGGGGCACGTGTCCCCAACTCCTGAGCCAGATCCCAACCAATCCTGTAACAGTGTTTCCATTTCGCTAATGGTTTGTGTCCTGGTGGATGCCCTCCACTGCCCCCAAATATGCAACCACTTAATTGCCATAGCAATCCTATTATATCACCATTACACAAAGTCTAGTGGGGAAAGCTCAGAACATGTTATTAGTGCTGAAAGGGACAATTTACTGGATTTTGCTAAATGCCATCACTTCCCAAAAAATAAATCAGAATTACTTGATTATGCACATCTTGCTTCAATGTCCTGGTCAGAGAATGAGGGGGAAGCTGCCACTCATGATGTGAGCTGCTTTCAGCAAAACTGGCTTTGTGGTGACTATGGGGATGACAATCCCGTCTGTCTTCACCCTAGTATGGATGCTGACCGAGTGCCATGCCGCCATGTTGTGGTGGGTTGAACATACAACATTGAAGGCTCTTTTCTCATCAAATGAGCTTGGGTGGAGCTTTCATCTGAAAACACTAATTCAATGGGGTGTTGAATTCTAAAACAGTTCCTGAATTACGGAGGCAAATGTCAGGAAAACACAGGCATACCCCAAAATCTGAAACTTCGACTAGCAAACCAACGGAAGGTAAACGGAGGCCATTGGATTAAAAAGAGTGAAGATCAAGAAAAATGAATCCGATTAAATCCGGGTACAGTCCTGAGAAACCAGTGTAAGCTCTGTGGGTCAGAACACCACCTTCACACGGGAAAAATATGTATGTATCCCTGTGTATACACGTTTTATATGTCAATTCCTCATGTGTAAAGATGGCGTTCGGACCAGCGAGTCATCAGTACCACTTGGCAATGACTCTGCTTGTCTCCCTGTCCGGTGTCTGTTTTCTCACCGCTATAAACTGGAGGAGTCCTAACAATCAACCACTTTTGAAGAGATCCACCAAGGTAAAAAAAAAAGAATGAAAAAAAAGGAGCTGTGATCTTGCCTCCTACTCCCTCCTTTGCCCATGCTCGCCATGCCATGTCATTTAGGTTAGGATGGACAGATCTGTCTTAAAGGGCCATAAAGCAAGGTTAAAAGCCACTGGGGTCGACCGTGATGAAGCCTTGGCACGTAGAAGACTGCAAAGAACTGAAAAGGTAGGTGAATAGCGCCAGGACCCAGGATGCAGAAGCTTACAAGGACGGCGGTGTCTCCAAGCAGAGGAAGGAGAATTTGTACAAGCCTTTGATTCCCTCTGATTTTTTTGAAAGCACAAAGAGGCTTCATATTTAATTTATAACGTTACATAAGCCGCTCTGCGTGTGCGTGAATTTCCCAGCATAATCCTGACTCTGGTCGTTTAGATTTCGCATTATGAAGGCAACAACTATTCCAGGAGCTGAATACTCGTACTAGACAGCTAAATCCAGGAGAGTGAAAGTGTAGCGACAATTTCGCAGTGCTGGTGGCATTTCCCTTGCCTATAAAACCAATTTTAACTGCACAAAACCCTCAGCACATTGCATTTGGGAAATGCAGCGGTTGCACATTAAACGGTTATGAATAACCACTGTTGGAATGGAATGGAATGGAAACAAATCTGCATTTTATTTGCGCTCTGTCTGCAATCCTATGCCGTCCAGACTGCAGTTATGGTTTGTGCATCGCAGCTGAAAAACGGTGGGTTTTCTGGGAAGCATTACCATACTTTGATTTTTAGCCATGCAATCATTTGAAACGGCACAGTTCTTCCTGGCCACTGGCCGCTGAACATTATAATATAGACGGTTTGCGTCTATGAAAGAAAATATAATCCGAAGTCGAGAGTAATTTGACTCAGGCACATACCTAACTGTCCCCTTTTCTGTCTCCTTCTAATTCAGAGGCAATGAACCTAGTGGTAAGGGCTGTCGGGCTGGCCTCTGGGACTGTGGCTATTCCTTTGCTTAAGGAGCCATAAGCGTTATATTCGCCGATTCTGGCATTCTGCTTGTAACTGCCCAACAAAGCTCCTAAGTTGGAGGTAGCCGTTTCGATGATATCAGATATTACAGTATGAAACTGTGACATTCCAGGGAAGAGGATTAGAACAACCCTCAATATTTGCCCAGTGACAAGGGAATGATTGAGAAAATGCTAACACGGTCTAGACTATTTACACAGCCTTTAAAATGATACTCATAAAACCATATAATAAGGATGAAAAAAAAAAAGGTAAATGTGGTGATCCGTGTGGCGTTATCAAGGTAACGTTCATTTGTACTTTTCTTACCTTCTATCCGTCCAGTTTTCTGTAAAGTAGGATGCCAAGGACAAGGCCGTTTTTATTTTCCTCCTAGGCACACCCCAAAATGGCATTCCTCAGTCGCTGTCAATCTAGGTAAAACCACATGACCAGTTTTGGCCGAAGGAATATGAACAGAAGGGCGAAAGTTACTTCGAAGCCAGTTCATAAAGTGTTGGATGTGAGCGGCCGAGCCCTCTTAATCCCATCCACCTGGCTGGAAACAAAGGACCCCGCTGTGATGAAGCCAGTATGAAACTGTGACATAAAGGAGGCTGGGTCCCCACAGACGACAGACGCTCAGGATGGCCCCTACTCACTTCTGACTTACAGGTAAAGAGAACGAAAATGTGGTAAGCTACCGAGATGTGAGTAGTTAGTGTTAACCTACTTTAAATAATATATTCAAATGTTATGCTGTTTCAATGCTGTGCGCAGCCATTGTGCCTTTTAAAATGCAGGATAGTGACATTTTTTTGAAAATCACACTGGGCAAGTTGGATTGTGAAGGGGAAGCAAAGTGCCCCATTTTAAACCTGGATGGTGGCTGAGTATATAACCTAGAGCTACCTTTGATGAAATGCGTGGCTTCGTTGAAGGCAGCCGACGCACAACTTTCATGGCATCATCATGACAGCACCACAGGAAGACATTATCATCCCATTCTAATGACGGGGGTACTCGGGAGCAATAAGGAAGGTCAAAGTCACACAAACTAAGTAGGAATTGCAAAATTTGAACCTGGGTGTGTCAGATGTCAAAGCGGATACCTACTCGGACTGCCCTGCTGAGAAACGCAATGCCAAAGCTTCCGGCTAATGTAGGTAAAAAAAAAAAAAGAAAAAGCATAATCACTGAATTGTCGCATATTGAGATTTCTGTGTCCAAGGCACAGTGTGAGGTGTTATGAGGCAAAACAAACAAACAAACAAACAAAACATCCAAAATATGGTGCTGTCTTTAAATATTTTCGGGACTGTAGGAAGTGATGGCAGGTTGGAGACACAGATAGCATCTTCCTTGCTCAGGGATTTCTGCCTCTGTCTGGCCACTTTCTAGTTCTCTGCTCAAGGGGAAGCCACTCGTTTTAGGAATCAGAGCCCAGCACTTTCACTGGACACTGGATTGAGTGAGGGGAAACTTTACAGAAATTTTATACCATAGCGATCAAGAGAGGGCTTCAGTTTATGCCTCAGCCCAAACACAGAATTAGCTGTGTGTCCTTGGACCATGAGACTCATCCTCCCTGTGACTTAGTTTCCTCATCTGTAGGATAGGGATGATGATAATCACAGTAATGGCTTCCGAGAATTGTTGTAAAGCACG
>NW_006436812.1:963741-977759 GCF_000325575.1 Pteropus alecto | reverse complement strand
CTCCTCTTTTTCTTCAGTATGTCCGAGCATGTTGGCCCCCAGACTCCAAATCACAGGGGAAAATGTAGAGGTCACCATTTAGACCTCGGGATCCGACTCAGCTTTTCTTGGGATTCCAAACCTGGGATTTTTAAGGCACAGGTGCAAATATTACCTGAAGGATTCTCTGAGCTTCTGTTGTGGAAGGCAGCTATCTAAGATGGCCTCTAATAATACCTAACTCCTAATATGCATGTCCTTACATAATCCCGTCTCCCTGTTACCCGACTCCCAAGTGTGAGCTGGACTTAAAGATGGGCTGTTATTGGGTAGAAGATGACAAAATGATGTAATATCACTTAAAAGATTAAATTACAAAGACAGTCTTCTCTTGGTGTCTCTCTCTCTCTCTCTCTTTCTCCCTCCCCCTCTCCCTCTGATAAGCCGCCAGTTTTCACATTGTGAGCTGCCTTATAAAGAGCCCACAGAGCAAGGAACTGAGGTCCCATTAACCACCAGCCACAAGGAACTGAATCCTGCCGTTCAGCGTGTGAGAGTGAGATTCCCAGTCAAACCTTCAGGTGAGACTCCAGCCCGTGGCCAACGCTCTGAATCACAGTCTGCAGGAACAGAATCAGAAGACTCAGCTTAGCTGAGTCCTAGTTTCTGACCCACAGAGACAGAGGGATAATAAGTGTGTGCTGTTTTGAGCATCTAAGTTTTTGAATGACTTGCTAAGCAGCAATAGATGACTAATGCGCTCTATAACATCCAATCATCAGAGAATTCTCTTGAAGATTCAGAGAAGATGTGGGGTAACAGGCTGGGCCTGAATGAGAAATTTCAGAGTCCCTGGCATAACACCAACACAGTAGCACCCGAATGTCATCGCTAATAATTGTAACTGCTCTCGATATAAATTCCTATATGCACAGACGTCCCCTCGTCCCTAGCAATTGGGGAACAAGGGATCAGGCAGATGTGAGAATCAGTTAGATCCAACCAAAATCAAATGCGATGCACATTTACTCTGCGGTTTTGTCATATTTTATCATCTCACTTTTTCTTTCAAGGGGATGGTTACCGTTTTCTGAGTGTTTGCTATGTGTCCGCTTATTTTATAGTACCTGGTTTGATTTTTACAAAACCAGTGGCGTATTATTATTTTTCACATTTTAGAGATGAGGATATTGGACTGGGAGATAAGTCACTTGCTACTCAGACAGTGACTGGTGGCACTGGGATTGGACCATAGGAAAGTCGGATTTCAAAGCCTGTTCCCTTTACTATACTCCAAGCCACCTCAAGGGCAGAAAACATGTCTTTATTTATTTTTGCCTTCATAACACCATATGGTCTGTTCCCTGACACACAGTGTGTACAAACATTAATAAAATATTTAACAAAGGTTAACGAAAAAGAAATCTACAAGTTTAATGTGACATTGTCATATCTAGGTCAATTTACTTCTGTGTGAGTAGAGGGACATTTTCATCTCTTACCTGAGGTACTGAGGATGAGTTCATATCTTCTGGTTCTGCCCCTAAATTTCATCCATTTCAAAGAGCAAAACTGAGTCATACTGGCCATCTCTTTCCTAATAGGTTTCAGTAAAAAAAGAGATTTATATTCTTAAGAGAGGTTTTCACAGGAAAAACAAAAGGCTAAGCCATAATTTATGGCCACTTTCCTATAAGCTACATTTCGAATTTCAACACCTGGAATTCATATATTCATTCATTCATTCATTCATTCATTTCCCCCAGAGGATATCTCCCTGAATGGACCTCAGTGTTTAGATCTGACGAAGAAACATAACATAATCTTTGATTATGACAAGCTCAGTCATACTGAATACATTTTGTTCTTTTATAAGATTTTCCCCTAATACAAAATAACATTTGCTAATTATAACAAATGACTACAAAACACAAAATCAAAACATTAAAAGAAGAATTCTTTGTAATCACCCACTTAAAGATTAATAATAACTATCATTTGGTTGTATTTCTTCCCAGACTTTTCCATGCATATTTTATAAATACGGTATGTTATACATACTAATTTATGACTTTTTCTTTACTTAATACGTACTGTTTATATTTTTCATTTTATTAAAATTGCTTCTACAATGCCTTTTTTTGTTTTCAAAGTGTTCTACTTAATTGCTCTGCTGTGCTTGATTTAACCACCTCTTGAAGTTGTTATTCTTAGGTATTATCATTCTTAAAAGGATATACAATAATGAGAGACTGATGTTGGCAAAAGTGTGGGGAACTAAACTGCCCCCAAAATTTCACCTGGTTTATTTCTTTTGCATTAGTTTCCCAAATTACTTTCGGGTAGCTTGACACATCTTTAATTTAAGTCCTAATTATTGCACATAATGCAGCTCACACCTGTGGTGATAATGCTTTTATTAGCATTAAAACTAAAGATATCAAAGAATTATATCAGGATAAAATGTCTATTTCTAATTTAATAGAATTGCAATTAAAACAAATTTGATCTGAATAAAATCCCATCATAACTGGGTTTTTGTTTTTTTTTTTTTTGGCACAGTGAGTGAAAATTATTCTCCCCTAAATTGAAGATTAATAACATGCTTTTAATGGTAAATGTAGCAATTCAAGCATTAGGTTGCAATTCAAGTTCAACATCACTGAACATTTTATAAACTTCACATTTTAACATCTCTGGGAAGCGCGCTGAGGTAAATGCATCAGCGTTAAATGCATTAACGTTCTTTTTTTTTTTATATATATATAAACGAGCTTATAACAGTGTTGTTACCTTCATTTGAATATTTTAATGAAGGGATAATATAGGGAGAGTGCTCCATTTTCACAAGGTAATTGTTTCTTCCCTGAGTGACTAAACTTGGGCAGAAAGTGGAATTTATCTCATTGAAATTCTATTAGGGCTTCATGGCTGATGTTACTTGTCGGGAATCTCCCATTACCTGGTAACTGGGGCTTTTTGTTAATGATCTTCTTTCCCACAGAGTCCAGTCTTCTGCCTGCCTGGGGTGCAATCCTGTCCTCTGGCAGGCAAGTCGCAGCAGCAAATCTTTGGTATCTTGCTTCAAGTGTGCATTGGCCCAGCACTTAGATTTAGCCAGGTGGAGAATTCTGATTTAGATAAGTTCAGACCAGGCTGGTAGTAAAAGTAATCCAAATTTGCAGTAAAACCTAAAATGAAAAAAGGGAGAGCAATAGCTTTTAAATGTGGCAGATTAATTGCAAACATGGCTTTAGTTTTCTCTCATTCACTGTATCCACTCCATTAACAATGTAAATGAGCAGACTCTCCTATCAAGAGAAGGAATCTGTTTTCTGCTCCTTGAATCTGGGCTAACCTTGTCATCGGCCTTGGCCAACAGAATGCGGCAGGAGTGATGCCTCACGTGAGTCCAACTTGCTGTTGGACTCGTACCTCTATCATGAGAACAAGCACAAGCTGGCCCGAGACTCTGTGGGGGAAAACCAAAGTACCCACCCAATAACAAGGCAACCCACATCAGCAGAGACACCCAGCCAAAATGCAAGTGATAACACAGTCGCGAGGGCACAAGCCAAGGTTAGAAAAACCACCCATCTGAGCTCAGCCTATCTTGACCATCTGCAGTTATCAGCTGAATAAAGGGCTTTCTTTTAAGCCAGTAAGTGTTAGCTGGTTTGTCACGCAGCAACAGATAACTTATATAATACCCTCCTTCTGCCCGAGTGTCTCCGAATGACCATGGATGAGCTTACTAACCCCTGAGTTAGAAAACACTAAGATTACCCTACCTGACAGTCTCAAATGAAAGATAATAGATAAAAAAGCATTTGGTACAGTGCACGCCACAGAGAAGTGCTCAGAACAAATGTTAGCTGTTATTGCCAATGACGCTATCATAATCCATTTCCGTGACATATATACAAATATTTCAATTAGTCGATAAGACCATGAGTTCTGGAGCGAGGCTGTCACCACCATATTTTTGGCTCAGTCATTACTAACTGTGTGACCTTAAACAGCTTACTTAAAACTTCTATACCTAAGTGACCTCATCTATCTGCAAAACGGAAGTAATGATAGTACCTACCTCAAAGAATTGTTGGGATGATTAAGTCAGTTAAAACAGATGAACACTTAAGATTCTAATGGCATATTTTAGATGCCAAATAAGTGCAATTATCAATAATAATAAAAATATATGTAGCTTATAGTTCTCTCTATACATCTATGTGGAAAAATCTTTGACCATAATGTTTATCTTTTGGATCTTCAAGACCAAGGGTATGAATATTTCTCTAAAATTTGTATTATGGAAATTATTTGCAAATATATGCAAAAGAAAAACAATATAAGAACCTGATTTAACTGTCACTGAAACTCAATAATCATCAGTGTACAGCTAATTTTGTTCTTCTCGTCCCTCATCTACTCCTCATTCTCTAGATTATTTTGTCATAAATGCCAGATACTGTATTTTCATCTGTACATATTTCAGCGTGCAGATGAAATATACTAAAAAATATAACCTACTTAAAAACGAATAACCACATCTCATTTTCACAATTAAAAATTAACAGAAATCCCTAATGTGATCAAACATCCCTTTTGATCCGAGGATTGATTCCTCTTCCATTTACTCGATCTTGGTTTTTAGTAAGTAAGATCATTTGTCATGTAGAATTTTTCACGGTTTAGATTTTATTGATTACAATCTTATAGTGTGTTTTAACCCGTTTCTCTGTCTCTTATATGTCCTATAAATTTATCTTTATATTGAGATGTTTGATCATATTCAGTTCGATGATTTTTCGGGATCAAGAACACTTTATAGATGGCCTGTGTACTTATATTAGAAGGCATATGGTGTCTGGTTTTCTCCATTTTTTTTCTTTTTTTGTGTTGAGCAGCCATTTATGATTATCGATGAGATTCATCAATTTATGAGATTTCAAAGTGGTGATAGTTTAATTCTACCTTCTCTCTTCACTAGCATGTAGAATAGAACTAAACGAAGCTTCCTTTCATAACTATTACTTATGCTGAGATAAAACACAGCATGTTATACATACTGACCTCCATTTGCTTCTTTTTTTTTTTTTAGTTAACCATGTATTCTTGAGATAATTACATTGCAATGTAATGAGATATTTCTCATTCTTTTTTTATAGCTGCATAGAACTCTATTGTGTGAATATATGTGGGTAATTCAATCAGGTTCTCACGGATGAATATTTGGGTTGTTTGTGTCCAGTCTTTTGATACTGCGAATAGTGCTGCGATAAATAGTTTGGAGCATGTAGGTATTTGTTTGTTTGTCATGGTCAATTTTTGGTAGCCTGTAACTTTCAGAGCCTTGTTGGAGAGAGAGCATGCTGTAGGGGATAAATCCAGTTATGTGTGTCTTCAGGGTAAAGGCAGGGTGGTCTGTCATTCATAGATTGTATTGTTCCTGCTTTGACTCTTTTCCAAGATCTACAAATTCCCCTGACACGGCTATGTAGTCACTTACCATTTTGCTGAGATTTAAAAAATCAGGATCATCGGGAACGGGGGTGGGGGGGGGAAGTGACTCATGGAGCAAGCAAGTGAATCCCCCTTAACTCAGCTTCTCCTCTCGCTGTGGCTTTGCTTGTCTCTGTTCAACACAGATTACAGACCTTGCTTCTTCATTTAGAAGAGTCCACAAAAAAAAAAAAAGAGTCAATAGCTAGTGCTGTTATTGAAAGTGTATAGAAGACAAGGAAGTCAGAGCAAATGAGAGAATGGGGGAGGGGAGGTTTCATTACGTCCTAGAGGGACAGACACAAATACAGGGATCTGGGAAGGTTTTGTTAACACATCATTCACAAATGTCATGGACCTCCCCTGCAGGATGTTTTCAGTAGTCAGAAACCAGGATCGAGGTCCTGAAACTCAGAGAGCCAGCAGTTCAGTTTATCCTCTCACCTCGTATATTTATGCCTGAGCACACGGATACTATATAAATAGCTAGAGCAAAGGTGCTCTCCTTAGAAGTCAAGATAAAGGTCCTGTCCTTAATTCAAGATTGAGTCCCTGGGTCCACGCCTGTCACTCCATAGTGTTTCTACCTACCTCAGTAGTAATCTCATCTTCCAGGTTTACCTTAGTCTTTTCCAGGGGTCCAGCTGCCTAATGGCCAAACTGTTTTTATTGAAAGGGACACTTTACATAACTTCCAGGGCCATCGTGGTGCAGCAGGCTCTGCTGTATTCGCTTTAGGTTAGAATTCAAGGAGGAGAATGAGAAATTTGTCTCTTTGCCAACGCAGATGGCTTTCCCTAATGAGGGGCTGAGACAGCGATTCAAGGAGATCCAAAAATGGCAAAGCACTTTGATATGTGAGTTTATATCTGTTAAATCGTATTACTTAAGTAGATTACATAATAAGCCGTATGAGACTCTTGATGGCAGATCATCTTACAGAAGGATGCTATTTTTCAGGATACTGTTTAATGCCATTACTACTACTACTAATAAGATCGATAGCCACCAGTCATTGAGTTTCTACTTTTGGCATGAGTTTAAAATGCCATTCAAACACTTCTTGCAAGGAAATTAATACTGGCTCCATTTTAGAGATGAGGGAAGGTTTAGAATTTGCCTGAATTAAGGACCAAAATTAAGCCTAGTTCTTTCTAACCTAAAGTCTCTTTTATTCATTGTTCTATGACACTCTAGTCACTTCTATTACGGTTTGGAATTGTACCTGGAACTCCACTCCCTACTTCAGTTGACAATGAGCAATTAGGTTCGTAACCTAAACTAGATGAGAGATTTTCATTATACGTGGCTATATCTTAGCAGTAGGCTGTCAGTGGGTAACTGAAAAAGTAGGCAACGTAGCCTGTGGCACCCTTTTTAGGCAAAAGAATTGATCTTCATTAAAATCCTGCCCATGTTTTGATTTTTAATTTTCTCCTCTAACTACATAATGTGCCATCTAGAGCAAGATTCAAATCAATATGACGGCTCTGTACCTCTTGACTGTCTTGGCAACTCAACTTCATTGTTATCAGATTCCTTATCACTTAATAAACGTGTTCCCACCTGGAATCAGGGAACCGCCGGGGGGGTGACGGCCTCCACCCACATCCTTCCTCTCTTCTTAGTGATGCTTAGCAGAGTGAGGAGCTCACTGACCTCCATGGAGCCTCCCTCCAACTCATCACGGCCCTCTCTCATCTGCCGTTTTTGGGTCTCATTCTGCACAATGAGAAATCAACACAGGAATGTCCTTCCCTCAGCCGCACAGCTTGGTTTCGTGATTTTGTGTTGTTGTTTCTTAGTCAGTGGCACTTACCCACCTCGAGGCTTAAAACAAAGTGTGAAAATGATTTTAGTTCTTATATTGGCCCGAGACACCTATTTTTCCTTCTTGAATTTCGCTTTATCTGACTCCTTTTCTCACCCGATAGTCATCTCAGAGTTCCTTTCAGAAACCACTTACAGAGACTGAATTTTCTCTCCCCACCTCCTCTTCTAAACACTTAAAAACAAACCTGCACATCACAGAGATTAGTTAGGAAGTGAAGTTAGCAGCAATTACTTTTACTGTGGCTTTTATCTTTAGAAATTTTAAATTTCACTTTTTTTTTGTTGGGATGCATCATTGAAATGAGACAATGAATTGAGAATTTATACTTTAAGCATAATTTCGGCTTTTGTCAGGTGTCAGCTCAGATTCTGGTACTGGCCAGAGGAAACTGAATGCCCTTGAGAAAAGAAATCCACCTCTTTCTGGACCTCCTTGAATACATATTTAAAATGGGGTTTGAACAGAGCAGATCCATGGTTCTCCCCAGAAGCTAACCCTTTGCTCTCCAAGAATGGGTAGAATCTGCTTTTACAATGAGTGATGCCATGATTTAAGAATCCCATGTTTGATGATCTCTAAGTTCCCCTTCAGTCTAGAAATCTGTGGGCTCATTGTTTTGTAAGGAGGGAGGAGACATGCAAGATCACATCACTGTCCCCAAGACTGCCAGCAAAATGCAGAGAACTCGCTCAGTCAACCACAAAGTGTGCCGTGTTCCAAGTTGAGTAAAACTATGGTTCCTGGGGTGAAGGAACACATTAGCCCTGCTGTGGAGGATGACATCTTCAGCTACAGAAGCTATCTGAGTTCCAAGGACAAAGTAATCCCCCTCCACTCAACAGCTGGGAGACACTTTATCTGCCAGAACATTGTATCACAGTTACTAAATTTGCAGCAATGATAGCTCCAGCTTATTAGTTATTATATCCATTGGCAAATTATTTGACAATGTATTCAGGGTTTTTTTTTCCCATTTACCTACTAGTGCTAATAATAATACTTACCATATGAGGCTATTAAGAGGATTAAATAAATTGATATATGTAAAGCTATATGTTTTAGCTATCATCATTATCATTTTTTAAAAATTTGAATCAGTTGAGGAACTTGACAGAGTCAGAGCTGTCTTGCCTCAAATTCTCTATTCATTTCACCTCACTGAAATGCAGATACATGCAGGACACACCGTTTCCTTCTGTCTGTCCTCATTCTCATTCACTCTGAATTGCAGAAGGATAAGTATTAATGGCTGGATTAATCCACCAGTGTGACAACAGCTGGAAGGACAGAGTGCTCCATGCCAGTCATGAGATTTTCAGCCCTCAGAGACCCCTAATCTTATTTAATCTGATTTGTCGATCATTAGCTTAAGATGTTTAAGTATCAATGGGTGGTAAATGCATTATTCTGCTTTGTTGAAAGCTAAAATGCCTCCTGATTCCAGCGACCAGAAAAAGTATTGGCACATTTGAGGGGTATGTCTTGAGGATATGTGATCTCAGCAGGCCCCTCCTCACCCCACATCACCAGGCCATTCTCACAAAAGAAAATACCTGAAAATGGGTCATTGATTTCTTTACATAAAGAAATTTTGTAAAAGGGGATTTTAGGACAAATCTAATATAACCTGTCTATAAAGTGATCTGAAGTTTCGATCTCTCTATTTTTTTATAGATTAATATTTTTATCAGAAAAAAACATCTGTCACCATCCTTTTTTTCCATATACATCGTTTGAGTACCTGTTACCTGTCTATGATGATACAATAGTACAGACACTCATAACCTTAAAACACTCTTCTAATAGAGAAGCCCAAAAGTAATCACTCCATCAAAGTAACATGTGAAAAAGATCATAGCAAACATTTACTGAGCAACCATTTTTTTCACCCATCTCTGTATTCAGAGCCATTGCACACACAACAGGATGTTGAGTGTGGCTTTGTCTTATTCTAAGATGAAGGAGTAAGACGATGTCACGATTCTCACATTCTTAATTAAGATTTTAGACCTAATGGTCCAAACTGGCCCAGCAACTGGAGAGTTGCTGGTACACACAAAACTTTTACAACAAAAGCAATTAGGCACTGGCCATCAAGTAAGCATCACCAAATTCCAAATAATTGGTGTTATACAAACCCCAGACTATCGTGTAATTAAATTAGAAATCTGTTACCAAAGTTAATCAAAATAAATATAGATCAAGACATTTAAAAAATTCTTCTAAATCACCCATGGGTCGTCATAGAAGAAAGCATACTGGATATTTTCAAAATGTTTGGAACTGTAATTAAAATGTAATTAAATGGAACTGTAATTGAAATGTAAGTAAAATGCTAGACATCAAAAGATGAGGGTAAAGCTAAAGTGATATCCAGAGGGAAATACATAGCCTTGAATATTTACATTAACTATATATCTAATAAGTGAGCCTGGCATCTAACTTAAGAAATTTGGAAAAAAAAAACCCAACAGAATAAACCAAAAGGAGTTAGAAAAAGGGGAGACAACACAGTTGAAAGCAGAAATTAAAGAAACAGGAAACGAATGACCATAGGGGGAATCGCAAAGGCAAAAGTAGATTCTTTTAGAAAGACTAATCGAGTCGACGAAACTCCTTCGAAACGGATTGAAAAGAAAAGGAGAAGAAAGATGTCACAAATACATAATATTAGAACTAAAGAGAGACATCACTACAGATACAAGGGATGTTTAATATGCTGCTACTATTCACGAAGACTGGGGTCACCGCTAGGACGGGAAATGATGGCAATCAGGAGAATGTCTCTTCACCGTAAACTCCTTTGTACTGTTTAAATACAACCTATGTGCGTTGCCTGTTACAAAGTAGAATTAATAGAAGGAGATTTTATACACAGCATCGCATAGCGATTTTTCCTTTACAAGGACTTGAATGTGAAATGTTCATGATGACCTGTCCTCACAATGACCCTGTGAGACAGATTTCACGATTCCCATTTTGTGGGTGACGAATTCAAGGTTTAGCAAGAGCAATACACATGACTAAAGTGGAGAATGAGGACTGACTTTTTTTTTTTTTTTTACTATTTTTGATCATTGAATTGTGAAAATTTTTAAATTTATGAAAAGTTTGAAAAAATTATACAGTGAATTCCACAAATATACCACTTCGATGCTAAAATACATATTTTACTATATTTGCTTCATCACATAACTAGAGGATAAAAATTTGCATTTATATCCCACGAACCATAAATTCCATACTCTACCACACCCAAACAAAAAGATTTACTATTACTCGGGCATTTGTGTGTGTCATAATGCCAGATAACTCTGCAAATGGCACTTCCATATATGGAGTATTGTCAGCATCTTGGGAACAAGCATATAGCTTCCTAAAGTGAATATCTTGAAAGCAACCATAGTCTTTTCACTATTCCCATTCTGCATGTCGATCACATAAGATGTTTATGCTTCTCCTCCCTTCCCTTCACACTTCCGGCCAGCTTTATCCTTTTCTCTTACTTTCCATCTATTCTGTATTGTTTTGCCGGAATTAAGAAAATTCCCTTTACCCACAGCACTCTGCAAGACCAGGATGGGCCAGACGCGAAAGATTGCAACATTAAAATTCCTTTCGGGGCTAACATTTAATTTCCCTCAGGACTGTGCCATGGTTATATTCTTATGCTATTATTTCTATATATTCTCAAAGCCAATGTAGACTATTTTTGCCTTGGGCTACACAATGCTGCGATTTTTAACTTCATGTGTCAATTTGACTGGGCCAAGGGATGCTCAGATAGCTGGCACATTATTTCTGGGTATGTCTGTCAGGGTGTTTCTTTAAGAGATGAGCATTTGAATCAGTCGACTGAGTCAAGAGGATGGCCTAAACCAACGTGGGCAGGCATCACCCACTCTTTGGAATAGAACAAAAAAATGAAGGAAGGGTGAATTTGTTCTTCTAGAGCTTGAACATCCATCTTCTCCTGCCCCCCATAATCCTATGAGTCAATCCCGCATAATAAATATATTTTTATATATTTTTGTATATCCTATTGGTTCTGTTTCTCTGGAGAACCTTAACATACAAATGTCTCTGTTTCTTTTATTGTATTAGTTCACCATATCTTCCAAGCTTACAAGAAGTATGATTTTGTTAAGATTCTTGCATAGATAATGTCTTATTAACATTGATCTTGTCATTAATTAAGCATTTATTGAATGTCTATCGTGACCTAGTGACTGTTGTAAGCATTAGAGTTATAGCTTAAAAAAGACAAACAAAACAAAACAGGTTAAGGCCCTAAAAACTAACTGTCATCTGCTCTGTAAGGTAAGTATTGTTCACTCTTTTTCAGATGAGAACAATGTAGCTCAGAGAGGTCAAGAATGAGTCCAAGATGACCCAGCTGAGAGCAGCCACAGCAAAGATGCAACTCGGAGTCACCTATCTGTACACCTGAGATTTCTCGATGACACACAAATGCTTCTTACACTCCCTTGACAGTTAATGCTGAGGCTCAAGTTCAAACGGAACATCCTTTGGAGCAGGGCAAACGAGAGCCACAGCCTCTCTTCGCATGGTCCTTGAGCTAAGAATGTCGTTTTCCATGTTTAAAGGGTTACAAAACAGCAAAAGCAACAACAATAAAAACAAACAAACAAACAAACAAAGAGTATGCAACATATGTGTATGTGGCCTTGCAAAACACAAAATATTTACTGTCTGATCCTTTAAAGGAAAAGTTTGCCCACCCCTGACTTGCAGCCTCTGAGCAATCCATTGGTCTACAGTGTGTCGTTGTTATTGTTCTTGTTTAAAACACGTGGCTCGTATCCTTCATAAATAGCCACTGCTATCAATGATTTCACCCGCTGTTTCATGAGTAAACAAATGTCCTCCCACAGCCTTCCTTGGGAAGGTGGTTTCACCCATCGTTCTCCTTCCAGATGCGAGGACAAGCTGATCAGAGGTAAAGCGGATGGAGAGGGAAGCCATGCTGTTTGTTCAAAGCGCCCTCCCAGCTAATGGCATTTCTCTCTCCCGAGTTATTGAAGTCTGTGTGGAAGAGGGGTGGTTTGATGGAATCAGCACTTTCGGAGACGTCGACAGCAACTAAATTGGAAAAATGCACCAAACCTCGGGTTTCAGCGGGCTATCGACTTAATATAGATTGAGTCGAGAAGAAAAATATTGCACAGTGTACAGTTTGCACGTCTCATCATCTCATTAAAGACTGCGCTACGGATAACGGCGAGCCTGTTTCTGCCCGGCTCCCAGCTCCCAGCTGAGTGAATCAGTCATGCAAGCAAGGGGCGATAACATCATTCCACGGCACTTTGAAGGAACGTCCATAATTCAGGATGAACACCCGCTTTGATTATTACTTACAAAAATAAACACTGTCCGTGCCTACCATCACTGTGTTTTCCCATCTCTGGCCACTCCCACCTCTCTCTTTTTACGGATGACCACTAAGAGAGCTGATATAACCAATAGTGGTTTTGCAGCCTCTCCCGACCTGCCAGCCGCCCGATTATTAGCTTCAGCATTTCGCCCTTACCTGAGAATGTAAGTGAAACGTGTCAGAAATAAAGAAATAAATTACAAGCTCAATCCATAGGAAAGAACCATGCAAATTGGCATCGCAGAGGATATATCTGTTTATCTAAAGGCTTTCTAAGTCAGTTAGACCTTTATGGGGAGAAAAAAAACAAGACAAGAACAAGGCAAGTTGGATTGGTGCTGGTGAGTCAGGGGAGATGCCTGTCTGCAGACAGCCCCGGCCCAGATCTGTCTTGGCTCCGCGGAGAGCTGCCGAGGTTAGCTTTCGTGCTATTCTCCCACGTAGGCGCCAAGACGCGGATTCCTGAGTGGAAAATTTTAAAGTAATTTTTCACCTTGAGACAGAGGTTTCCTTCTGTTGAAGGCTTACTCAGGCAAGACAACAAATCTCAAAAACAAACAAACTGAAGGCATTTCTGCCCAATCTCCAATCAGACAGAAAAGAAGACGGGAGAGAACACCTCTCCCGCGTGGCCGGAGCTGGAAGAAGGGCTGGAGCGCAATGCTGGAAGCCAAGCCTCTTTTTCTATGCTTACCTCAGAGAGTAGCATCGGCCTCCTTTACGTCCCTAAGGCGTTTTGATCGTTATTTTTATAGGTTAAGCAAAACGGACATGTGGAGGGTGTGTACCTGCAACGGTTCTGCAACCAATTCCTACGGGTGGGTGTTTTCCCCACACACACCACCAAGCAATTCTCAGACTCCAGCTGGGTGTCTGACAATTTAACTGAATGCTGACACTATCTACCCAGAGACGGCATCAGATCCCACAGATTAAGGGCTCAGTCTCACAAGTCTGAGCCCCTCCTCATCCAGTCACACACGCGCGCACACACACACACACACACACATAGACTCACACACACACGCGCACACACACACACACACACACAGACTCACACACACACACACAGACTTTAGACAACGTCGATTGCAGTCCAGGTTGTCACTTGTCCTTCTGACCTATAGCAGTGGAGACCCAATGATCCCCTTCTGGGATTCAATTAATTTGCTAGAGTGGCGCACAGAACTCAGAAAAATATTTTACTTAATAGATCACTAGTTTAATATAAGGGGATGTAACTCGGGAAGAACCAGATGGAGGCGACGCACACGGCGAGGTATGGGGGAAGAGCGCTTCCTCGCC
>NW_006436812.1:947203-963695 GCF_000325575.1 Pteropus alecto | reverse complement strand
CCACGCACTCACCAACCCAGAAGCTCTCAGAACTCCATCCTCTGGATTTTTATGGGGGCTTCAGGACATAGGCACGACTGATTAAATCCTTAGCCATCGGCGATCGATTCAGCCTCCAGCCTCTCTCTCCTCTCCTCAGGGGGGTGAAACTAACCATTCTAATGATCCAATCGCATAGTTGGCTTCCCTGGAAACCTGCCTCCATCCTTAAGATACGCTTGTATGTCACCTCGTTAATAGAAACTCAGATGTGGTTGCAAAGAGTTTGTTATGAATATTAAGACTCTTATCGCCTAGAAAATTCCAGGGGTTTTAGAATCTCTCCTTCAGAAACAGAGTAAAGACCAAATCTTCTTATAAGTGAAAATATCACAGCAGGTGTGCGTAAAAATGTTTCTAAAACCTTTAAGTTCTACGTATGAGAAATGACATACCACAGATGCGGATCTTGTATATCCCCAATTAAAGATAGTGTGTATTGGTCAGGAAATATTTATCTCTAAGAGGAAAACAAAACAAAACAAAGGAAAAAACCTCAATTTAGCTGGAAGGAATAACAGCACCATCAACTGGAGAGACTGGATGGAATTCCAAGTGTCACTAAGTATGTGAAGTTCAGACTAGTTTCACCCATTTCTCTTCTCCCTTCTTCTCGCATCTTCTCGGGTCCTCTCCAGTTCTCGGTCTTGACTTTTCTCCTGCTTCTTTTAAAAGGGCTTCTACCAAGAGCTGAAGCCAGCTTCAGAGAGCCCCGGGCTATCCTTATCAGAATTTAGAAAGATACACTCCTGGACAGGCCCGGCGATTCCCCGTGCTTGGCTTAGCATCCTCTCCTTTGAACATTCATTGGGCTGCGGAAGGTGAATACTCACCTAGAAGGCAAAGGAATAATGCCCACATCACAGAGCAGTTGTGATGATTATGTGAGCTCCAAGTTATAAAACAAAATGTCACCTACAGTGAGCCAATCTAGGTCTTACAGACATTCCATTAATTTTGGATCCACTAGACCTCTTTTCTCTCCACTAATTAGAGTGACCATCTGTCCTGGCTTGTCTGTGACTGAAGGGTTTCTTGGGACACGGATGATTAGTGATAAATTCGCTCAATTTGGCCAGGACTACGGGGTAGTCCTGAATGTGGGACTTTCAATACTAAAAACTGGGAAAGTTCTGAGCAAACAGGATTGATTGATCACCCTTCCCCAAGTTTATGTCTCCCAAATTTTTCCCCTTTGTTATGGATCATTTAATGCTATCATAAAGAAAAAACAATATCCTTTTCTCTTGATATGAAAATAATGGTAAATTTTCCATTTAGCAGAGCCAAGCTTCAAAATAAAACCTCTTTTATAAAATCGTTAAGCCTCTAGGGGATCTTTTTCATATATGCCTTTAAAAAATACCTAGGAATCGTATACACACACGCCTTTCTCCTGAAGTGATATATCAATAACGCTGTCATCTATTTCGAGTTTTGACATTACATAGATCAATACCAAATTAATATCACGTGAGAGTCATTATAGCTGCATTCTTAGGATTATTTCTTAAATCAAAGGAAATACCAAAGGAAAGTTTTAGAATATATTTTACTCATCCTATGTTTAAGGGCCTTAATATTTTCCAGGAAATCAAATTCAAAGTAAAACGTAAACAAAATTTAAAATGTTTTAAATGTATCTATCGGCTTGAAAAATACCACCAGCTGGAAATGTCACCAGCTGGAAAAGAGTGTTATAAAACTGTCCTAACGAGAAAGAAATAGAGATGGAGCGAGAGAGAAAGGGAGGGAAAAGGGTGAAGAAGACGGAGAGGAAGATAAGGGAGAGAAAGGGAAGACAGCAGAAAAAGATATCAGGGGAAAAAGAATGAGGAATAAGAAAATGAAAAAAAAAAGGCGTGAAGAGAAACTGTAGAAAAGAAAAAAGAGCGGGAGAAATGGAGAAAATCGCTGGTTTCCCTTTTAAAGACAAACTCTAAGAAACATCTTCTTGAGATAAGCATTGAGCATTAAGATAATGTTTATTTTAAAAAGGTTATGTCATATTCTTCTTGCAGAAGTTGTAATTTAAATTTCTTAATGAGATCTGGGAATGCCTTTGTCCTTTCCATGGAAACATCATTTATTTGGAGGGGAAGCGTTGCAAGAATTCTATTTAGAAAAAGATATTTTAAGAAGTCATCTTTCTCCGATGTTCATTACATCCAAAGACTGGAAACTGACTAAATGTATCAGAATAAGGTAAAATTATATTCAGAATTTCAATCCACAATTCTTGAGAGCTTTCAATAATACTTAGGAAAAAAATTGATGGCCCTATCCCTGATTTTTATTCCTGGAATGATGCTGTAATGCTTTGAGATGGAGCAACCATTCTGTGACCATGAGGATGAGTCATGTTCTAAAGATGAATAAAAGAAATACAGAAGTAACCTTGCTCTTTATGACACTGGGGATATGCTATATTAGCCATGTACTTCCCAAACACAGATGTCTTTTTCCATGATAAAAATAAACTCTGTCTTCTGCTTCTGAACATGAGGGCATAAGAAGGACAAGCCTTAGTCTCCCACTGTATGATAAACAGTAAGAAGGTTAGACTATATATATATATGTATTTATATGATATATGTATGTATATTATATATAATTATATATATATATCACAACTATAGAAATATATATATTTATATTATAGCTATATCATTATCACAACTATGTTCAGATGTTTAGATGTCAAGCAATAAATTATACAGGTCCAGGATCCTAGACAAAAGAGAAAAATATGAGTTGAGCCTCAGCTTTCTCCAATTTCCACAGAAGGAATGTGTAGATCATAGATACAGGGAGATTGAACCCCGAAAAACTCCAGTGACCTCACTGATTTGAGGAGACGGAGATCAGCAAATAATTGGAGGAAGCTGATGAGCCTAGAGGTTGTAAAGAACAGTTTGGGAAGGAAGGGAGTTATGCTGTTGATCTAAGCAAAGTTTCAGTTATGCAGAATGAGTAAATTCTGAAGACCTAATGTATCTATTTATATATAGTTAATAGTACTGTATTGTGTACTTGAACTTTGTTAAGAGAGTAGATCTTAAGTGTTCTTATCACACATGCACAAAGGTGACAAGGTGAGGTCATGGGTTGTAAACGAGCTTGACTATCGCAATTATTTCACAATATATATGTATATCACAACATCATATCGTACACCTTAAATACACAATCTTTATAAAAATAGTAAAAAATAAATATATTTAGATATCGGAAGTCTACTCTAAAACTGATTTTTTTTCCCCCTAATGAAGTTGCTGGAAATTTGTAGTAAAATATTTTCCTCCTCTTCAAAAACAGAAGAAGAGAGTTATGCTGTAAAAGAAGGCCTCATATCTACGTATGGGTCCCTCTGAGAAGACTGTAAGCAGAACAATTCCCAATGAGCATAGAGTGTGGGGAGATGTCCAAGTTTTAACCAGGAAAAAAAAAAAAAAGGAGAGTCTTTGGTGATAATCTGGAGAACTCAGTAAAGATACCAGAAGGGTCACACCTTAGTGATAAAGGTGATGTATCTCTGAAGTTAAGCTTTTCCAATACTCACCATAGGTAAGCTGGGCCATCAACTAAGTCTCCACAAATGTATAAGGATTGGAATGCACAGATGTGACAATATGATAAATGCAGCCCTGTTGGCATTTTTCACAGAAATTGACAGGTCGATTCTAAAACTTATGTGGAAGAATCTAAAGAATCTAAAATAATTTAAACAACCTTTGGAGATGAAGAACCGAGCAGACAGACTTTCATTACTTAGACTTATTATTAAGCTATGCTAATTGAGACAGTGAGTAGAAATAAAAATAGAATAGAAATCAGTATGAGGCTGATTGTATGGGTCAATGGAACCAAACAGAATGCCCATAAATATAGTGCATGTCAACTGATTTTCAACAGACGTGCTGAGGAAATTCAGGATGGAGAAGAATAAGTTTCAGTAGTTGTTACTGGAACAACTGGATATCTGTCCAGAAAAGGATGAACTTCACACTACATTAAAATTAACTAAAAGCGGACCTTACACCAGAACCTAAAAGCTAACATTATACGTTTTCTTTTTTTAATTTTTATTTTTCAATTAGAGTTGACATTCAATGTTATTTTATATTAGTTTTGGGTGTACAGCATAATGGTTGGACATATTTTTTATAATTTATGAAGCGATATCCTCGATTAGCCAGGTACCCCCCTGGCACTACATATAAACTTTCTAAAAGAAAAGATAGAATAATTTTTTATGGCTTTGAGGTAGACAAGATTTTTTAGGACACAAAAAGCATGAGCAACACAAGTTCTAACTGCTGTGTTCACGTATATGTGAACTTTTTTCAATTGACTGCAGTTCAATTGACCTGCACAGTTCAAACTAGCGTTTTTCAAGAGTCAACGACATGGTTGGAAATTTACTATGTGAACGGCGAACTGTAGTTATATTCAGATCTTCAACTGTGTGAAAGGTCAGTGCCCCTAACCCCAACATGGTTCAAGGACATATTGTTTATATATTTGTCATATTGACAAAAATTGAAAATATTTGAATATATACAAATATGTCTTCATCAGATATATATAGAAATTCATCCAAAAGGAATGGAAACATATGTCCACACGAAGATTTGTATGTGAACCTTCACAGCACCTTTGTTCACAATACTCTAACACTAGAAACAACCCAATAGTCCATTAGCATATGAATGGATAGATAAATTCTGGTATATCCATGCAATGGAATACTATACAGCTATAAATATGGAATGAAATACAGATAAGCACAGAAATATCAAAACATTACACCAACACAAAAGACTACAAAATAAATGAATCAATGTATATGAAACCCTAAAAAGGACTAACATAATCTCTGCTGACAAAAGACAGATTGGTGGTTTTCTGAAAATGAGGGTGGGGCTGGGAGGATTACTGAGAAGGGTCAAAATTGGACTTATTGTGGTTATGAAGATGTCTAGAGATCGATTATGGTCATGATTACATGCATGCACATATTTGCCAAAGCTCATGAAATGCATGCTTAAGATGAGTGTATTTTATGTCTGTAAATCCTATCTCAAAGTTGATTAAAAATAATATGGAGAATGATGCCCTAGCTCTAAGCCTGGTAATCAGAATATGAAACAATATAAAATTTGATCTCATCATGTATAGTAAAGACACCTACCCCTACCCACACAGAGTAAAGAGTAAAAGGAAAGAATCCAGAACAAAATATTTGAAATTTTTTTGGATAAGTGGCAGGATTTGGACAATTCCATTTCCTGTTAAATTTTTCTTATTTTTAGGTTTTTACAATAAATGATGTTGGTTTCATAATTTTAAATAATAATAGAATTGCTTTATTTTCCTAAACACAATTATGTCATATCATTTTTTCACGGTTAGTTCCACGTTGAAGTTCCTGGTTATACACAGTTTAGGACTTGGATGTCCTTGGTCACCAATGTTAAAAGTCCCTTCCATTTCTGTTGTTTGAGGTGGTGTTTTCTCCTCTGGCTCAATAATCAATAGTTTCCAGTATCACCTCCCAGAATATAGGGCTTCACTGCAGTCTAAAAATACAGTCTTAATAAGGATTGTAATATTTCTTCAATTATCTTCAACAAAAAAAAGAAAAGCAATGCAAATACAAGTATATCCAAATATACTGCGCTATGCGTGAAAAAGCAGACTTAATTCATCATCTGTAGGAAATACATAAGCAATTTACAATAACTGAGTAAAAAAAATTTTGTTTTTGAGAAATGTTTTGAACACCTTATCTTTTTTAGTATTTATTTTTCTCATTACACAGGAGTCACTTAATCAATAGCACTTTAGGCTAAGCTTTAAATACTAAAATAGTAAATAAAACTATATTATCCCCAGTAACCTCATTGTATTTTGTTCCATCTTGAATTCTCCAAACCTAACCCAACACCTGACAATGACTTACAGTGACAAGGGATAATATGTATTAAGTGCTTGCTATGCCCAAGAACTGTTCTAAACGCTTCATATATATTGATTCATTTAACCTTCAAATGTACATTATAAGGGAGGTAAAATTATACTCTCCTTGCCCTCATTTTATATTTTGTTTCTCGATTTCTCACTCGGTTTGATGAGCCAACACCTTACCTAACCAACTGACCTTGGATTCAACATGTGAACCTCACAACTCGTTTTCTACCCATTTTTTCCACCACACCTCTTGAAAAAAAATCCATGGTTGGGGAATGTACAGTAGTGGAATTTTATAGTTAATTAAAAAAAAAATGGAGATTTGATGAGAAACTTTTAAGAGTAATTTAAAAAAGGAATCTCTGTAACTTTCAAGGAATCTCTGAATTCCTTGAAATATTGGGAAGAGATTGAAGATTGAGTTCCCTAACTTATTAGATGGGAAGTTGGAAGTGACTTTATTTAAACATTAAAGAATGAAATATAATTGGGGGTGTGTGGGGGGGGTGTTGAGGGCATGTCATTTCTGTCAGCAAGCCGGGTGTCATCTAGTCCTAGAAGACTGATCTCTACTATGACCCCCTGAGTCCAGGAATGCTGGACTTGGTTTCAGAATTCAGCATTTTGGTTTGGCACCAACTTGAATTAAAAGTTTTCATTAAAAATTATTTTTCCAGATTTATCAAGGTATGAATGACAAGAAAAATGTTGTATATTTAAGGAGTATCCATCAGCTCACAAGGAGACCACTTGAGATCTATGCTCTTGGCAAATTTCAAGTCTACAATGTGTTATTAATAACTATAATCACCACACTATAATCATCACACTAGGTACCCAGGACTTAATTCATCTTGAAACTAAGACTTTGTAGCCTGTGAGCAACATGGCCCCATTTCTCTCCGTTTGCCCAGACCCTGGCAACCACCATTCTACACTCAATCGACCCCAATTTTTTGAGATCTTCTTGACTTAGGTGATCCTTTTCTTTAAGAAGTATAACGTATACTTTTAGGTAAAATATCCCACCTTTTCTTAGTTTATACGGCTTGCCCCTGATCTCAATTAAGGAGAGGGAGAGAAGTATAAAGATTATATAGCTAGAGATATATTGATATAAATAGATAGATGATAGATATAGATATAGATATAGTTATAGATATAGATATAGATATAGAGATATATAGATATAGATGGTATATATAGATATAGATATAGATATAGATATAGATATAGATATAAAATATTTGTCAGAAGAAAACTCAAGGTGCTGATGGGTGCACATAAAAAGAGGACCACTCCGAGGGCTCAGAGAATGACAACATCTTCAGGAGATACCATCTGAAGTGAGCTCCTGAATTCAACACGAGAATAAATCAGACGAGGGAAAACAAATACCAGGCAGAGAGAACCACACGGACAAAGGCACAGAGGCAAGAAGTAGCAGAGTCTACTTGGGGACCTGAAATTCCTTTAATCTGCCTAAGGAGCAAAATTTCTGGCAAGAAATGAGGCTGAAGAGCTGGCTCACGAAAAGCCCTGTGTGCCTTCGTCTTGAATACTTGGCTACAGGAGAAATGACAGAACCGGCTTCGACCGAAGCCCCCATGCTGACCACCTCTGGGGGGCGCCTCCAACGTAGCAGGGCTGTGCACGCGGCTGGTATTTGAAAAGCTGTCTTCCTTCATGTTTCTTGATAAAGAAGGTTTTGCAACATCGCTCACTACATTAAAATGCTTTCTTAGCTTCAGGGGACTGAAAGCATTTTTATTATGTTCCAACGTTATTTATCCTTCCTGTACACAAGAGTGAAAAGCAGAAATCCAAAGAGAGAAATCCTTCTGATGTCTAAAACAGCCGTGGTCCATTTGTCAGCTACTGCCGAGGTAGAGAGATAAAAAAACGTGGGTGAGGGCTGGTGCCTGCCCCCAACCCTCCCACGATATATAGATGAGTAGGGGCAAACTCTCAGGGACATACACACCACTCAAAATTGAGCCTTCATCCTCCCCCACGTCCCAAAGTCCCAATTCAAAAGGACGCATTTTTAGAACCTGCCTTTCCCTAAGAAACTCCATCCATCAGGTCACATTGCCTGCAATCTCATCCAAGGACAGTCTTTTACCAGAAAGAAAAGTATCTCACAGGTGGAACAATTAAATAGTGTCAGTGGACACTAATTCATTTGCAGGAGATGTACACATTCTTATTATTTTATAACAGAAATGAATTTTTAGCAAAAGTCTCGAAATTGCCTTATGACAGAAACAGAATCCAAATCAGTTAAAGGGAATCGGAGTTAAATCGCTATTTTTTCAGACAACTCAGGTGTTGCTTCTATGCATTTTTAGAGACGATTTTTAACACTCCTTAGATGGAAGAGACTGGTGTTGCTCATTCACGATTGTCTATTGATACTACAATCTGCTTGGGTGGACTTTTCCACTACTATGGCCAGCTGCGCATCTATCCAAATGGAAACGCTTGGGTAGTGCATACTTTCTTTGCATCTGGGCCCCAGCTTCCAGGTGACTGTGTCTTGTCTGTCCCAAGTTGATGGCCCGTTGGGTCAGCCATCTGTCTCCCAGCTCTTTTTGCTCTCCTCCCAAGGACCACGGCAAGTTCAGTGAGTTTCTCTTAAGCTTTCTGCCTTGCATGCCCTGGTGCTTTTTCTACTGTACTGATGACAAATTAAGCCATCACAGCAACCTCTGTATGAGGCTTCATGTCTCCTCGAATTTCACCGAGGAAATAATATACAGGTTCCCTGTGGCCTCGAATCCTCTCCCTTACCTGCGAGTTTTTCCTTCTACAAGTGGGTTTGTTGATGTCGGGAAGTGAACAGTGCAGGGCCCCTCCTGGGAGACTCACGGATGCCTCTCATTCTAATTCGATTCACTTCTTCCTTTTTCAGACTGAGCTGCGGAGAAATAACCTCCCTCCTCAGTTCCTAGCCCATGATCACATGTACCTGACGTTTTTATTTCTTCATTCATGTATAAGTTCATCCCTCCATCCATTCATTCTCCAGGCCCATTCCTCCATCATGAACCACCATCAGATGGAGTCATTGTGTGCCTTTCGATTGGTAAGTTTCCTTGCAAGACGTGTATGATTGTTTCGTGCACGTGCATTTTAATCTATATAAATACTTTGGTTATATAAGCACTTAATTTTGTCCACGGTGTTTTTCATTGTGCAGAAATCCTTTCATCAAACAGAACTCCTTCCTTTCCATTTCTCCTCGTGTCAGTTCTGGGACATTTAATTTAATTAAATAAACTGGGTGAGGCTTCAGCCTTTAATTCTAAAAAGGTTAGAGTTAAATCTCGCATTTTCTACGAGCTTCCTCTCCTTGGGCAGTGAAGGCCTGGTCTATGTGAAGCGAGAGGGACAAAAATTTAATTTCAGAAAAGAAAATCCTAGAGTTTAAAACTCTAAAGAACTATTTTACCACACGACCATCGGACAATCACCTATATTCTTAGATCCAGCTCCTTCTAGATTTTTAATAACAGCATCAACACTATTAGGAGCCATTTCTCTTGCTTATGCTGACCACCTCTCATACTATGACGTAGTACTGATGTATTTTACTCTGATGAAAGTTTTTCACGGAGGGAAGTCCTGTAATCTAATCAACCTGGACTTTGAACATCCCCCAAATCTTATCAATCACACATCTGCAAACAACCTTGAGTGATCTCCTTAAAGGAAATTTAAATTAACATTTGTGTGCAGATTTTTGTTAATTTTTCTCTCACCTGATTTCTAGGTTAGGCGAGTCTCTGCCATGGTCCTAAATGTAAATGAGCTGCAGTGTGAAAACAAAACCACGGGCTTTAGAGTAAGCCAGCTAGGTCGTAACCTTGGCTCTGTATCATTTCCTCAATAGAGAATTACAGATAACAATTCATAGCTGCTGTAGTGAGGGTTAAGCGAAATAATGTATATAAAATGTTTAGCACAGTATCTGGCACAAGGTAACAGCTCAGTGGTTACACCTGTTATTATTTGCTGCGTTATTCAATGCCCTATGTTTCCCCACTTCATTGATATGTACCTCATGTATCCAGTGACGAGGACATGTAAAACGGTGAGACTCCCATGTATTGTGTGAAATTTTTCTGATGCAAGTAGAAAAATGGCCTTCTTCTAAGGGCCTTCGCCTACTGAATAGCTTTAAAGCATTGTGCCAGGCACTGCAAGCAATTCTAACACATGAAGTCTGAGATGTCGAGAAAACCTTGGCAAGGCTATTTCTCCGGGGGCTCTAGAGGATTCAAAAAGTAGCACAGTCTTGACCCTACATAGCAACGGCACGATTTTTCTCCAGCATGAAGCATGGCTGCACACTTTGGATAAGACCTGGAGGCCATGGCCCCGGGAAATTGGAATGCTTGGAAAATAAGCATTCAAAAGGTGAAAATGCTTCATCTGATTATTAGGAGAAGAGAGAAAAATGTCTGCCAGGAGTATGGTCTTTAGCATCCATGTGGATTTGCTTAGTGTATCCAGCAAGTTTCCTTGGCTTTTTTTGGTCTAATTGTATCAGCTTTTGGGAATGAAGCTGAGGACAGTAGATCCTTATCCTACACCTTCAATGTGTGTTGATTCTGAAAGGGATTTAAGTGGGGTGTAGGTGACAGTAGTTTTTCTCCTGATTATTAAAAAATATGTATATTCAAATAAAAAAGAGGAAAACAGAGAGAGATGTAAGAAAGAAGATAATTTTTCATAATCCTACCACCAAGAAACAATCACTGATAACATCCTGTTGTGACTTTCCTCCTTTTTCCCTGCATCTATACCTTTTTAAACACTTTATGGAGGTATACATCATAAATATCTTTTAAAATTGTGCAGTTCAATGATTTTTAGTACATTTACTGAGCTGTGCAGCCACCACCATAATCCAGTTTCTGAGCATTTTTATCATTTCCAAAAGGTCCTTCATGGTCATTTGTAATTAATCTCTACTTCCTTCCCAATCTCAAGTAACCACTGACTTCCTTTCTATCTCTGTAGATGGGTCTTTTATAAAGAATTTCATGCAAATGGAATCACATGTGGTCTTTCATGTCTGGCTTCATTCACTTCCCATAATGTTATTAAGATTCACGCACGTTGTAACAGGTATCGGTACTTTGTTCCTTTTTATGGCTGAATAATAATCCATTGTATGGAGATACCACATTTCGTTTATCAGTTTACCCACTGAAAGGCATTCCGGCTGTTTCTAGTTTGGGGTTATTATGAACGATGCTAAGAACATTTATGTGCTAGTCACTGGTTTTCATTTCTCTAGAGCAGTGGTCCCCAATCTTTTTGGCACTAGGGACCAGTGCTCCTATGAGCATCTAATGCCCGATGATCTGAGGTGGAGCTGAGGCGGTGATGCTAGTGCTGGGGAGTGGCTTCAAAGTTCCTCTCGCCCACCTGTCACTCACCTCCTGCTGTGCGGTCCAGTTCCTAACAGGCCATGGACCTGTACCAGTCCGCGGCCCAGGGGTTGGGGACCTCTGCTCTAGAGTACATACTTAGGCATGGAATCACTGGGTCATTTGGTAAATTTATGTTTCACTTTTTAATAAATTTGCCAAACTGCTTTTGTAAAGCAGCTTTATTACTTTATATTCTCACCAGCAACATAGGAAGCTTCCTTTTTCTCCGCCTCGTCAACAAACTTGTTATTGTCTGCCTTTTGGATTGGTAGCCATTCTGGTGGGTGTGAAATCTATTTGAATCTCTATATGACTTTATTTAATTCAAAGAATCATAAAGATAAGAGCCTCAGAAATCCTCACCCATCTTATTGCATAAGTAAACAAGTCATGCTTTTCTGCTTATCAACACAGTTTTGCTTTTTTTTTTTTTTTTGGCTTGGTTCTTATTCTTTCCTCTTCTTTCCATTAACATACTCATGTGTATGAATACATATTGCATGTGTCATAGTTTAAATCATTCTGAACAAACCTGGCACAGCATATTGCTGGCACAGGTGGGATGCTCTGCCTTCGTGTGCCCACACAGACCTTGCAAATCATTTCTGCTGGGTGCACACAAGGCCTCAGAATCTTGTTCAATGCTGAGTTCCTAGCAGCGGTTAACAACCCATTGGCGATGACAAGAAGGATGAAATTGATTTACCATGCTTAATATATAAAGTTCTGTATGTTGCTTTCTCTTCAGTTAAATTTGTAAGCACGGATTAAGCATTCTTCGTAAAATAATTTTAATGGTCTCTAATGTTTCATCACATGAACGCATTATAATTTAACCATTTACCTATTTTGAATATATAATTATCCTCTGGTTTACTTCTATGATAAGTAATGTTCTATATTTATATATCCTAGAAGTGAAATTACTGGATCAAAGAGTAAAAGGTTTTTGAGTCTTTCCATGAATCGCTGGAGTAGTCTCAGAATAACTTTAGTTTTTGTCCCATTTTTCTGACGGATGGAGATCCAAGCTGATGACACCTCAGCTTTCTCCTGAGGTACCAAAAAGACCAGCGATTTCTTAAGTTGCTATTTAACCCTTGGGGTGTATGTGACCTCCTTGGAAGTTCTCGCTTGGTTTATCACATAAATTAACTTGTTTTGTTTTTTTCTATTTAAAATGGCAAGGATATCATTTCTCCTTTGTTTCCTTGCCCTCTGCTAAGTTCTTAGGCCTAGAAAGGTGGTAAAATAGCTCAAATCCCAGGATTGTTGAGCATGCTCTGAAGAGGATGCAGGCAGGGAATAAGGCACAGTGAATAAAGCCAGCCTCTTCCTCGTGGAAGAGAGAGTGGGCTTGTCTCAGTGTCCTGCTTCTCCAAACAGTCAGAAACAAACAGAAAAGATGTTAAGAGAAGCTGCTGCCCCCAAATGAGGGACATGGGCCACCCGAGGACAGTCAGATGACTTCCTCTCGTATCGTATTGCATGCTCTGGTTTCATTTCCGGTTTCCAAAAATTATGGCCAATTCTGAGTCAAGTCCCAAGTCCCCTCTCCGGCCCTCCCACCCCCCGCCCCCATCACAGACCACGTGGGCTGAACAAGACTGTTACTCATCACATCCACGAGCAGGGTGGTGGGCAATATGTTTCCATCAGATTTCCCCCGCTAAACTCCTTCTCTCCTTTTGTTCAGTAATTGAACTCTAGCTCTCCATGACTTAGCTCTTCTTAAAGAGTTCAGGCAGACAGATGGGGCCAAATGTCGGTTACAAGGGTTTTCATTGTTACTCCGCAGTCTTGAAGACATAACAATTTCACTCATAGGTATATGTGCCTAACAGAAATGAGCACGGCTGCGTTCCAAAAGACATGCGTGGGAATGTGCATCGTGGTGTCATTTATAATATCTGAAACTACTAAATAACCTTTATCAACAGTAAAATGAGGTGGGTACCTCATGGTGCATTCAAAAACAATGGGATGCATTGGGCAAGACTCAATAGGTGAAAGTATCATTTATAATATCTGAAACTACTAAATAACCTTTACCAACAGTAAAATGAGGTGGGTACCTCGTGGTGCATTCAAAAACAATGGGATGCTACCCCAGAATAAGAATAGGACTTAAAGACGACAAGAAAATATCATTATGGAGACAATGCTGGATAAAAGAGGTCAGACACACACACAAAAATGTATACGTTGTATTATCCCATAGATAATGAAGTTTGAAGACAGGCAAACACAATATCTGGTGATAGAGACCCAGAGGGGTCACCTCCAGGGGAGGATATTGACTGGCATTGGGCAAGACTCAATAGGTGAAGGTGGTCCATACATTGATTTGAGTGTTATTTCCACGGATGCATGCATACACAAAAATTCATCAAGCTAGGCACTTAGATTGATATGTTTTGCTGTATATTAGTTGCGTCTCAATTTTTAAAAAGTGAGTTTCTGGATATGGCATTCCAGCTTTTCATGATCCTGACTCTTATCTCTCTCAATGCTCAAATTTTGGGTTCTTTACTCTGACCAATAAGTCTCTGAATATACCAAGTACTGTATCCTTATAAGAATCTTGTGTGTTCTACTTCCTCCTAACTACTCCTGTAAGCCAGGAAAACTACTCTACAATATTCAGACGCCATATAAGACATCATTACTTTCCAGGATGCTCTCTGTCACCCACCCCCACCTGCATTAGCTAGGTGGGCTTCTTTTTGCCTTTACACATTGGGTATTTACCCTGAGTTCAAGCTAAATAAAAACTGTTTCTATTCTAGTCTGTCTCTCCTAATAGATTCTGAAGTCACGACGGGCAGGGATCCACTAAGGTTCCCAGCTGAGTCTCAGCTTATATATAATATGTCACTAGGCACTTTGCAGGGGCACAATCGATGCTCGTTGCATTGAATTCTGAATCTCTCCTCTCGAAAACAAAGATGTGGCATCAGCAGCCCAGATTTTTCTCCTCCCAAGAGCGTTGGTGTTTGTGGGGCATTTGCTAACGCCACGTCGACATGTTCTTCGCACAAGGCCTGTTGGAAAATTAGATCAGGTGGCTTTCTCACTGGAACATATGACACTTTTCTAATTAGGGCAATGTTTAATTTACTGTCTCACGGCTTTTTGAATAAATATAAATTGTCATACTAAAGTGACAGGTGTAAAACCCAGGATGGCCGTGTTAGAGAGGTTAATCTGCTGTTAATCAAATCAGTTCTGCTTGACTTTCTCCCAGGGAGTGAGAGATAATGGCCCTGTTTAACTGGAGATTAGCCAGCTTTTGGCTAGAAATCCCTCAGGGCTCACCTGAGCTTCTTTGTATCTTGTTCAGAATGAAGATATTCAAATGTGTCCATAATTAAAGTTGGGACCTTCTCTCTCCTTTGGCATCTCATGAAGTGAGGACACTTTCCACTGGGTCTTTCCATTTACCAGAAGGATTTTTCTCTTAATCCATTAGTTCTGGAATATTCCGGAATATTACTATCGG
Organism: Pteropus alecto; assembly: GCF_000325575.1. Lineage (NCBI taxonomy): Eukaryota > Metazoa > Chordata > Mammalia > Chiroptera > Pteropodidae > Pteropus > Pteropus alecto. Next base: position 948,737 of record NW_006436812.1, on the reverse strand, counting down.
GCCTCCTCAAATTCTAAATTCCTGCCAGCAATACAGTTGGCCATGTCCATTCTCATTGTTACTCATCATGGCAAAGTTGGAGTACTTGGGGCATGATGAGGAGCTGGCCTTGTCGTTGAGGTGACCCCAGGAATTCGTCTCTGGCCTAAAATGAGAGGGCCTCTAGCTAGGGCCAATGAAACTGTTGGCACAAGTAATTGTAAGATTGGGACACACTAGCAGAATTGATTTGGGATCTAGGAGAAAAAGTAGGGTTTCTCTTTAACTTTTCTCCAGACCACATCGTGTCTTCGATACTGTGAGAACAGACATGTCTTGTAACCTCGGAGATTTTCAGCCTCAAGAGCACTGGGGTTCTTAGAGTCGTCAAAGAAAACATCAGCACCACAGAAGGTTCCAGCTCTAGGCACGAGGCATCACGATCAACGGCTTTGTAGGCAGCAAAGCAAAACAGACACAGATGAGAAGAAATACCCTGCACTGGGACCCCTAGAATTGTTTTAAGATGATTTTGGAGAAATTGACAGCTTCATTATGTAGAGAGTGGAAGACTGAACAAAATATGAATCATTGCCATTCATCCGAACGACCCATTCAACGAAGGTGATAGAATTGCAGCATGATTGAGACTGAAGACTATAAAATCTAAGCGCTGGGTTCAAAACCTAGCTCTCTACACAAGTTATGTGACTATGAGTAAGCCATTTAACTGCTCTTGGGTCTCATGATTCTCATCTGTAAAATGGGGTTGTTTTGATTAAGCGGGACAATATGCATAACTCGCTTAAAACAGTGCCTGGCTGTAAAGTCACTAAATAAGCATTCATTTTCACCATTATAATCATTATAAGTCATTATTATCAGGACCTCATCATTATAATCATCACCACCATCGTCATTATTATCATTATTGAAACCATTAGCATCAGCAGCATCAGCAACATCAGCATCAGCAGCATCAGCATCACCAGCATTGCCAGCATCACCATCACCAGCTATCACTATCATCACGATCACAATTGTCCTCACAATCTTTACCATCATCATGTCACCACCATCAGCAGCATCAGCATCGGCAGCATCAGCATCACCAGCATCGCCAGCATCACCATCACCAACATTATCACTATCATCACGACCACAATCGTCCTCACAATCTTTACCATCATCACGTCACCACCATCATCACCATCACCAGTATTATTATCGTCACTGTCAGTAACAGCACCCGTAGAATGATGAGGACTGAGGAAATTAAGATTACACTGGCATTGTCCCCTCCATCGTGTAGATGAAGAAAGCAATGATCAGAGTTAGCAACTTGCTTGAGACCACACAGTCAGTCAGTCAAGACAGGGGCTGGTATTTGAACCCCGTTCTTTCATGCACTAAAATCTAATGCTTTTTCCAAAAAGAAGGTTGATATACAGCAAAGGGTATGTGAAACAGTAAATGAACAACAGTAAATACTGTAGGATAATATATCACCATTAATTTAAGATGTGGCGCTGCTACACGATCGATTGCTTTCAAA
>NW_006436812.1:946317-947174 GCF_000325575.1 Pteropus alecto | reverse complement strand
TTTTGAGATTTTTAAAAAATTTCCCACCTATAGATTAATGAGGTCACAAGAACAGAAATATTCTCTTGCATCTTTCCAGCCAACATCACATCGTTAATCTCCCCCGTGACCCTGAATTGTCTCTGGATTTTGGAGAAGGAAAACAATGTATTCACTTATTTTCCCGTAACTCACCCAGCATGTAAAACAAATAACTGGGCTGACATGTCTGAAGTGCTGTGTCATGGGCGAAACAAGGAGGGAAGACAGTCTTGCTCTTCTATTTATGGACTATAAACCCTTTACGGTGGCATTGATGAAGGGTTTATAGTCAGTACACAAGCTGGTTACACCATAAATTGTAATGTTATATGATAAACTGGGACTTTATAGCAGTAGTAGATATCAAAGAAAAAAATGAGTTGGAGTGTGAAAAGGATCTATCATCAAAGATACTTGCCTCAAGTTTAAATATTCAAGCTTGTTTTTGTCTTCATTTCATTCAAGCACGGGATAATTTATGTTCTTCTGAGTGAGGATTTATAGATTTACCTAGAGAACAACCGTGTAAAAATAAAAATAAAAATAAAAATAAAAACAACAGAAGGCACCCTGAATGGTGAATGGCACAGTCATGACGTGGATGAGAAATAGAAGAGAAACGCTGAATTATTCAAGCATTTGGGCTTTCTATTTTTATACTGGCAGATGACAGGTGAGGCTTCCCCCTCAGTTTGGGGCCTAATATGGCACTGTTGTAAAGACATCCTGGTTACTATATCGAGTAACGGAAAATATTTACAAGAGAAATGTGTTGAACGTAACTTAATTGCCTCCAGTTTACATTAAAGCTAAAAGCAGTAAAATGTCAACAAATG
>NW_006436812.1:921576-946297 GCF_000325575.1 Pteropus alecto | reverse complement strand
TTCTGTCCTTATCCATTACAGAACCGAAATTGCTAATATTTACTTATTACTTATTTATATTTTCATTTGAAAGTAAAAATAAGCTCATTTGCCATAATAACAGCTTAATATTTCCAGCACTAAGAAACTGTCTTTTTAAAAGATTTCTATTAATGACCCCTCAGAAAGAGAAATCAAAGAGTTTTCACTTTTTGCATATGGAACATGAGGAAAGCACTATTGACTTAGAACGTCAATTTAGAACATGGTGCTTCCCAGGTCTTTAAAAGATAAAGTGCCCTGAATTCATAGAGGAAAGGAAGGGCTTTGATATAATGACTAAAACCACCTTGCAAAGAATAAGAGTTTAAGAGGACCCATTCCAGAATGTAGGCGTTCAGCCTCGCATCGCATCTGCAAGTCTGGCATCATTTGGGGTTGACCAGCTAGAACATCCCAAGTACCCTGGCTGGAGGCTGGAGGGACTGTCTGCTCTGAGTTCAGGTGCCCAAGTTCCTCCAGTTTAAATCAGTGGATGTTCTTTGGCAGATGTCAGAGCCTGAATTTCCACAGGTTGCTTGTGCCTGGATTCCCGGAGGCCCTGGGACACTATTTATACTCTCCTAATTTTCTCCAAGACCTTTTACAGACCTGAAGATCATCTCCCTTGGCCTTGACCCAGTTATCTGGTTTCCCTTTCCATAAGCAGCTTTAGCAGATCACCCACACTTCTGTCTACCCTGACCCCTCTTAACTCAAATCAGTACAAGAACGACCCAACCTCCCAGCTTTCCTGGGACTGAGAGACTTCCCAGGATGTGGGACTTACATCCAGGAAATTTTCAACAAACTACGATGTATTATTGGTCATGCCGTGAGTGACCCCGAATTACCAGGAGTGGCTGAGATACAGAACTTCAATTAGCAGCTGTACAAATCTAAGTGAGACTCAGAGGAGAGAATGAGGGGGTGAGAAAGGTATAGAGTACTCTGTGCCGAGGTGAGGCTGTGGGTGAGGGGTAACTAACTAGCTGATGGGGTCTGAAGCAGGGAAGGAAAATCAATATCGCCTTGGGTGACAATTCTGATTGATTGGAAATGGCCACCTGGAGTTATGTGTCGAGGAGTATTCTGAGGCTATTTAACGAAAGAAATGTGAATGATAAACACGTTGGAAAATGATAATATCAAGTATACCACTGAGAGAGAGAGACAGAGAGACAGAGTGAGAATTGACCAAGAATTGGTTGCAATGACCATTTATTTAAAAGTTAATTTAAAATTAACTTTTAAAAACTCTTACTAAATAAACTAGAAGCATTCACAATCAATGGAGAAAAATGGGCAAGCATAAAACTTTGACAGAGACTATGTTATGACCTTTTTTCTATGCATAAATGTATTCCTAACAAATAACACTGTGTACGGCGTTTGCCAACCTCTTGTTTTTTCCTTTTTCAAAAGACTACATTTTGAATAATATTTCTGTCATTAAATACTATTCTACAGCTTTATTGTGGATGGCTGCAGAGTCTATTATTACCTAGAATATGCCCAAATTTGCTTAACAGCTCTCCTATTGTTTCACATCTGATTGCTAATATTCAGCCATTTTTGACCTATACACATGGCCGTTGCCAATGATTCAACCTAATGACACATTTGCTTCTACCCCAACCTAATAAAACTCAAAAATATTATGTAAGACTAATGGCAATGTGCATTCTTGGAGTACGGTTTGCCTATTTCCATGGTTATTTCCTTAGGGGGAATTTCTGAAAGTGAATTTACAAATGTAAGGATACATTCTAATCCTAAGGACAAATCATCCGATTTCGGTGCTGGAGGGAATCTGTTAGGTTAGCCTCGCTTGGAGTAGCAAAAGAAAAGCCATCTGTGAGGCTCGATGACGTGTTCAGAGCTGGGGACAGCTAACAGAACGCCATGGACAATGACTCGCAAAGTCACCTCTTCCAATCTAAGCACAGTCCTTTCAGGCCCCACGTACCAACCTTAAAATAAATAAAAGCGTCTGATCTTCTTGCCAAAAATGCAGACCTGATGGAGGCAAGCATGGGCATCCGTGACCAACATTTGGAGGGCGAGGCCGTGGAGAAAGGGCACGGTTGGACCACCCTGTGATGCTGAGTCAGAATGAGGTTCGTCCGATTGCAAGCATATAATCCCATTCCAGCTTCACCCATTTATTACTTAACTAATATCTGTTACTTAAGTTCGAGGGCAGAGAGGGCAAAACAACGTCTTTAAACTGTTTCGCTATTTTCATTTAAATAAATGCATTCAAAACTATAATCTCTATCCCTACCCAAATCCGCTATTTTTCTCACGTATCTTTAAACATTATTATGTGTTAAATTTTATCCATAGGCCACCAAAAACCATCTTATTTATTAACTTATTTATTAACATGGCAGATTCTGGTAAAGACAATATTTGAAGATATTCTGAGGTCTCTTTTTCATCTCCTCCTAGCGTATGAGAAAAATAAGATCTGATAAACATGATTTTTGTTTCAACATAACTGCACACTACACGTATTTAGAATTAAGTGGTAAGTACAGTCATTGCCTTAGAATCTGCTCCAGCCTGGGAAAGCTTGTGCTGCCCAAGGGTCAAACTTTCTTAATAATCGCGTCTATGCCTTGGTCATCTGCTTTTATTCTCACACAGGCAGGTAGGTGTTGGTTCGCAAACTAGCCCAGGATAAGGAGGACAGGGAGACACTGAAGGAAGGAAGGTCGCTCCAGATGGGCAGGTGGCGGGCTTAACAGGGAACTTACCAATGAGGCTTGTCTGGGGTCAGCCACAAGACGAGTGGTCTCCACGCCGCCTCCAGAATCTCAAAAGTTTCTCGAGAGGCCTCAATTGCGTTCACTCACGTATCCAGTCCAGATGGTGTCCACAGCACCTTACTCTCTCAAGACTGTGAATGAAAATGGCCCCAGCCCTGGAAACAGCGGGCAGACAGTATATTCCAAGCGGGGAGGAGCCTCCCGTTGCCGGGGGCCATCTTGCTGGTCAACCCGAGGTCACGTCCTCCCGATGACCTCCTCCAGCACTTTCCCAGAATTCCGCCTCTGGGCGTCCTAGTCAGGCTCTGTCACAAGCGCAGCGATCTCAGTTCTCGTCAGCTTGCGCCCTCTTGCTTTGCAAAACCGTGCACGAAGGTCTCCGGCGTTTTATCCTGCTATGGCACCACGGTCTGCAGCCCCCAAAGCTAGCAGAGTGGGCACCTGTGTGTCCTCTAACCTAGGCTCTTCCTCAGACTTCGTAAGGTGAGCTTCAGCCTCTAGCCGGCCATTGCTGGCAACCTAATTGCCCACAGTCGGGCCAGCCTGCCGCAGCCGCAGCCGCCCAGGTCCTTTCTCTGCTACGGTGCATGCGCTCTGCACAGCTCCTCCAACAAGCATGTCAGACCAGCCGGCGTTGACCGGGTGCCCTCGTCTTCACCGGGAAGTCCGCAAGCATCTGACAGACTGGCCAGCCCTCCCCCACGTAGAGGCCATGGCCAGCTCGAGATGCCCCCACGGATGCCTCCTTCCCAAGACTCGTTTCTTCTGTCTCCTAACTGGCTGGCCAATTGCGGCTTGGAAAACTGGACCCCGTACCGGGAAGGCGAAGAGAAACAGAAGAGAGACGACAACCATTCCAGATGGGTGAGTGGCATGTTTAAGAGGCAGAACTTCTTAGGAAGCTTGCCTTGGGGCAGCTGAAAGACAAGCAGATCTCTGCACCCACCCTCCAGAATCTTAAAAGTTTCTGTCGAGGCCTTAACGGAGGGGCTCAGCCCCGTGCACAGTCCAGGTGGTCTCAACATCGTCTTACTCTCTCAAAGCCACCTGGTTGACACAGCTCACACTATGGAAAGGGTGGGTAGAATGTACATTCTAAGGACAGGGGCAGGTGGTGACGACCCCCAGTGTCCGTGCCCCGCTTGCAGCTCAACCTGCAGTCACATCCTCCCCCGTGACCTCCTCCAACAGCAGGTGAAGTGTTAGATTCGTTTCACAGATGAGAACGCTGAGACCATGGACGTGTGACAGCTGGTCCATGTTCGCCCAGAACACTTGTCATGGAGCTAAGACGGCAAGTCCCATTTCTCTGTCATAGCATTGTGTGCTTTACGGAGGAGCAGCGGGAGCATCAGATGGTTTATAATCCAGAGATGTCTTTAGTCTAGTCTTATAAACGGGAATGCCTTCTGTCTGCCTCCTGCTGCTCCCGTGGTTTGTATCGCTCACACGACACTCGACTGACTTGTCCGGCTCGGATTTTTTTCTCTTTAAACCAGTGGTTCTGAATTTGTGTTAAAATCATTTGGGACGGTGCCTAGAAATTGGTATTTAGAAACATGAGCACTCCAGGTGATGCTGGGACACGTTCTGGTACGAGAACCTCTGCTTTGCCAGCATCGGGGTGACCCGAAATCCTGTTAGAAATTCAGAATCTCAGTCCCCCGCACCCTTCACAGTCAGCATCTGCGTGACAATGGCACCGTAGTATTTGTGTGTGCATCAGAGTTTGAGAAGCACTGTACGGGAAGGGCAGATGTCTGCCTTGTTCATTTTTAGATGTGGATCATCTCTGACCACACTCAACCTGAGGTTGAGAACTCAACTGACCCCGCAGAAAACAATGAATAAGTAAAGCGACATAACAGTCTTACCATTTAGGTGTGAAGAAGCATATATGATGCCCGATGACTCATCCAAAGGGTCTGAATGTCATGGTAGAACATTATGAAATTTAGCACATAGTTTTGAGGAAGCCGAAGGGACCCCAGACGGTATTGGGCTTTGTAATAGTGGGAAAAGGCTTGAGAATTAAACGGCCTCCCTACTTGCTGTATGATCTTGGGTAAGTGACCTAACTTCAGTGAACTTTGCACGGTTTTGCTGGGAATGAAACAAACTTTTGTATGCAAATTGGCTCATGCATGACTGGAGCTCAGTGAATGACAGCTCAGATGTTAGGCGTGGTGTGATCTTGGGAAAACATGTTTAAAATCTATGGAAATCTTTTTTCTACATCCTCAAAATGGGGAGAAAGGTGGTAGAGATGCCTCAGTATTAAATGAGAAAACTCACTTTTTTTTTTAGAAGCGTAGATAAGATGCCTGGCACCTGGAAAACGCCGAGTAAACATTTGTTATCGTCATCATTATCATTTATGACATATATATTTGGATTGGTCTTGACTGAGTAATTCGGCCTCAAAGAAACTTTTATTGCTTCTTGTCTTTCCTACTCTTCCTTTTCCATTTCCTCCCATTCGTAAAGCTGTATTTTCTTTGTTTTCTCCTTTTCCCTGACGACCCTACAAAACACCACCCTCGATTCGTTCAGACATCACATCATTATTGTGTTCTTAATGATCCTCTCCCCCAATTTCTGGCATCGGGAAGGGGGAAGAGGGATTTGACTAGGGAACTAATCTTGGTGGTATGCCAAGATTTTAATCACCAGGAAGAAACCGGCAGTGATGGGAGTCGCCAGCAAAGGACACTTGAAAAACAGGTGACAATGACACAATTCCACGTCGTAACAAGAATCGAGGTAGGGATGGGCCGGAGTGTGAAAGTCCAGTTTAGAGAAGAAAGATGGCAAAAGACCCCATCTTCCCGCGACTTCCCAGCTCCGAACAGCTAGACCTGAGGCAGCTACTTAATATATTAGATCTCATTTCTTAGCAAGCATTCCTTCTGAATGAACAGTTTTTGGATCTATGGCTCCTTTTTTTTTTTTTTTTTTTTAAGAAAAATAGACATTTCCAAAAGAACAAATTAGCTAGCCGCTTCCCCTTCCCCTTCTCCCTCTACCCACCCCAAGTCAGAGAGTCACTCTGCAGCCTCTCCCTCTCCTGCATGGAATTACCCAATTACCTTCTAAATTATAGAAGGAAAATCTTCCCCGCCAACTGTTCGTGGCAGGGCCAGGATGCACAGTGTTTCAAAACTGAAGGAAAAATGTAAACAAAAGAATCCCGCAGAAGAGGGGGCAAGCTGTCCACATATGCAGATCCCAGCGGCTTTGATCAAAGGCGGAATTGCTTCCCCAATGAATGAAGCCAGAGCAACTAATAAACTCAGGCTCTAATTGCTGGCTGCAGATGTATTAACTGAAGCAAATGCGATGCCGGCAACCATTAATTATCTAATGAGGCCAGCAGTCTTCTGATGAGGTGGGGGCTGATTAAATATTAAAGGATGGCATATGGAAAGTGCCAGGAACAAAAGATTTCAATCTGAAAAAAAAAAAAAAAAAAAGATGAACGAAGGGTGGGGAAAAAAAAGAGTGTGTTCGTTCTTTTCTTTCTTTCTTAAAGACAAAAGCTATCCCTGTGTCTGAGAAAGGTAATTAAAGCCCCATGCTAGCACAAGTCTCAAAGTGAGTTCGGTGAAATCTGACTTCTGAAGCTTTAGCGCAGATGAAAAGGTTTCACATTAAAAGGGGGTGACAGAAACATTCCGATGTTAAAGCAGTTGCCTCTTTGTTTAACCCTTAGAGCTAGGGCGAGTGTCTGCTGCTTTCCATTCCATGGAAATGAATTTCCCCCCCGATGGAAACTAGACAGTAGGCGTGTTCATGGGTAGGGTCCCTGTGGAAGTTGTTCCCAGCTCGGTCTTGAAGCTTCTCCTGTAGGGCTTGCAGAGTGAATCATAAAAGGAGTGACTCTTTACAGGACTCTAGCAATATGCCTGGCACCCTGCTAAGTGCTTGGCAGACGTGATTTCATTTCATCTCCAAAATAACTTGGAAGATAGGTATTCTCCCCATTTCAAAGTCAGGACATTTGAAACTTAAAGGGGCAAAGTGACTTGCTCAAGGTCATGGAGCTAACAAGGAGCAGATCTGAGATTTAAATGCAGGATATCTAATATCTTAGCTCATAACGATGGCATCATATGGCTCCCCAAATAAGGTCGGTTTGTTGGTCAAGTACTACATGAAGCATTCTTGTTTGACACCTGCTTCCTGTAGAGAAGGAGGGAACATATGTAAGTGGTTTTCTGATTGTTCCTTGAGAAGGACCAACTGTCTTCTATGAAGCTCTCTGGCCTCCAGGAAGTTTTGGGGTGACGAGATGTTGTTTTTCTGGGTCCGAGGTGTTTCTTGGGGGCAGACAGAAATATAGTACTTAAATTAGGACAGTTCTAGGCAAGCCAGATAGGTATAAGATAAAAGGTATAAGGTATATCTTATACCTTAATAGGTGTAAGATAGAAGTTTATCCGGGTTTTCTTAATTTAAAACCTAACCTATGTTTGGGTGACGTTATTACCAGATTTAAATCCAACTTGCATTCAAGAGGGATATAACTGAGAGGCAGGGATGTAGTAAAAAGATGACATTTGAGTGCTTTGGGTCACCGTGCCCATGTTTGTCATTTTCTCCTCCAGGTCAATTTCTTGTCTAGAAATTGAAGGGATTGATGAAGTGACCAATCTCTACATTTTCTTGCAACATCAAATTCCTATGAGTCCAAATGGGAGAAAATTGTCATTAGTGTCAGTAACCAACATTCATAGAGCACTTTGCAGTTTGGAGAATACTTTATATTTCATTTTCTAATTGTATTCTTATGCATTCTTGAGATATAGGCAAGCTTTTAAATGTTATGTTGAGAAAAGTAACACTCATTAATTGGGAGCTGTTATAGAAAAATTTTAAAGCAAGTCTGCATTAAAAATAAATCAAGTCATAAGTTAAAACCATAGACATTTCTCTCTTGCCCATTGCAGTTACCTAGTGTTCCATACTTTGCGCATTTTAATGGAGGCAAAATATATTTGAAAATATCCAAACTTAAAAGTGGCTTATTGGGTCTTTGTGTTGAAAAGAAGACCCCTTATTTTATTCAATCAGTTCCCTTCTCTTCCTCAAATCTGTAGCCCAGCATCCCCTAAAGTAGATTCCAGAGCAAACCGCTTCAGCAAGGTGTTACAGAAAAAAAGAGAGAACAGCTTCTATACTAACTATAGGTACATTTAATTTAACAACATGGATGAATCTCAAAACATCATCATGAGTGAAAGAGCAGATTCATTTTAAAGAGGCAAAATTGATCTGCGGTGGGAAAAAAATGCCGATGGTGATCTTTGCTGGTTGGTGGTGAAAAAAAAATATATAAGAAAAAATGGTTTCTTCTGGGTTCGTGAGTAGGAGTGGGGATTGACTGGAAAGGGGCATTCAGAAACCTGGGGTGACAAATTTGGGTCATACAGATCTATGCGTTTGTCAAAATTCTTTAAAAATTTAAATTTAAAATTTTAATTTAAGTTTTAAATTTAATTTTAGCTTAAAAAATCTTTAAAAGTTCTTAAAATGTGTGCATTATACTTTGAGTAAGTTTCACCTTAATAAATAACAGAATCATACAATAAGATTAAGTCTACTAAGATTAAGTCCATGCTAAAGTGTTTATCTTTGAAGAATTTTGAGGTACTGCAATTTATTTTGAAGGGCCTCCAAATATAAGATGGGCTAATAAATGGATAAAAGGATAAATAGATGTATGGAGGGATAAGTAGATAGATAGATGATAGATAGATAGATAGATAGATAGATAGATAGATAGATAGATAGATAGATAGATAGACAGACAAATAGATAAAATGTTGGGTGAATGGATAGATGGATGGATGGACAGATGGACAAATGGATGGATGATAAAACAAATAAATCAAAGTCTAAATTGTAGAATCTAGGTGATGAATACATGGGTATTCACTTTACAATTGTTTCAACTCTTCGATTTGTTTGCAAATTTTCATAATAAAATAGTGGGTAAAAATAAACAGATCATAATCTTAAGAAAGGTTTTATATTTAGGAAATGCCACATGTTATTTATCCCTAACACTTCCCCTTGGGGGTGTTTAGAGCTCAGAAACATATTAAAGGCTTTAAATCATGTAGTAAAACAAAGTAAATAAACGTATTTAGCCTAATATTTTCTAAACATATTTGATTATGAAACTCTTGGTTTTATTTACATTTTTTGTTTGTATTCGTGGTGCATCTTTAGTTCTTTACTACCCTTTAAAGGCATACTACCACATCAGAATGCAACATTAATGTGCAGAATCAGGTATTCCATAAGAATGTAAGATATGGTAGTTATTAGAATCAGAGTTCTTTCAAAATTGGGCAGAGACGTTTTCATATTTTGAGCCAGAGTTTGCTCACCTGTAAATTGTGTAATATGATCTTTTCTTGCAGGAATGTCATGAAAAGTAAATGAGGTAATTATGAAATGTGGCTACCCGTAAGGAAGGATAGATGATGTCAATAAAATTCATTGTTATTTTTTAAAAGTCTGAGCAGTGGAGCAGCGAGTAGGCTAAACAAAGATGAATCCATACCAAGGCACACCACAGTAAAAAAAAAAAAAAAAATCAAAATAGCAAATATTCAGAGAAAAAATTTAAATCTCCACAGGAAAAAAGATAGTAATGTATGAGTAACACTGTATAGACCGAGTCCAAACTTATTCACCTCGGTGAAGTCCAGAAGAAAATGGAGTTATGTCTTCAAAAATTCTGGGAGAAATTAGAAGCTACCCACATGCCCATCAACAGTAGAATGAGTAAAGGAAATGTGGCCTATTCAGGCAATGGAATAATACACAGAAATGAGAGAAATGATCTGCAGTTATATACACCAATATGAGTGGAAGGAGCCAGACACAAAATAGTGCATACCTTATTATTTTATTTACATAAAGCAGAAAAAGGGACAAAGACGAACGCACGCTGTTGGAAATAAAAGCATTGGTTATCATTGTGTTGGTGGAAGGAAGGAATGAGAGTGAGTAACTGATAGAGTGAAGATGGCTTTGGGTATTATGAATACTCTGTTTCTCGATCTAAACTTTCTATCCATAAGAGTTACCCTCATTAAGCCAGCTAGCTGTAAAGCTCCAATATCAAACCGAAAGACCTGACTACAAATCCACAAGTCTTAAAATGCAACATTTGGCATTCTTAACCGATAAAAAGACAGACTGAGGAGAAAGGAATCACAGAAATCAGAAGAAAACTCTCTGAACTAAAGAGAAACATGAACGGTTAGGTCAAAAAGACTCGCAACTTCTCGGCACGCGGTCAATCCTAGTGAAATATCCAAATCTCGAAGATAAAAATAATTTTTTTGCACACTTTTTGATGACAAGGACAGATTACAAACAAAGAGGAGAGAGTCAGGTTTCCAACTGCTCATCTACCACACTTAATAGCCTATGGAAATAGCTAGCAGAAATGAACAACGATGAAAATATTATACATCTAGCCAAAATGTAACTCATTCAAGAGCAGAGGAGAGTCTGTTTGAAGAAGTTGACTGAAGACGTATCTTAACCAGGAGAAAATGAGATGAAAAATGAATATCGCTAGATAGGAAAAGACAAAGTATTCCACAAATAGAGCAACGAGTCTTGGGATGTAATTATGCCTAATGGGTTGATGATACTATGACTAGGAATTAGAATCTGTGCTTAGACAAGAATTCTCAAAACGGAAGCACACACTTCTGTTTTGATAATCTGGAAACATGTAATGATACCTGGGAGTTGAATTTTTAAACGACCTCAACAAAATGCAGGAGTTGAGAGTGTCAGGGTAGGGGTGGGGCTTGGGGGAGCATATTCCAAGACCTTGGAGGGTGACAGTTAATGGACAAGTAGAACAAGCAGCATGATGAGAAATATTACTTCTGGCGCTTGAGGTAAAATATAGGTTTCCATATGGCCGTTCAGAAAGGAAAAGCTAGTGGGAGGTACTTCAGGGCAGCAATTCCAAAGTACTCAGAAGGATACAAAGGCAAAAGTCAATCGCAACATCTTGAATCAAGGTTGGTTGTTGCCCAGACCTGAGTGTTTGGATGGGTGGAAATGCCAGTTGGATGAGCAAGCATGTTGCAGAACGCGGAGGTGGTCCCTTCGCTGTCTCTGGAGGGGAGGAGGTGTAGGAAGGAAACAGGTGCAAGGAGAAAGGACAGCATCTCTTCAAAAAAAGACAGCATCTCTTGTGTCAAGAGCTATGGTGAGTGGACGTTGGAACACAAATTGCATTTTCAGAGAGGAGAAGTTGCAAAGATACCCCCTGGGCAGTCAGAGAAAGACGGCTGCAAAATAAAACCCAACAACCCGCAGCTGCAAATCTCTTCGGTGTGACCGAGGTGCTGAGAGGTTTTACTGGCAAAAAGAGGGAAGTGTCAGATTCTGGGAAGCACGTCACCCCCCAAAACCAATTTGCCCGAAGTGTAAGAACGAGCCTCCCCCTCCCCAACCCACATTTTATTTTTCGATAATCCCCCTCTTTGTTATAATCTTCTTAATAACCATCTGTTTGCCTTTAGGCAGAGGCTTCTTAAATTCCAATATCAGGCTATTTTTATCATAGAAGAATATGTAAAGCAATAGAAAACAGTTTAATGGATTTTCGAGCCCGTGGCGCTCTTTAGCACGCTTTCCATAATGAAATCCAGTTACAGGCATCCATGTTGCCACAGCTGACTGTTCACAGAAATGAAGAGCAAACATTTCCTTCGTGTAAGACATCCCGGCAAAGCAGAGTGGAAGAGACCCACCTGTGACACTCACCTGGCATTGGAGGATTGTCACCTGCGGTTTGGTTTGGTGAAACCCAGTGGCATTTGGGAACGTATTGTGCACCTGGCTTCTGGGAAATGGACAATGGAAGATGGTTTTCAATGGAAAAAGACCCAGATTGAAAAATGACTTTTCCTGGGGAATTACCATTACGGAAAACCCTGAAGATTTCATGAGTTACTATTGGGGAAAGGTATACTGCCAAGAGGCTGATGGCCTTGATGTTTGACTGCCATACTTCAGGACACATTCACTAAATTGTTTGTTGGTTTGAATTAACCAATTATGTCTTCAAACCTTGGTAGAATAGCCTAAAGATACAGAGGAAAATTAGCCTTGTGGGCCCTGGGCTTTGTTAGTTGGGGAGGCTCTGTGTAACAAGGTGGATAACAAAATGTTCTACATTTTTGAAATCTGTAAACCCTAAATTATACCCAAGGAGATGCAAACTTGAACGAGTACAGGAATGTAAATTTAGCTGCATACGCTGTATTTGAATTATGGGAGCTGGCTGGGTGTTTTGCGAAGTCTTGGGAAAGGATCGTGGAATAATTTAGGCAACCTGTAAATGCAGCCTGGCCCCTGAGTGTCTGTGTGTCCTAAGATCCATGATGACATTGCATTGGCCCTGTAAATGAAGGACACCTCTGGCCCTCTTTCAGAAAAGCCTGACACAACAAGGCCGTTACGCACGTCTTGGGTTCTTAGTCTTGAGTCTCCAGGAAACTGTTGGCAGAATTGCTGTCCTCTGACCGAGAACATTAGAGCAGGGAGAAACAATTGAAGCAGAGGCTAAAATACATTGAGTTCTTACTGCGTGTCGTGATAAGACTTTTTGATATGACCTCACTGGTTTTGAAATTCTATCTATGGTCGTTTCTATTACTATCCCCATTTTAAAGAAGGAAAAACTGAGATTCAGAGGGACTAACTGATATAGCCAAGTTTTACTATTATTCAAGTGTTGACACTTGTACTAGACTTGTTTAGAGTCAGCTCGACTCCAAACCCAAGCTCTTGAACATCTTGTTTTACTGCTTTCTTAGTGATGATCAAAATCTGACTTCCTATTTTTAGATGGCGCCATTCAATGAGAGATGGCAGGACTTGTCAAAGGACACATTGATTTATCGGCAGTTGAGATTAAAACCTAGATCTCTTTGTGAAAATTATTCTTTATAAATTCTCTATAAATCTACAGATGGGGCCAACTACTCACTGGGAAAGTGTGTCCCCTGGAGTGTCTTTTACTAACTACAGAGAAAAGTTGACTGCATTGCTCTCCAAACCTATGGCATTGTTGAATATATAGCGTTGGTTTTGAAAAAGAGAATGTGAATGAAAGAAACAGTAGGGTTTATACTGATCTCTTGAATCAGCTTAAGTCACCTTTGTTCTCATTGAAACAGGCTCTGAGTGGATACAGAATAAGCAGCTGCCTAAATGATATGATTTGAGAAGTACCAGAAGTATCCTTGCCCTCCTCAAATTACCTTCTGTTGCTCAGTCATAGTGTCTGCAAAGATTATTGGGCATTGCTCCTTTTAGTTAAAGCCTATATGCATTTATTCACTCATTTGCAGTAGCTATTTTGTTCAAAATTTTAATTGTGATAAAGTACACATACATAAAATTTACCACCTTAACTGTTTCTAAGCGTGCCGTTCTGTGGTAGTAAGTATTGTTGCGTAACCGCCATCCATCTCCAGGAGTCTTTTCAACTTACAAAACTGAAACTCTGTACCTGTCAAACACTTACTCCGCGTTTCTCATCCTCCAAGTTCCAGGTAACCACCATGCTACATCTGTCTTTATGAATTTTGACCACTCTAGTGGAATAGAAGTGGAACCATACAGGATTTATTTGTCTTGTTATGACTGGTTTATTTTACTTAACATAATACCCCCCTAGGTTCACCCATGTTGTAGCATATGACAGGATTACCTTCCTTTTTAAGGCTGAATAATAGTGACTGTATATAGCACATTTGGTTTATCCACTCATCTGCTGATGGACAAATGGTGGATCGCTCCCGCCTTTTGGCTATGGTGAATAATTCTCTATGAACACGGGTGTACAGATATCTCTTTGAGACCCTGCTTTCATTTCTTTTGGGTGTATATCCAGAAGTGGAACTGTTAGATCATGTGGCTACTCTACTTTTAATTTTTTGAGGAACCTCTATACTTTTTTTCAGCTGTAAATATGCACTGCCAGGAGGATACAGGTATGCATCAGCCATGAGCCTTCTAGATCACAGGTTAGTTGGGGAAGCAAATGAACATCAAATGTAATGACAGTAATTAGGCTAAAAGAGGCGATGAAGAACTGGCTAAGAGAGCATGGGAGCTCTGAAGAAGGTGAGCCTAGCTCCTCTCAGAGAAAGCAAGGGAGGCTTTCAAGGAGGTGGTAGCATCTGAAGTGAATCTTGAGTGTGTGTTCGCTGAAGAGGGAGGCTTTTTATCCTGGAGAAGAGATGCCTCAGGATCCATGACTGTTGTCATCAAGTCTCTCAAGAGCTATCATGTGAGAGACTGAGCAGATGTCTTCTGTGTAACCCCGTACGGAGGGAAGACAGACTTCAGATCAGTAGAAGAAAGAGATTGCCCCACATTTGAGCTGTCCGGCACTAGTACAGGCTGTCATAAGGCAGAGAGTTCCACGTCACATTTCCAGTGACAGCCTGTCAGAGGGTCTCATTCAGCAGTTGGGGTAGATCTGATCATTCCTGAGACCTCTTCCAACTTGTGGATTCGATTATTCTAACGCTGGTTCCACTGAAGCCTCTCTTAAGATTCAAATTTATTGTCATATGTTTCCCTTTAAATTAGCTCTTATAAGTATACCTACCTATTTCTCTCTATATGTAATATATGTTCCATAATATTATATCTGAGTGTGGATATATATAGATATAGATCCGAATGCATCTTCTAAGTGATATAATAATAACAGCTGTCATTTATTAAGCACCCTACTTTGTAATTGAGCTAAAAGAGGCAATGAAGGACTGGCTAAGAGCATGGAAGTACTGTTTTAAGAATATTTTTTTATCTCATTTAATTTTCACATTAGCATTGTGAAAAGTAAATGCATTGCCCGCTGTCATCAAACCCACTTCACAGACCTGAAACCCGTGGCAGAGAAGCTGAGCGAGTCACTTATCTACGTTCACACTATTGACTGAGTTGACATCTGACCTTTTTCCCCAGAGGCTGGACTCTATGCTCAACCCTACAGTCTCTCAAGTGTGTTCGCTATGCTATATAGTCTTTCTTGGTAGGGCAGTTTTTAAATAATGGTTACCATAGACCGTTATTTTAAACAAGTGTTACCATAGGCGTTATTTCATTAATTCTCTCCATGATCCTTTCAAGCATATATTATAATGCCCTCATTGAACCAGTGAGAAATGGAAACCCACTGGTCTACCATCACATGTGTGAAGGCGGAAATTAAGGCAGACCTGTCTGCCTCCTGAAACCATTAACTGATATTTTCCCTCCACGTCAAAGCCCTGTCAGTTCCTCCAGCATCCTAAGACTAGAAAGGGCATCTTGTTTTCTATGACTGCACGAGATCAGATTATAAAATAGAAAATGGCATACAATCATTCTGACAGATGTTTAGTTTTAACTCACCCTACCCCTCACTCTACCCTGCCAGAAGAAGCACGTTCTTTGGAAGTTTTGTGTGTAGATGAATTGTAATTTTAACTGCCTTTTCCCCAGCTAATGCATCACACAAAAGACATCGTAGAGGGCTTGGTCATAAAATGGATTTTTTTTTTCTTATTTTTAATGTTTACTGCTGGAAAAGACCAAGTTGAAAATCAAACACATGGGTCTCATGACTTTAATCAGGAGGAAACTCGCTAATCAATTTCTTTTTTAACTTTAAATTTAACAACTTAACCACTTGGCAATTTAATTAACTTTTTAAACACAACATAAACCAGCCTGTGGGCCTTTCTGCTGCCGTACGTACTTAATTGTGGCAAATAGCCTAAGAAGTGGCAAGAAAAACAGATGAGACACCTTTATGGTGAAAGAGGCACCATCTGTAGTTACCAGCGAGGAGATTTTGTCACAATCTATTCTCTGGAAGTGTAACTCAAGACTTTGAAATGGCCCTCTGTTGGCTTTTCCTTGAGAGTTTAATAATGGCATCGCGACAACCGTTAGGGGGAAAATAATACTACAAATCCACGGGAGCAGAATTTATTCCTGGTGAGTCCTAGGGAGGGCTTGTATATTCTTCTAATTAATTAATTAATTCAACAACATGTCTTTGGTACTAACTATTGGAATAATTTTAAAGAAGAAATAAAACGACAATATCTAGGCTTCCAAAATACTGAAAGTCGAACGGGAGGACATAGACATTAATCCAGCGAACAAAAACACAACCCTCATTCCCATGTACTGAGCATCGTTACTGCCATTCTTTCTGCCAGGAGATGTACTGGTGTTATTATGATGCTGGATCCAAGTAGATAGTATTATTTGCCCATTATCTAGAAGGAAAGGAGACAGAGAAGGGTTATAGAAATTATTCGAAGTCCCAGAACTAAGTTACCTGGCTGATATTCAAATGTAGGTTAACTCATCCACTAAGCCAACATTTGCCAAATTTGAGTTATTTGCATGCCACGGTTATCTCTTACGCTATGTCCACGTCTCGCCTGAATGATTATTTATTATTTTTTTCTTAATAAACCGTAGCCCCATTTTCAGCAGCCGGGTATTGGAGATCAAAGGTTTGATTTAACCAAGGTGACTGGCCCAACAATTAAATGGCTACTTCGAAACCTCATGTTCTTCACCGCTTTTTTTCACTTGCCAACTCAAAAGGGATCAGAAATTTTAGAACAAGAACTACAAGAACCTTATAAGTTTTTGAGTTTTACAGTTTCCCACGTTTATTGTATTTTTTTTCTCTCTACCGTTTTCCCACAGACATTGTAAGATAAGCAAAATAAGGCTCACGTGCTTATTTGGGGGAACTAGGAAGAAAGCCACAGCTAGAGAGTCCTAATCATTACAGTTGTATAAAATTAGTAAACAGAAGATTCCAGGGTCATCTCGGTCAAACACAGCTTTGTCTGACTCTGTTATTATTCCTGTTATGATCGAGGTTACACTTCTTTTCATAACTCACCATCTCCGACTCAGTTCTTGTTCCGTTTCGACTTTCTCTCATCAGAGGGTGCAGGTGCCTCACACCTCGCTGTATTATTCTCCTCCGACTGTCACCTCTTCAGGCAACATTAATCAGTTTTACTAGAAATATAAATAGGTCTCACTCCCCCGAGCACTGCTGAAAAATCATTTTATTGGTGATGGCCCTTCCCTACCTTACAATGAAACTTGTGGTGGATCGAGGTTCCATCACTTATTCTTTCGAAAAGAAATAAAACGGTTCAGTCACCGCTTTGTGGGTCTTGCTCCTTTTGTTATGATAATTAGATGCTTTAAAAATCTTGGTTTTCCCTAGAAGTCATTCTGAATGTCAACACTGTAAGGGATCTGGGTTGGAAATGGAAGGGGGCAAGTGATCAGGAATCCACCCTGGATCCAACCCAAATAGCTAGGTTTTCCTTTAAGTGCCCATTTTCCAAGTTAGTGAATTATGCTGTTATTGTTAAATCAGTATTCCATGTCTTCAAGAACAGAGTCGGATGGGTATGCACCTAATACGATTCTTTATTTTCAAAAAAAGTGGACACTGATGACCCAAAAGAGAGTAATAGACTCACCCGTGTAGACATGGGACGTGATAGGCAAAGCCGGAACTTAGACCGAGCCCTTCTGCAGCTCCGATCCACTATACCCTAAGATTGCCACTTAGGAATGAGGAAGCAAGAATCAGGCGTTTTCTTCTCTATGGCCTATTTTTCTTTGACAGAGAGTCGATTTCATGGGTAAAATGAGAGGTTGTTCTCGATGGTCTCTGAGGTCACACACAGCTCTCAAATTCAGTGATTCTCTCTCTCTCTCTGTCTCTGAACTTTTCTTTTATTCCCCTGTGGTGTGGGATGTAATGCAATGTGCTACAATATGAGAAAAACTTTCAAAGTCTTAGTGGATCCTAAATAGACTCGTTTAATCTACACAGGGATTTGAATCCTCACGTAAGACATTTTGCTTAATTAAGCCACATTCAAACATGAAAAAGTCATGTTCATACAAACTTAAGGATCAGATTTACAACTGCTGAGCACCTAGATAGTATGGATTAGTCTCAATTAGCCACATCCCGATTCTTGCAGAGAAAAGGTCACCCGATTTTTCAGTCCTTTAGTTACTTAAAATTCAAGTCAGCCAGCTCAACCCTAGTCAGATGTTTAAAAGGACACTTGGTTTATCACGAAGCCTTCATGGAGAACGTAAGATTCATTCATTCATGTAACAAATACATACTGAGCACATTGTGCCATTATGTGTATTCGGCACGAGGGATGTACACCGATAATGAAGACCAGTCTGCTTCCTGCCTCTTGAACGTGGCCGTTTAATGAGGTTTCAGGAGACTGGATGCTGATAAAAAAAACAAACAAACAAAAAAAACTGAGCGTGGTCATCTGGAAACCTTAGAGAAGAGATTTTGGAAGAAAGAAATCAGCAGACTATAGTAGAATAAGACTTGTGTCCTTTCTCTCTCCCTTAAAGTTACTTATAATTTTATGCTTTTTACAAAAGATGCATGTTCATTATAAACACACTAAGTGATAAATACAGAAAGAAGAACTTTGCAAATCACCCCCATATATGGCCATCCTAAAGAACCATCATTCATATTAGGTGAATATCATACTAAATATTATTTTGTGCATAAACATAGATTTAAAAATAGAGAAATACTTTACACTAACATTTTTTTTTATTAAAAGGATCACATTTTATGGTATTTGGAGTTAAAAAGGGAAAGATAAACTAACGTGAATTTGATGGCATAGTTGAGATTCAAATAAATGCTTTTTTTTTTTTATTGCAGAAGATATAATTTCCTAAAAGGCCCATCTAATGTAAAGAAAAAGTGTTACATAAACATTAAGAAATTGGAGTCGTTATTATGTTTTAAACTACTTTTGCTTTTTTAGATGATGTCATTTGGCTCTCTGCCATAGAAGATGAAACTCTTAACACAAATTTTTCCCAACTTCACTTCTCCACAACTTCCAGATTTTTCAGTTATATTGTTATTAATTTTGACATTGCCAAGGATGGTGACATTCACATTTTGTTCTGTAACCATGATTTTCATAATTGCCAAATATTAGGACCATATCGAAATAGAGATAATGTTCATAGTCCTTTGACCACAATTTTTTCATTTCCAAATTCTTTGTTTTAACGCCTCTCTTAAGCACCGTCGAACATTAATATGCAAGTGAACCATCTGAGAAGCTTGTTAAAATGCAGATTATGATTTAGGAGGTTTGCAGTGGGGCCTGATATTCTGCCTTTGTTTCTAGGTAGCACCGATGCACAATTTTGTAGTGAGGCCTAATTTTCCAAAGAGCTCTGTTCTCTGAGTTCTTTACGGAGAATCACTATGTGCTTCCTTTAGAACAAACTGATGCCTTAGCTGCATTTGTTCCTGAATCACATTTATATGCATATTAGTCCATTTTCTTCTTGCATTACATTTGATTTGGGAGAACTCCAAGACCAGCCAGAATTTTACTCTTTGTAGGTGATATCTTTTGTCTCCTTAAAGACTTAGGGGGGAAAAATCATTAAAAAATTTTTTACGGTTCAATAATGTAAAATATCCCTCATATAGATCATTCGGTTTCACATTTTCTTCTAAAATGTCTATATCCTTTGATTATATAGATTTAGTTTTATTTTTCTCTTTCAAAAAATTTGTCTTGTGTTATATCTTTGAGCTCACTTTTTTTTTTTTTTTTTTTACTGTTTCATTCATTGAGTTCTTTCCTAGAGAGACAATCATTCTCTTAATTTTAAACCATTTTTATTTGTCTCCTGGAAGGATATACCAGGAGACAAATATTTGTTTCCCTCAACTAATAGCTTTTCTCTGACAGCTTGAAACTTCTGGATTTTTATCTGCATCCACCCAGTTTATACCAAACGTTTCTTTTACACCAGATCTAAAGGATACTTATCTTTCCACAGTATCCTTCCAGTTTCTCGCTGTTCCTCATTTCTTTCTTTGCATGTGCTATCTCTCACGTATATTTTTAGTTGTCATTTCATCTTGTCTTTGAGTTATTATTATTATTTACGTGTTCTAATTAAGTTGATCTAGTGCTTAAACATGTCTTTAAATCTTTTCTCTGCTGTAGTGCTAGATATTCATCTAGCTTGAGCTTATTTTTCCCTCCAGTCTTTTACATTTAGCCATTCTCTTATTCCTCCCCTCCTGCCTTTACTTTACAAATTTTTTTCTTTACCTTTCTCACATTTGGACAGAGCTACCCAGGTCTTCTTTTGTTCTCATAACTCACCTATGATTTTTTGACACCTTTCCCACTGTGGAGGAAGCTGCGCACTGAGCCACAGTTGAAGGCAGGGTATTCCTGCAAACCGAGGTTGTAGCCTGGGAAGAATGCTCGCCCCAAAGAAAGCGCCTTCTTAGCGTGAAACAGAGCTCTGTAGAGACTCCCCGGTTCTGTGAAATGTCCCGGGATGCATCTTATTCCCATGTGGAGATGCATTCAGATTTATGCCCATCTTTCGATTCACTTTCCTCGTGCGTAGTCATCCCCATTTTTGGCTGCTTTTGCTTCACTCATTTCCTCCCAGAAACTCTTACTACATTTTTCCCATCAGAAGAGGAAAAATTATAGAAAATGTCCGCTGTCCCTTTGTAGTTAATCTTCTTCCATCGCCACTACTGGCGCCAGGTTGCCATTGATCCCCTTTTCTTCATCACTATAGATTAGTTTTCTCTTTTATAGAATTATATCTATATAGAATTATGCATAGACATATAATAACATATATATAAAATCGTACAGTATACATTCTTTTGTGTCTGGTTGCTTTTACTCAGAATGTCTTTGTGAGCCATCCATGCTGCTTCCTGTATCAGCAGTCACTACTTTTTATTGCTGAGTTGTATTTCATTGTATGTATGTCACACGATTTGTTTATCTATTCACCTTTTGATGGAAATTTGTATTTCCAAGGGGGGGCTATTATGAATAAAGCTGCTATGATTATTTGTGTTTAAGCTTTCGTATGGATGTATGCTTTCATTTCTCTTGAGTAAATACCTAGTAGAATTGCTGTATTATATGGTCAGTGCGTGTTTCACTTTATAAGAAATTGCCGACCTGTTTTCCAAAGCAATTTCACCATTTTATATTCTCGCCAACAATGCACGTTCATTTATGTAGTTCACATGTGTAGTTCCTATAAACAATGTTTTGATTTTGAGATCTTACTTTTCAAAAGAATTTGTTGTGTTAAATGTTGCTTGAGATAAGAAATCCGTCAATGAGAGCAAGAGATATGTTTAAATATTTATTTTATCAAAAATCTTCATCAGGTTATATTTGTTGTAAGAAGTACAGAATTAACTTTGAATTAAAAAGAGGGAAAAGTTAAGGATACCCACTCAGTTTGCTCCTCCCCAGATATTGAGAGAATTAGTGAGAACTGCCCACCCGACAGCTTCTAGGAGGTCCTGGTGAGGACAAGAGGCTGGCTACACCAGGATGCTCTAGTTAAGGAAACTATTTTTGGTATGTATAGCACTGGGTTGTCGTTTTACCTTGATTGGATGCTCGAAGGTGAACCTTTTTGCTCTTGATTACATTTTATCTTTTAATCAAATTTTAAGAGAGAGATGTTTATCCAGAAGTTACCATCTGCTGTTTTAAGATGAAAGATCCCCATGGTGTTGGTACCTCATAATGGTATTATTTGCTTGGCGTTCTGTCTTTCTCCCACTGGATGTCCACCGAAGGTACACCAGGATAAACAGCTCTAGTCCGCTTTCAGCTCTTAGCTGCATTCCTGGCTGACAATAGGTACTCAGAAATGTTTGCTGAATTAATAAAAGGAGCAGGGAGAGAGAGGGAGGTCTACTGAGCAGCTAGTATGAAATAGACATGTCTTACTTTGATTTTTACAAGAACCAGCGATAAATGAGTGTTCCTATTTTCGCCTTTCAGATGAGGATACTCACGTGTACAAAGACTTTATGATTTGGTCAATGTAAACAGTAATGGCAGAGCTGGGTGTCCAACGCAGGTCATTATGAAGCTGTCATCTGTGTCTTTACATTGCGACACAGTCCTGGCTACCTGCGAAAAGTGGAAAAATACCAATAAGGACTACCTCGTTTATGTGTGGCCTACTGGATACAGCCCATGGACGCTTAGTATATCCTGTAGCTTAGAAAACGAAAACATGAATTGTCAGTTATAAAATATTTATGTGCAAACTGGGTTGTGTCACGTCTTAAGAAATCAGAAGCTCTAGCAACATTGGGACTGCGACCTTCACAGGGACAACTGATAATGACTGGATAGCTGTCTTCCCTTTTAGATGACACACGTCCTCTGCAAGTCACCACAGCCCTCTCCTGTCTACGTTCTTTACATGCTTAGCCTCTGTAGGCATTTGAATTTGCAGGCCTGAGTCAGGTGAAACTTGACCCAGGCCCTCTGCCCTTCCAGAATGCATACAATGGAGGCGCATCACGGTTAAAAAAATCTCCTGTCTTTAGGGGTTCCCAGTCCTGATTAGAGCATGGTCACAAGAGGCTTCCCTGACACAGAACATCGTCCCCTGAGGATTCCTTAGGCCCTATCTCGGAGTCTGAAAGTGTCACTTTATTCAGCGAGGACTTACTGCATCCTCAACAGCCTCTGTAAAGGCAGCGATGGAGAGGGTGTTTTGCAAATCTTGCAGTAGCGGCTTTGAGTTCAGACTCTGGTCTCTAGGGAAGATGCAAGGAGTGATCAGGCTTGTGTCTGTGAGGCTGTTTTCTCTCCAGAGAGAAAGAGTTAATGAGAGCCCAGGAAGTTCTGTCCTCAAGGTCCAGTGGGGGTACCTCCTGAGGAAGGGGCTGCAGGGCTGTCTCCTCAGAGGGATGTGTTCCAGAAGAGCAATGATGGGGGTCATTACCCGGATTAAAACTCCAGGGAGAAGAAGCCTCCCCTCCCATCTCTGCTCTGTTAGCTGTGACCTGACTCAGTCTTGCCAGGGGCAACCTCAGAATGTGCAGATGAGGGTTCTCACCGGTAACCATACCAGGAAGTCCTCGGGGTAGCCTGTTAATTGTGGGTGTTTAATATAGATAAACCAGAGCTTAAGAGAAAAAAAGAAAAAGAAAAGAAAAGAAAGGAAAAGAAAATCAATGGAGAAATTTCTAGAAAAGGCTAAACTATAAGGACAGAAAGCAGGTCAGTGGTTGCCTGGGGCTGGCAGTGGGTTCAGGAGTTGACTGCAAATGGACATGAGGGAATTTTTTTGAATGGATGAAAATATTCTAACACTGGATTGTGGGGATGGTTGCACATCTGTATATCTCTGCTAAAACTCATCAAACGGTACACTTAGGGTGAATTTCATGGTATGTAAATTAAATTTCAAAAAAGCTGTTACCCACACACACGCCTGAAGTCATGATAATATAATGATGCAAAGAATTACTGAGCCTATGGACTAAATGCCAAGCCCAGTTTTTCCATATAGTTGTCATTATTTCACTCTCCTTCCCCGTGAGGTACGTCCTGTCACCACTCTTACCATGCAGTGAGGAAACTGAGGCTCGAGAGGTTAATGAATTCCTCATGGTGCCCAGCCACATAGGAGAGAACCGATATTTAAATGCAAATGATCTGATGCCAGGATGTATTCCCTTACTATCGATTAAGCCTCATATGAGGCTTAGAGTTGAACCTGAGTGGGTCTGATGTCTGACTTTATCACGTCTAGCTCTCTGAACTTGAGTACCTGTCTTCATCTCTCTAAGCCTCAGTTGTCACGTCTGCAGACTAAAGATGATGGTACCCACCTCACAGATTTCTTGGAAGAAAGAAATGAAGTAAGATATGTAAAGCCGGGTGCATATACAAAGCTCTCCAATAAATGCAGATGTTAGAAGGTGTCTGTCCCTTGGCAGAGTCGTCGGTGCAGCATATGAGCTTAATAAATATCAGCTCCTACGTAGCGCTAAGTATGGATGTCTTTTGTTTATCGAACAGTCACCTGGGCATTCAAACACTAGGAGAGTCACCAAATCAGATCTTACATAAGCAATAGGACACTACCCTGCTCTCCAGGAACAGCAGGCACGCGCACTCATAACTGTGCTAGAATGTTCGAGTGCCTCACAAAGTGTAGCTGGTAACTTAATTGACTCCTTCCATGGCGACACAAAAATAGAGGCCATTGCTACGTAGAGGTAAGGTGAGTCTTCACAAAAAACAAACAACAACAACAACAAAAACAGAACATTGAGCTCAGCCTTAAAGGAGGAGTCTCTTTGTAGCTAAAGTTTATTGTTTTGACGTTTCCAGCATCTGTTCAAACCGTAGGCAGTGCCAAAGCAAAATTTTCCGGATTTGCAGATCTGTAGAAACCTCGGCTTTCCTTATTCTGCAAGGCTGCCTTATGTGTGGGGGGATCTGAGTGTTCCCCTGACCTCATCTTTTACTTCATACAAATCCCGAGGGTTGCATTCTCAGGGTGAAATTCTCCGAGTGAAATGCAGCACTGACTTCTTGGGTGTCTCTGGTACCATTTGCCCGCTCCATGCCTTCTCCCCTGAAGCTGCAATGCAAAATATGGCTTCTTGGGGATCCTGGGATCCAGCATTGTGACTCTGGCTGTGACATCTTCTACATATCCCCTGATGTGATAATGCAGCCATTTGTGAAAAGCTGTTCTCCTACCTGGAGAGTGATTTTACTCTTAGTATAACTCACAGAGTCAGGTATTTCTAAAT
The DNA here is from genome assembly GCF_000325575.1 of Pteropus alecto. Lineage (NCBI taxonomy): Eukaryota > Metazoa > Chordata > Mammalia > Chiroptera > Pteropodidae > Pteropus > Pteropus alecto. The sequence goes on along the minus strand of NW_006436812.1, from coordinate 921,754 downwards.
GACTGTAATGCAAGAAGGGGTGTTGTTTCATCCCCTCCCCCACTCTTACCATGCAGTGAGGAAACTGAGGCTGGAGAGGTATTTTTTTAAAAGATAAAAAAAAATTTTTTTTAAAGATAAAAAAATTTTTTTAAAAGAAAAAAAAAAATTTATCTTTTAAATTCCCAGAAACACACGA